>NC_083407.1:102900398-103202524 GCF_020745735.1 Hemiscyllium ocellatum | reverse complement strand
TTTATCCTGAGACTATGGCCCTAGTTCTACAGTCACCAACCAGAGGTAATGGACCTTAAGCTTCTACCTGTCAGGCTCATTCTGAGTTATTATGTAAGATGGTCACCAACAAATCCAAATTGAAATTCTGGGGAATCCTTTTTACCCAGAAAGTTGTTTAAATGCAGAACTCACTACCACACAACACACGAGGTACATTTAAGGGGATGCTGGTTAAACCTGACACTGAAACTAATTATGATTATGTTGGAATGAAGATGGTTGGGAAGATGCTTGCCTGGAGCATGATGGATCATTTGGGATGAAAGGACTTTCTCACTGCCTGGGATTCCATGTAACTCAAAGAAAGATCTAGAACAACCTAAGTCCCACTGTAATACCTCACAGCACCAAGGTCCTGGGTTTGATTCCACACTCGGTCGACTGTCTGTGAGGTGTTTGCACATTTTCCCTGTCTCTGTGTGGGATTCCTCCGGATATTCCGGTTTCCTCCCACTATCCAAGGATGTGCCGTTCAGGTGGATTGTTCATGCTAAATTGACCAGAGTGTTCAGGAATGTGTAGGTTAGGTGGATTTGCCATGGGAAATGCAGGGTCACAGGGGTTGGGTTAAGGGTACATCTGGATGGGATGATCTTGGAGGAACAGTGTGGACTCAATGGGCTGAATGGGCTGTTTCCGCACTGCAGTTATTCTATGATCCCTGAAACATTATTTCTGCCTGATCATTGCTAACTCCTTTCTGAATATAAACACAGGAACCTCCAACACAGCCCGATTCTAGTCTGGACTCAGTGAAAAGGAAACTTCCTAAGACACAGCTTCCCAGATCTGAGAGTGAGGCAGCACCTGATCAAAATGAAACAATCTCCAAATCTCCAGCCACAGCTGATGAGGTCAACCGTGAAGAGACTGAGCAACAGGAAGGGGTCAGTGAAGTGTTTGAGAGGGTTTGAGGGTTACGATGGGTGTACTGTCAATTTGAAGCATAAACAGCACAATTGGGTTTCCTTGTGCATAGGCTGGGATCCTGAAGGTTTCCCTCTTTTGGGGATGGGTAATTTATTCAGGATGTCTGAATCTACTGCCTGAGTAATTAAGCAATGTCATGGACACCAGCATGAATTAGAGACGGTAAACTAAAAGCTGGGACATCTGGGGCCTTCCAGAAATGGACACACATGAGATGGCATCTGATCTGTGCCAGTCTCTGGCAAATTACTCAGTCAGCGCCCTGTATTTGTGCTGCCTCATCACTATTGCTTCATCACAGGGTGACGTCCTTCCTTCCATTGTTTCTGTTTTATTCAGTTTTTGCAGAATTCCCCTTGATCTTTTCACTGAACTTCAGCTTCATCGTTTCCATCCCATCCAAAGATGTTCAAGAAATGTAATTTCCTAGCTGTAAATAACTATATTTACCAACAGCAGCAGGAACCTCCATTTACACAGAACCCTAAACAGAATGAAATGTCCCAAGATGTGTCACTGGAACCTTACAAATCAAACTGAGACATTGAACTGCAGACTGTATTAGATATTGAGCCAGATGACCACAAGTTTGATCAATGGGATGGGCTTTTTAGGAATGTCTTAACTGAGAAAAACAAGGTGGAGAGGCCGAGAGAAGAACTTCCAGAGGTTCAAACGGAGGCAACTGAACACTGAGCCTTCGAGGGGAGACCAACAAATGCTGGTGGTGCACGAGAGCCTAGTATTGGATGAGTACAGATATCTCCGAGGATTGTGGGGCTGGGGAAGATAACATAGTTACAAAGGGGCATTTAAGACTCTCGATGTGTTTGACAAGGGGATTCAAGATGTTAAAAATCAAGTTGTTGCTTGACCCAGAGTCAGTGGAGATCAGGGTGAACATCGGGGTAAGTTAGGGAATGGTACTTAGCGCGAGATAAGGCACAAGCAGCAGAGTTTTGAACAGCCTCACGTTTACGGAGGGTAGAATGTGGGAGGCCCAGCCTGGACAGTGCTGGAATAATTGAGCCGAGAAGGAACAAAGGCACTGATGGGTGTTTTAGCAGCAGATGCGCTGGGACAAGGGCAAATAACCAGTTTTAGTGATGGTGTGGATACAAGGCTGGGCAGCTCATCCCACAGTCAAATATGACACAAAGGTTTCAAACGGACTGGTTGCCAGGTAAAGGGATGGACTGAGTTGTTAGGGAACAAATGGGGCTGGGACTGCAAACAGCAGCTTCAACCTTCCCAATCTTTGATTGGAAGACAATTTTGCTCATCCGTTTGGGATATCCAATAAACAGTCTGATAATTTAGCAACAACAGAGGAGTCAAAAAAGTCAAAAAATCTCCTGACTTCTTGGATAAAAGCCACAAGTCACAGCATCTGCTGGAAGGAAGGCAGGTAGAAATCAAATTACTTTTTTCAGGCTTTAATTTGTTTTCTTTCCAGAAAAACAGTCAGAGGAATTTTGATGGCTTCTAAAAAATCATTCACATCCACAAGTTTTTCGGTTACATATTTGGTAGCAGGCAGATTGTCCTTTGTCAGTGACAATTGATCACCATTGCTGGCAGGTGGAACTAGACTGGGTTGGGATATCTGGTCGGCATGGACGGGTTGGACTGAAGGGTCTGTTTTTGAGCTGTACATCTCTATGACTCAATGACTCTATTCCACAGACCAATCAACTACTTGTTGCCAGCTGACTCTCATATCGTTCACTATCCCTGGATCTATTACAGCTGGAGTGAACCTCCCCTTAACTACTTGAACAAACAGCAGTGTAAACAGCACTTACAATGAGTGTTAGTAGGCTGTTTTTAAAAAGTACCACAAACGCTTCTAAAATCTTTGTTTTCTTTTGAAATAGTCATAGAGTCATAGAGATGTACAGCACAGAAATAGACCGTTCAGTCCGACTCATCCATACTGACCAGATATCCTAAATTAATCTCGTCCCATTTGCCAGGACCTGGCCCATATTCCTCTAAACCCATCCTATTCATAATTCCATCCAGGTTTCCATTAAATGTTGTAATTGAACCAGCCTCCACCACATTCCCTGGGAGCTCATTCCATACACATACCACCCTCTGCGCGTTGTCCCTCTCATCCTAAACCTATGCCCTCTCGTTCTGGACTCTCCCATCCCATGGAAAATACCTTGTCTATTTACCATATCCATGCCCCTCATGACTTTATAAAACTCTACAAAGTCACCCTCAGCCTCCGATGCTCCAGAGAAAACAGCCCTAGCATATTCAGCCTCTCCCTACAGCTCAAACCCTTCAACTCTGGCAACGTCCATGTAAATCTTCTCTGAACCCTTTCATGTTTCACAACATCTTTCTTGAAGGAAGGAGACCGGAATTGGATGCAATATTCCAAAAGTGTCCTAACCAATGTCCTGTACAGCTGCAACATAACCTCCCAACTCCTATAGTCAATGCTCTGACCAATAAAGGAAAGCATACCAAATGCCTTCTTCGCTATCCTAACAACCAGCAACTCTACTTTCAAGGAACTATGAACTTGCACTCCAAGGTCTCTTTTTTTCAGCAACGCACCCCAGGACCTTACCATTAAGTGTATAAGTCCTGCCCTGATCTGCCTTTCCAAAATGCAGCGCCTCACATTTATTTACATTAACCTCCATCTGCCACTCCTCAGCCCATTGGCCCATTTGATCAAGATTCCGTTGTCATTGGAGGTAACCTTCTTTGCTGTCCACTACATCTCCAATTTTGATGTCATCTGCAAACTTACTAACCATACCTCCTACGTTCACATCCAAGTCATTTATATAAATGATGAAAAGCAATGGACCCAGTACTGATCCTTGTGGCACACCACTGGTCACAGGCCTCCAGTCTGAAAAGCAAGCCTGCACCACCACCCTCTGTCCCTTTTCCCATTTCAATTAAAAATACTGAAAAATAAAGGAATACAGTCTTTACCATTTCAGTGGGTTGGGAGAGAGTGGTGGTGTGGGGGGTAACTGGAATCAGACCTGTCAACCCCAGCAAGAGCTAACTTGCAGCCACTGGGGCTACCTGGAACACTCCAGTCCACCATTTCAAGGCTCATTCCAGTGTTCTGGTTTTAAAAAGCAGCAAAGCCAAAAGAAATCCTCACTCCCTCACTACACAATTTCTCACCTCCCCCCACACTCCCGATACATGATCCATGCCAACTTAGAGCTCTATACCCACCTTGATGCCAATTAAGAACCAACCCATGAACCTTCCACTCACCTTCACAGCTTCTTATAGCCCCAATGGCAGCTTAGCTTCATTTTATGCGAACTCATTGACCACCCCACTCGCTGGGAACATCTCATGAGGAGCCCTCCCTTCCCATGGTGAGATGAAATTAAATCAAGTTCTCCAGACTACACTCGATTAAACATGATACACTTATTGAGAAAATCCCATTGGGTACTTTTAAGCCACTTAAACCTTTTTAAAATCAAACATTTGTATTTCTTGTCCCACATCGAAAGCAACTATACCCTTATAGCCTCTCTGAAGTTGTTAACTTAAAGGCACCCAATAGTGAGAGTTAGACGTTGTTGATGCTTTCGGGAAGAAGTAATACTGTAATGATAGCAACCAAGTTTATGTCAAATAACATCTACTGAAGCATCAAGCCACGATTTTTTTACAACTGCAGGCTGACTTTTTGTTTCAATATTTAAAGTGCTGCAGCTTAACATGACTTGACAATTCCACAGAGCTCATCCACTTTATGTATCTTCATGTCTAATCTAAATAATACCAACAGGAGACATGGACTCCTCAAAAGGGTTGCCTGGCCGTCTCCAAAAGAGGTAACAGAACATCTCCAAAAGGATACCTTACCACTCCACAGAACTTTGCTAGGCTCAGACACTTTCCTCAATGGCACAAAATCCCATGTTTCTGGCGTGGTTCTGAAACCTCAATGGCCAGAGTTGCTTGTGGTTGAAGGCGGTCACTTTTTTGAATGTGCTGCCGTCTGCCTGAAGAGTGGCCGTGTGGAAAATGTCCCCACCCACTGCCCACTGGCCAGTGAGATGGTCGGTGCCAGGTTCAAGCATGGCATTTTCAGATTCTGGCAGCTGGTGCAGTTCTGGCTGTCACATCGAACCTTTCAAAAGCTTAATCTCTTGTATCCAGGGATATTTAATTCCCAATTGTGCTTGCTGTTTTTTGGACCAGGCCTCTCTTTTTAACCGAAAATGACGTTCCCATGTGACTGCCATCGATCGTATTTACCACACTCCATGGATTCATACACATGGAAGCCGAATTTATCCCATACTGAATTGTCTTCTTTTTGTGTTGTCAATTCATCACATATCTCTTTGCTCCCCTCCAATGTTGTCCCTGGATTCCTTTCTCCTGCACACTTAATTTAAACCTTCCCCTTAGTACGAGCAAGCCCCCCTGCAAAAATAGAGACTGACTAAGTAGGGTGGCACGGTGTGGCTCAATGGTTAGCACTGCTGCCTCACAGCACCAGGGACCTGGGTTTAATTCCACCCTTGGTCAACTGTCTGTGTGAAGTCTGTGTGGGTTTCCTCTGGGTGCTCTGGTTTCCTCCCATGAGGAAGTCCAAAACTGTGTAGGGTAGATGGATTGGCCATGCTCAGTTGTCCATAATGTGCAGGCTAGTTGGATTAGCCATGGCAACACACGAATAAGGTTGTGGGGTGGGGGTGGGGGTTAGTCTGGGTGGGATGCTCTTTGGAGGGTCAGTGTGGACTCAATGGGCCAAATAGACTGCTTCTGCACTATTGGGATTCTAGAAACTGCCCTTTTTATTTTTAAACAGAGGCAAACTCACAGACTGAAAAAACCCTCTGCAGTTGTGGCCTGTCCCTCAGAAAGTCCCTTCTAATGCTGGTATCACTGATGATTCCACGTGAATCTCCCTCTAGTGGCTCATGTTTGAGTGCTTGATACTGGTCATCACTACAACTATTGTGTCCAATTTTTAATGGATAGTTTGATTTTCAGGATGGTTGGAAGGCACTGCTGGAGTCCGATAGTAATCCACAAATATCGGAAGCTGGAGCGTCTGGAAAAGTATCTGATACTTCGAGTGATCAAGCTGCAACCAAGGTTCTTGGACAGGCTCCTGAGGGTGAAGACATTTTTGAAATGATGGTTTCCTTGGCATTGAATGAACTGGAGATGGAAGCAAGTGATACTGAAGAGCAGGTGAGATGAAGGATTTATAAAAACAGAAATGTTGTTCAGGCATTGATTGTCTAATTGTTTCCAATTAGTTTATTGCTGACAGAAACAACACACTGTTGAAGGTTTTCATTGTGCAGTCACTGAGGCAGACACAAGAATGACAAACTTCAAAGTGAGCAACAATTTATACTTGCTTACTGTGGACAGGGCAAGGGACATACTGTTAGATAGAATCAGCCAGTTGATGTGATGTATAGATTTTGCACTGCACTGACAATGAAATCTTAAACCTCTTTACCCATTGGTGCAGGAGGCAGAGTGTCATTTTGGCTTGACATGAGCATTCCTGTCTTGCCTTGTCCTTTTTTTGCTCTTTGTCCCCTCCGTCAGAGATACCAGTCTCATCACTTTAGTCTTGCTTTGCCATTTAGCAGGGGCACAAAGTTTGTCACGGTTATCAGCAAGCCGCAGTCAGATCAGGGCGGGCAGTCTTCACTCGGGGCTCCCAGCACCATGAAGAAAATGTGTCTGTGCAGGCTTGGAGGGCTGAAGGGCCTGTTCCTGTGCTGTTTTGTTCTTTGTTCAAAGTAAAAGGGCTGCCTCTGACTCCAGCTTGGGGCCTGCTCAGTCCAGTCAGAGCCAAGGTTGGTTGGTTGTCTCCAAGTAACAATGAGCAGCTAAATGTAAGGCGGCCAATCAGCCATCTTGATTCTTTCTGCCAAATTGGAGGTTGTTTTCCTTCTGGGGTGAGAGGGAGGCAGGTGTTAAGGGAGATGAGTGTGGGTGGCACCACCATTACTGTCGGCACAGGTAGGGAAGCAGCAGAGTGGGCAGACAGGATTCATGGTGTCAGGGGTTTGGGTGGGAAGACAATGAGTGAGGCAAGACATTATGGACAATAATGCCAGTGATAGAGACATGAAACTTGGTGGGAGCTGAGAACAGTGCCAGGGAGAGTGTCAGTGTGAGGTAACAGAGAGAGGGTGGTGACACTTACATTTGTGGAGTCTAGAAGGACATTGATCTTCTTCTGCCAGAGCTGGTTATTGCTTCAGGCAACTCCGACTGCTCACACCCAGGTGGCAACCTCGGAGCAGGCTGGCATAGCCTAGTGTCATGGCCTCCACTGCTGGCCCTGGGGGAGAAGGATATCCTGCCGCTGCACCAGCCCATCCAGCAGGATCTCCAAGTCACTGCCCACACAGCGAGTTGCCTGTCCACTATGTCTACAGCGAAAGTCAGGAACCATGCAGCCCAACTCCATACTGATGGTGCTCGGCTGGGTGCATTACCAGCTTTTAACCCTGGTGCAGATGCTGATGAATTCTGGGACATCCGCTGTGTGGCAGGTTGCCCTTCGCACTCCCCCCAACCTGAACCCCAAACACCGCTAACCCTGAGATACAGGTTGCCCTCCCCACCAGCACCAACACTCATGGCAGTGTTACCCACATTCATTTCCCTTCATACCTGCCTCCCTCTCTTTCCAGAACAAAAACAACCCCCAGGAAGAGTCTAGATGGGTGATAGTTGCCTTACATTTGGCTCCTCATTCGTATTTGGAGGTTGCTTTGGGGATGGTGTGTGCCAAAGTCGTCTCAGTGGTGAGGGATGTCATGGTGACATAGGTTGTTAATGAGGTGCATTTGGCAAAATAGGGTCCGAAAATTCACCAAGTCCTGTGGTGAAAAATCCTCAAAAAAAAACCTCAACTGCCTCAGCCAAATGAACCTTACAAATCAATACATCTAGTCCACTGTTACATGTGATTTTGTAACTGGACATCTCAAGCCACAAGATTGTGTAAAGTATTACACGAACAACTGAGAACAACTCGGGCTCTCACTTCCCCTTTCTAGGAGTCATATATTTTCAGAGTTAGCAAACTGTCCTCTGCAGACAAAAGGAACATGTCCAAGTTTGGTACCTTTTGTTGCTTTAAATACTTTATGGTGCATTCTCTCCGGCAGTGCCCCAGTGTCTACTTGGCAACATAACAGCACCCTTTTCTCATGCAAGTATAAATCACTGCTCCTTTTGAAACTTGGCATTTGTGCACATGTCCTGATGAAGACAAAACTCTTGAAGAGCATCTCTTTCTCCAGCACTATTCAAGTCTCTTCTCATCAGTTGTTTTAATCCTAATTAGTACCCTCTAAATAGTGTTCAAAATGACAGATCTATCGAGGCAGCAAATGCATTTCTGTTATGTGCTGTATTTGTACTAGTTATTGGGAAGAGTTTAAAATACCCAAAAAGACAATTTAATACTAATATTTATTCTTTTTTAAAATAAAATCACAGAGACGCCATTTGAAAACTGGTGACAGATGTAAAAAGGTGATTTTATTTCCTGAAGTAGTGGTGACAGACCGAAAACAAGGCATCCTGGGCTTCAAAATGCACAGATACGTACGAGAACAAGAGAAAGCAGTCGATAAAAAACATCATAAAGCGAAGACAGGATCCACAAAGGGGCACTCCCAGCAAAAGGCAACATGCAGATATGTACGAAAGGATGAGCCTTCTGTGGAAAGGTTGGATTCGGAACGCATTCTGAATGTGCTCCAAAGGGATAATCCAGTGCGTGTCCGGGGGACTCATCCAGAAGGTGTGGCCGGCAATACACCGAGCAAGCAAGAAACACAGCCACGTGGTGGTGCTGAAGAATCAGCCCAGAAGACATCATCACAAGAGCCCTCCAAAAAGAAACCAACCCAAGATGATTGAATATTGTTATCTGTAATAGAAGATGGTCACCAGGAACATTTCTGCTGAAGACAGGGATGCACTATTTGTTGAATGTCTCCATGTAGTCATTTTCTGAGATAATGCAGTGTCTTGTTTTGAGGATGTTTTGTCTGTCCTTAATAAAGCTACAAAATTGAAGGATACTGGCAGTTTGAATCTTGAAAACAAGGTAGATATGACATTAGAATTGAACATGTGTTGCTGGTTAAAGCACAGCAGGTCAGGCAGCATCCAAGGAATAGGAAATTCAACGTTTCGGGCATAAGCCCTTCATCAGGAATCCTTATGCCCGAAACGTCGAATTTCCTATTCCTTGGATGCTGCCTGACCTGCTGTGCTTTAACCAGCAACACATGTTCAACTGTGATCTCCAGCATCTGCAGACCTCATTTTTTACCCGAAGATATGACATTAGACTCCAATTAGTAATCTATTTCACCTATGAACTCTATAATCAATAGTTAGAATACTTTACACCCATCTCTAATTGCCTAATATGTACAAGTGATGATAAAATTATGTCTGTTGAGCCAGCCCCACCTATTTACTTCAGTTAATTTATTTGACATCCATTTTCGGACCGGAATGAATGCCAGGCTGGTTCAATCGAGGCAAAAACTCTTGGAAGTGTTCAATAGACAGTCTTCATGGGGAGGCTGGGAGTTTATTTGGAAGAATGGAAATTCAACTGTGTGTCTCTGTAAAGATTAGCAGAATGACAAATCGGTAATTGTTAAATCTGTAGTAGCCATGGTATTACAGCAGTAGGAGTTAGTTTTAACAGCCTCAGCTCTCTAATGCTGGCAAAATGTGAATTCAAGACTAACTGATCTTAGAGCCTTGGGAATAGAAATTACAGCTGGCATTCCTGTGGTGCCATCTTTTGGATGTGATATGAAACTGAAGTCCTGTCTGGTGGGTGTGAAAGATTACATAGAACAATTTGAAAAGTGGGAGTGTTCTCTGAGTGTTCTAGTGTTCTGCACTTCAGCTCATGTCAAGTCCCACATCCCACGTTGTGCTCACTGACCTACATCGCCTTACAGCATCCTCGTTCCAGGATTGATGTCCTTCCTCTTTGGTGACCTCTCCAAATTTAATCACTCCACCATTGATGGTCATGTCTTGTGCTGCATGGTCTCATGCTCTGAAATTTAAACTATCTCTGTCATGCTATCTCTCTATCTTCCTTTAAGATGTTGCTTAAAATTGACATCCTTCATAAAACGTCTCATCACCTATCCTAACACTGCAGCTCAGTGTCAATTTTTTATTTAATCGCGTAAGTTTGAACATCCTTTGGGATATTTCACTGGTTAAAAATGTTGTTTGATTTACAAATTGATCTATTGAGTTTTAACTTAGTGTGCAGCTGATGGTTAATTTAATTCTGCTAATCCATTCATAAGAGTGTGTGCACAAACCCCTCATTCAATCACATCTGATGTTCTTCCTAATAATTTAGAAGGTTAAAGAGTCATTCGAAGTCTTCAAGTATTAAGGAGATGCGGTGGGACAGAGAGAAACTATTCTTGCAGTTAAGGAGTCTAAGGCTCGAGGCTACAGTCTAGAAAATGTAAAGCTGAATCTTTAAGAGTAAAATTAGGAGCCATGTCTCCAAACACAAAGGGTGATAGAATGTTTCCTTTATTCACTTGTGAGTTACAGGCATTGCTGGCTAGGCTGTCGTTTATTGCCCATCTCTAATCAACTTTGAGAAGATAGTCTGAGCCACTTCTGCAGTGATGTCGATACGGTCCCAGTGCTGTGTTAGAGAGACAATTCCAGGATTTTGGCACAGTAACAATAAAGAAACGGCAATATGATCCAGGTCAGGATGGTGTGAGGCTTGGAGGGGAACTTGCATGGTATTTCCACGTATCTGCTGCCTTTGTCACAGAATTATAGAGCTGTACAACATGGAAACACACCCTTCTGTCCAAATCGTCAATGCCAACCAGATCTAGTCCCATTTGCCAGCGTTTGGCCCTGATTCCTCTCAACCCTTTCTATTCATATGTCCAATGGCATGGTTGCTCAATGGTTAGCACTGCTGCCTCACAACATCTGGGACCCAGGTTCAATTCCAGTCTCAGGTGACTGTCTGTGTAGAGTTTGAATGTTCTCCCTGTGTCTGTGTAGCTTTCCTCTGGGTACTCCAGTTTCCTCCCACAATCCAAAGATGTGCAGGCCAGGTGAATTGGCTATGCTCAATTGCCCATAGTGTTCAGGGATGTAGAGGTTAGTGTATTAGTTGGGGGCAAATGTTGGGGAATGGGTCTGGGTGGGTTATTCTTCAGAATGAACTTGTTGGGCTGAATGACCTGTTTCCACACTGTAGGTATTCTATGATACATCCAGATGCCTTTTCAATGTTGTAATTGTACCAGCCTCCACCATTTCTTCTGGCAGCTCACTCCATACAAGCACCACCCTCCGCATAAAAAAGTAGCTCCTTAGGTCACTTTTAAATCTGTCCCCTCTCACCTTAAACCTATGCCCCGTCTTTCTGTATGGTAGATGTCACGGGTTTGGAAGACATCATTGAAAGAGTCTTCGTGAATTAATACTGCTTTTTCTATATCTACCATTGTTCATCAGTGATGGATGTTGTCAGTATTTAAAGTCATGGATGCATGGCTGTACAGGTTGCTCTGTCTGGGACAGTGTCAATAGACAATAGACAATAAGTGCGGGAGTAGGCCAACTCGGCCCTTCAAGCCAGCACCACCATTCATTATGATCATGGCTGATCATCCACAATCAGTATCCTGTTCCTGCCTTATCCCCATAACTCTTGATTCCACTATCTTAAGAGCTCTATCCATCTCTTTCTTGATAGTATCCAGAGACCTGGCTTCCACTGCCTTCTGGGGCAAAGTGTCCAGCACCTTGAGTATTGTTCAGGCTGGACTCGCTGGGTGGCACAGTGGCACAGTGGTTAGCACTGCTGCCTCACAGCACCAGCGACCCGGGTTCAATTCCCGACTCAGGCGACTGACTGTGTGGAGTTTGCACGTTCTCCCCCGTGTCTGCGTGGGTTTCCTCCGGGTGCTCCGGTTTCCTCCCACATTCCAAAGATGTGCAATTCAGGTGAATTGGCCATGCTAAATTGCCCGTAGTGTTAGGTAAGGGATACATGTGAGTTGCGCTTCGGCGGGTCGGTGTGGACTTGTTGGGCCGAAGGGCCTGTTTCCACACTGTAAGTAATCTAATCTAATCTAATCAAATGGAGATTATTCCATCAAACTCCTAATTTTTGTCCTGTCGATGGTGGACAAACCAGTATTACTCCAGTCTCTGACCTGCTGTTGTAGACACAGTATGTTAATGGCTGGCCCAGTTCAGTTTCTGGTCAGTGGTAAGCCCCCAGTATCTTGATGTTGGGAGATTCAGTGATGACAAAAGCCATTAAATGTCAAACCACAATGGTTACATTCTCTCCAGTTTGGAAATTACCAGGAACTTGGGAAGTGTGAATGGAAGAATGGTAAAAGTTTAGAAGTCTCTTCCTTAAGTGGCATTTAATGATATATCATCTATTATATTGAAGTCTGAGAGTAAGAGTTCTGTTAACCAACGGTTTTAAGGCATGGAGGTACGTATGTGTTTATGGGATGAGGTCACAGATAAGACATGATTTCATTGAATGGCAGAACTGTCTCCACAGGATAAAGCTCCTCCTCCTTTATTAATTCAACAATATGATGTTCCTCCAGGCATCTCTACACATCCACCTGGGTAGGGTGGTTAAGTCCCAGTGCTCAATTTGAACATTTGTCCATTGTGAAACTAACTTGCAAAAATCCTTCCTCAGACGTGAGCCCAGGCATAAGCTTTGTTCATGAATGAGGGATGTTTTAAAGAACAGTTTTTGCTTCTTTGAGTGAACCATTTGGAAGATGGGAAAGGTAACACTGTTTAAAGTTGCTGTGCTGGCTGTCTTCAGAGAAACTACTACCTCATTAGCTGTCAGCAATAAATGCAACAAATCATGTCAGAACAGGCAATCCCAAGATCAGTACACCAAATATTTCTTTAGTGTTGCGTTTGTTATGCATTCATAATTTTCTTAAGCAGGCAGCCAGACCAGAACTTTGCAATTTGTTTCAGTAAATGTACAGTGAAAATTACCTGGAATAAGTTAGCGAGGTTGACTACCAGGTTTTAAAACAGACAAAAATTAATTCACAAGATTACACAGTGAAACACAAAAAACAGAATAAAGAATCCCTACAGAACTCAGTCTAGACGTAATTATGCTGTTCAAATATAACAACTGTATCTTTGAGAAAAGGAACAGCTTTTATATAAAAAAAGTGACCAGCTTTGTGACACTTCCCCCTTTAAAAAAAGAACCATCAAATCAAAAGATGGCTTCATTTTTAAAACCCATCAAAAACCTGGTTAGTAGTCTAATCACACATCTGCACTATACTAACTGTAAACCTGCAAACCTGCACAACTACATGTGAATTCAGGGCGTGACACACCTGCCACCGAACGCCTCCGTATCTCATTCGAGTCTCATTAATGCATCGGCAATCACGTTTTCCCGACCTGCCGCGTGCACAATTGTCACATTGAATCGCTGTAACAACAAGCTTCATCTAAACAGTCTGACATTTCTGGCATACTTAAACTACTGGAGTTGTGCCTCACTACACACTTTACATTCAACAATCAGATATACGAACAAATCAACGGAACACCCATGGGATCACCAATCTCGGGACTCATAGCAGAGGCAGTTATGCAAAGGTTAGAACAAACAGCCCTACCACAAATTCAGCCCAAACTCTGGGTCAGATATGTCAATGACACATTTGTAATCATCAAAAACACGGAAATAGAAAAAACACACCGGATCATCAACGCCACACTCACAGGCATCCGATTCACGAGAGAAGAAGAAAAGGATAGCCAACTCCCATTCCTAGACATGAAAGTACAGAGAACACCGAACGGAGAATTCACCACAAGGGTACACAGGAAAACAACACACACAGACCAAGTCCTAAACTATGAAAGTAACCACCCCAACACACACAAACGAAGCTGCATCAGGACACTATTCAAAAGAGCCACAACATACTGCAGTACACCAGAACTGCAAAAAGAGGAAGAGGAACACCTATACAAGGTATTCGCCAAAAACGGATACCCGCGCAACTTTATCAACAGATGCCTAAGAGACAGACCACGGAACGAGGACATGCCACAACCAAAAGGACTAGCCACACCACCATACATCAGGAGCATTTCAGAACTGACAGCCAGACTACTGCGACCCTTAGGACTCATAACGGCACACAAACCAACAGCCACGCTCAGACAACAACTCACTAGAACAAAGGACTCGATACCCAACATGAGCAAAACTAATGTAGTTTACAAAATACCATGCAAGGACTGCAGAAAACACTATATAGGACAAACAGGAAGACAGCTAACAATCCGCATACATGAACATCAATTAGCCACGAAACGACACGACCAGCTATCCCTAGTAGCCACACACGCAGACAACAAGCAACATGAATTCGACTGGGAAAACACTACTATCATAGGGCAAGCCAGACAGAGAACAGCCAGGCAATTCCTAGAAGCATGGCATTCATCCACAAACTCCATCAACAAACACATCGACCTGGACCCAATATACCAACTACTACAGCGGACAGCTGAAACTGACACCCGGAAGCGGCAAGGACAGACCACTATAAATACCGGAAGAAACATCAAAGAAGCACTTCGCAGGAGGCTCCAGAGCACTGATGATGCCGCCTAGCCAGGGGACGAAACGTTTGCAACAAAAACTTCCAGCTCGGCGAACAGAACCACTACAGCAGAATCATTTCGGAAATGTAAATGGGTCTCACCTAGACTTTGTTACCAGGGGTGGTGTCGAAGATTTCACTGGGCATGTGCCCTATGTCTGCACACAACCTATCACACCTTCCTCTCCCCCCAATCCTCAGTTGCAAACCCCACTCTGCCCCAGGGATACCTTCCCACCAGTGGACCCCACACCCACCTTGGTTGTGACCCCTCCTCCCATAGTCCAGACCCCACACTCCCCTCTTCAAACAGTAGCCCGCCTCGATATCTCCCACCCAATCCCGATCTGCCCTGTGCAAGCCACCATTCCCCTTTGCCCCCTGGTACCCTACTCACTGACATCCGACCCCTACCCTCCTGGCACTGTACCTACCTGGCACACTGGCCCCTGTCGTTTCACCCGAATGATTTTTTTGTGTTCAGTGCTGCAGGGACCTCCGGGGTAAGTCCCCAGCAGCAGCTTCCACCAGCAGAAGTCAAGGTGGCAGCAGGTTAATGGGTTGCAGGTCACCTCCCAGAAGCTCTCCCACCTCACACCTGCCTTCCACACTGACCCTTTCACGGGAGCAGTCACAGCGGCTCTCCCAGATTCCCAGACCTTCACATTTCACAAGGAGGCAGGCGGCTGCCGCTAGAAACAGGGAATGGGGGCAGTCTGGGGGAACCTATCAGAACACAAGTGCAGCTTCGCCTTTCTGAAGGACTCCCGATTGGTCCCTCCTGGTGGAAATGCGGAAATCTTCTGTCGGGTTTGATTAAAATAAAAGGTTAGTGAAAGTCAGTCCGATTGAAGGGGCCAGTGTTTGGAAAACCTGGCTCATTGGTTCTCATTCCCACACAAACAAACTTGCATTTCCGCCCCCCAAACTTTTCCTCTGAGTGTTGTGACTTCCTCATTGATTGATGTCAGTTTCAGTCTCATTGTTGGTGGAGACAGGGCCTGGATTTTCATTCCGTCTGTTTGTCCTTTTTCTCCCCCCCCGGCACAATAACATTAGCACAGCTTTGAATCAAACTTTTATTCTGAATATTTTGACTGGACATCCGGAGAGCTACAACCTCAAATTCTGCTCAATCACGTTTACTAATCCAGAGGATTTTACCCGCACTGTCGCACACAAATAACGCACGCAGGCAAAGTAGAAAGGAACTGTGTCCTTTCAGTTGTGTGTTGACATCAGTTGGCCTTCATTCGATCCTGCAACACAAAAGTGCAGCAGCAATGAATACCGCTGGATAAACTGGAAAGATAGCATATCACCAGTATTACTGGCAGTCCCTCCTGGGCTACTGGTTAGGCAGGTAATGGCCCGTGTTACTGGTACCGGCCATATCTACTGGTGCCACTATTACTGATACCACCGATATGCACTGGTGCCACTCATTTCCTACACAGTGAATTGTGATCTTTCAAATTTCCCCTTTTTTGGAAGGGTCCTAGATAATGTTAAGTCTGCAAAAGTAACACTCATTCCTTTCAGAAATGGAAGAAAGTAAAAAACAGGAAATTCCAGGGGAATTCGGACTGGCAGCAGTCACCAGGAAACTGTTGGGATCCACTATACAGATAGAGATAACAAGTCATTCAAAATATCATTGTATAATTGTAATCAAAATATCAATGATAATTGTATTATCATTGTATCATTGCAACATGAAAGGGAAATCATGTTTGGTAATTGGTTTACTGTTTCTTTGAGGATGTAACTGCCAGAGAAATGGAACAACTGCATGGAAAATATTCAAACTTTCAAAATGCAAACAAAAATACATTATATGGAATATTACTGCATAAAACAAGGGCTCACTGTGTTAGCATAATATATTAGCAAGGACAGAGAATTGATTAACAGACAGAAAATAATAAGCACAAACCATTTTCAGGTTGACAATCTGAAACAAACCATTGCGAAGGAACTGGAGTGGAGCCTCAACTATTTACAGTCTATTGTGTGCCTCAGACAGTGGGACCATGCATAGTGTATTCAAATATCATGTCCCAAGGTTAGGTGGAAAGTGAAGCTGTGAGAAGCATATTGATTGAGGGGATATTGGTAACTGAGTGGTGACGGTTAGTGTATTAAATTGGAAATGCGAGATGATTCAATTTGGCAAGACAAATAGGAAAGCAGACGATTTTATAAAACCAATTACACATGTTGGCACACAGAGGGATTGTCTATGGAACACAGAACAGTAACTTGTAGGCACAGCAAATAGTTAGGAGAGCAAATGGTCTGTTGGACTTAATTGTGGGGAAGGGGCTAGAATTCAAGACTTTACGTTATGGCATCTTCCTGCAAATATACAGGGCTTTGGTAAGGCCTGGCCTGAAATACTAATTTGGTATTGGAGTCTAAGGACAGTGTACTCTGGGGTGAGAGAGTTGTTCCACGTGGAGAAATTTGGTCGGATAAACTCTCTAGAGTTTATAAGAATTAGTGATGACCTCACCAAATCATGGAAGATTCAGAGAGAATCTGACAGATGGATGTTTTGGATCTGTAACTCTGGTTGGTGTCTACAGGACGAGGGCCATAGTCTCAAGATAAAGGGTTGGGCAATTAGAGTCTTGGAAACATACAGCATGGCAACATTCCCTTCGGTCCAACTCGTCCATGCTGACCAAATTTCCCAGACGAAACCCGGGTTCAATTCCCGACTCAGGCGACTGACTGTGTGGAGTTTGCACTGTCTGCGTGGGTTTCCTCCGGGTGCTCCGGTTTCCTCCCACAGTCACAAAGATGTGCAGGTCAGGTGAATTGGCCATGCTAAATTGCCCGTAGTGTTAGGTAAGGGGTAAATGTAAGGGTATGGGTGGGTTGCGCTTCGGCGGGTCGGTGTGGACTTGTTGGGCCGAAGGGCCTGTTTCCACACTGTAAGTAATCTAATCTAAGTAATCTAAAAAAAAAATTTCACTTGCCTGCATTTGGTCCATATCCCTCTAAACCTTTCCTATTCATGGACCTATCCAAATGTCTTTTAAATGTTGTAACTGTACCTGCATGAACCACTTCTTCTGGCAGTGCATTCCACACACAAACTATTCTCAGTGTGAAGGAGTTGCCTCTCAGGTCCCTTTGAAATCTTTCCCCTCTCACCTTAAAAATATGCCCCCCAGTTTTGAACTCCCCCTTCCAAGGGAAATGACCTTTGTTATTAACCTTATCCATGTCCCTCGTGATTCCATTAACCTAAGGGGAGGAGATAATTGATGAATCTTTGAAATCTCTACCCCAGGATGCAAGGGATGCTCACTCACTGATTATACACAGGAGAGAGGTTGATCCAGTGTTTGGATTTTTGGGGATCGAGGGATGGGGAGCCGTTTGGAAAGTGCACATTCAGCTGGAAGCTCAGCCATGATCTTATTGAATGACAAAGCGGGCTCGAGGGGCCGAATGGCCTCCTTCTGTTTCCCTCCTTTAGGATGAACAACATCTTCCTTCTGGCCATTCTCTTCACGGGTTCACCTCAGGTGGCCCTGACATTGGCCAGGTTTTTTAAAATTAGAAGCCAAGAATGGTGTCGTGATTCCATTCTTTCACACTTCCATTCTTTGAGTTTGCAATTGATACGAATGAGGGAAAATTCTTGCCAAATACAGGCTGAGATGCTGTGCCACGTGTCTCTTATTGAGATTAAAATGATATACCCAGTGTTGCTAAACACAGTCCTCCTCATCGATCACTCTGCACTGCCTTTACAAAAGCAACATGCATTTGTGTAGCACCTTCACTGTAGTAAAGTGACTCCCGGGCCCTTCAGAGAAGTATTTGCAAAGACATTGGACACAGGGACATGTGAGGAGATGTTAGGGATGGATTGTCTAAACCTTTGTCAAAGAAGCAGGTTTTAAGGAGGAACACTTGGAAAGCTTTCGGGGAGGGATTCCGTTGCTTAGATCTGGGAAGCTGGAGTCACAGCCGCTGGTGGTGAAGTGATGAAATTGGGGAGATGCAAGAGGCCAGCATTGGAAGAGATCAGAGGAATTGGAGGGTTAGAGGCCCACGGGGGGTGACAGGCAAAGGATTGGGAAAAACCATCAATGGTTTCAAAGGCAGGGTTGAGAATTTTAAGACTGAGGCTTGGACCAATTAGAAGCAAATGTAGCCTAGAGTACACGAGGGTAAAAGGGGAGTAGATTGGTACAAAAAACATTTGGGCATTTTTAGTGCTGCTGTAAATGACTTGTGAATGGCATCAAAGCAAATGGAGTTGAGAGGGAGCAGAGGGATGTGTTGGAGAGGTATAGAAAATATAGTTTTGGCTTTATCTGTGATCGTCACAATTGTAGAGCGGGGCCACATGAAATGATAGTGTCAGTAGAGAGCTGCAGGAGTGTATGACCATTTATTTGCATAGGGGACCTTATAATAGAAGGGACAGCTAAGGGAGAGTAGGAGTGTCACGAGGGGAGGTGATGACAAGTTAAGATGGAGGTTGAAAACACTGAAGCTGTGGCATTGACCTGGGCAGAGGCTGAGAGAGGGAAGCAGGAAGTAGTTTTGACAAGGAATTCAATTTGTCTCAAGGATATGGTCTGGACAATGACAAATTACAGGAGCAATGATGGGTGTGAGAGGAAGATGGAGAAGCTGAGCTGTTCAAAGGCAGAGAAGCTGCCAGCACAGGAGGGGGACAGATGAAGACAGAAGTGGGACCACTGCAATCTGGTATCTCCCACATCTGAACAAGCAGTGCAGGAGACACTGTCTGCTTCACTCATGATAACGATACAGTGGTGCAAATATTATGTGTTACCTGGGTCAATCACAACACAGTATGCAGTCTGTGTCCCATGCCCTGTGTCCCCATTCCTGGGCATGACATGCTATCCAGGTCTCTCAAACTGCCATTTCTTATTATTGCTGGCCATACTAAGGTGCTCGAAGAACCAAGGCCCTAAATCCTAAATAACTCAACCTTCATCAAAAAATGAAAATGACTCCTCCACCATGCGCAGGGTACAAACAAACTCCATTGTGCTGTGTGTGTCTGAATTATCACAAGACCCTTTAACCTTTAACACACATCACTGACCTGTTCCTGCTGGGAACTCCCCTGGTGCTCGCCTTCCTCAGCTGTGGCCTTTGTTTTGGAATGTTGTCCAGTAACATCAGAGGCAGATAACGTGGTGGGGCTTTTCCTTTCATCTCCGTCCTGATCACTCTCTGCACTTAGAATTGATGTCAATGAAGGTTGATAGCTTAATAAATCAAGACTGAAATGTTTCCCTGAAGGTTTCTGTTTGAAAGCAGAAAGGTAATTATATTTGGCAGTGGACTCTTCATTCCTTTTTTTAGCATCATCAATTCTTCTTCCCACTATCAGAAGTATTTATTCGATAAGTCTCTTTCCTAGTTCCCTCAGCTAGCTTGTGTCGACGACTCAACTTTCCTTTCAGAGTTTCACTTTGCTAAAGTAACACTATTCATCTCCTGCTAGAAATGTTCTAATTATTGAATGTTTAGTAATCTATTCTTTTATTTTCACTTGTGAAACTTTGAAATGCTCTTGTGATACATTACATGTTCCTATGAGTCTTCTGTGAAACATGGGCACATAACTCAACACTGAGACTTCATTATTTTGATTTAAGAACGTCCCTGAATTAATTTTAATGGACCTCTAATCTCATGGCCATAAATCCATTCAAAAAGCAAAACCTCGTAGATTCATTTGCAGAATCTCTTGTGAGAAGCAAGAAATTATTAAAAAATGTAATCTTTTGTCTCACTGGTGTGGGTATTCATGATAATGTGCCTTAAACGTGGTTAGGAGAAAGTGAGAACTGCAGATGCTGGAGATCAGAGTTGAAAAATGTGGCGCTAGAAAAACGCAGCAGGTCAGGCAGCATCCGAGGAGCAGGAGAGTCGATGTTTTGGGCATAAACCCTTCATCTGGAATGTGGGCTGGGAGGGAAGAGGGCTGAGAGATAAAAGGAAGGGTGGGTGTGGGGCTGGGGTAAAGGTAACTGGGAAGGCGATAGTTAGATTCAGGTAGGAGTGGTGATGGTGATGGTGATGGGTTGGAGTTGAGGATGGAGTTGGAGCGGAGAGGTGGGAAGGAAGATGAAAAGGTAGAACAGGTTCAGAAGGCAGTGTCGAATTGGAGGGTCGGATCTGGGAGGAGGTGTGGAGAGAGGAGATGAGGAAACTGGTGAAGTCGACATTGATGCCGTGTGGTTGGAGGATCCCAAGGTGGAAGATGAGGTGTTCTTCCTCCCGCTGGACTTGGTGGCAGAGGAAACCCAGCAATTGAATGTCCTTGGCGGAGTTGGGGGCAGGGGGAGTTGAAGTGGTCGGGCACAGGGCAGTGGGGTTGGCTAGTGCCTGTGTCCCAGAGATGTCCCCTGAAGTGTTCCATGAGTTGCTGTCCTGTCTTCCCAATGTAGGGGAGACCACATTGGGAGCAATGGATACAGTAGATGAGGTGTTTGAATGTGCAGAAAACTCTCTGCCAGATGTGGAAGGATCTTTTGGAGGTTTTAGACTGATGTGATCTCTTCAATGTGCCCTCTGTTTACAGATGATACCCAATTCACTATGATTGTTTTATTCACATATTGCTAATGGTTTCCTGGAATATTTTAGGCATAAAGTTAGAACCCTGAATAAATGGTATCTCAAGTGGTAGTTAATAACCTGCTCAGTGATGCCCAGCTTGGGTTCCACCAGGGTCACTCAGCTCCTGACCGCATTGTTGCCTTGGTTCAAACATGGACAGAAGAACTGAATTCCAGAGGTGAGGTGAGAGGGACAGGCCTTGACATTAAGGCTACATTTGACCAAATGTATCATCAAGGAGCCCTAGCAAAACTGGAATCAATAGGAATCAAGGGAAAACTCTCTACTGGTTAGAGTTATACCTAGCACATAGGAAGTTGGTTATGATTGTTCGAGGTCAATCATCTCACCTCCAGAACATCTCTGCAGGGGTTCCTCAGGGTAGTGTCCTGGGCTCAATCATCTTCAGCTGCTCCATCAATGACCTTCCATCCATCATAAGGTCAGAGTGGAGATGTTTACCAATGATTACACAATGTTCAGCACCACTCGTGACTCCTCAGATACTGAAGCAGTCCATGTTCAAATGCTGTAAGATCTGGATAACATCCAGGCTTGGGCTGACAAGTGGCAAGTAACATTTCAACCAGACAAATGCCAGGCAATGACCATCTCCACTAAGAGACAACCTAACCACTACGTCTTGACATTCAATGGTGTTACCATCACTGAATCCCCCACAATCAACATCACTGAGGTTATCATTGACCAGAACCTCAACTGGACACACCATACAAATGCAATGGCTACACAAGCAGGTCAGAGGCTAGGAATACTGCAGTCAGTAACTCACTCCTCTGTCTCCAAAGCCTGTCCACCATCTACAAGGCACAAGTCAGGATTGAGATGAAATACTCCCCACCTGCCTGGGTGGATGCAGCGAGAGCAACACTCAGGAAGACGCCCTCCCTGAAACCACACACCATTCTGACTTGGAAATATATTGCCATTCCTTCACTGTCTCTGAATCAGCATTTGAGGTGTATCTCCAGCACACGGACAGCAGCAGTTCCAGAAGGCAGCTCACCTTCATCTTCCCAAGGGCAACTAAAGGTGGGCAATAAGTAAGTGTCCAGCCAGCAATGTACACAGCCCATGAATGAAAAAAAGAGTAAAGAGCTGAACTAACCTTTGCACTACCATCCTCACTATATTTGTAATTCAAAGAAATAGCTTCTGGGATTCGGGCAGTCAGATCCACAACCGATGTCTTGTTTTCATTTTTGGGAATAATCTGACACAGTTTCCTGACATTCGACCAAATGGTTCTTCAAAAATTCGCCGAGATGTCAAAGGGGCTGGTCTGATTACATGTTGAAGTTTTGCTACCATCTGACATATATATGGTATGTTCTACAGAACTGCATGACATCTTTATGAAGTCCTGGCCATGTAACATAGTGGTGTTTAATGCCTGTGTTTCCTGTATTCCTACATGTTCTGCCTTAGAAAATTTATGTGCTATCTGCAATATCTCTTTACAATAACTGGGTGATACCACTTTTTATGAATGACTGTCATTGTTCACCTGCAGATCTATGATTGTCTAAGTTCATCTCCACTTCCTCATTTCTTCAATACAACCAGTAGAACTAGCTGTCTGAGTCAATTGACCAGGGGGTGCAGTGCATACCCCATCCTCTAGGAGACAGTGAGGACACTGATACCCCATCCTCTGTGTGCCTTCAATTCTGAAATGTTTGGATAGCCAGGGTTTCCATTTCGCTGTCTCTACATATCATTGGTGATCGTAACTCTGATGATCCCAAATCAGTCGATCAAGATATCTGAATAGATAACTAATAGTAAAGGAGGAAACACTGGGAATGCACTCAGGTATAAATAAACTCCCACCCCTTCAACCTTTAATACTCAAGGATTGCTGAGCCCTTACACGCGGGTGGCCCCAGTTTTGGGCAGGTCTGTGATTACCTTAGACGTTGAGGCAGGTTTAGTGAATTTAGATTTATCTTGGTCCTTGTCAGATCCCTTCTTTTCCAGACTGTGACGTCTTGCTGAACGTTTCTGCAGTGATAAGAGAAAGTTTCAGAAATGCTGCATGTAGTTTTCTCTGACTGTACAACCCCTGCTACAATGACCAAGACAGAGCCATCAGATCGAGACCATATTTATGCTTTCGAGACCGTGTGTAGCCATTGAGCAGTGTGGGAGTGCTGGCTGCACACCCCACTCATTAGAAGATGCTGTGATTCCTGAGTCAGTTCCAATCGGAATGTACAGATTGTGTCCCCCTCCTTACTGTCCATTTCTGGTCACAATCAGATGCCCAGACCTCTCATGGTGCCCTGATGCAACAGAAAGAGACACCGTGAATAAATCAAACTTCACCAAAGGAGGGGAAAGTCCAAAATCACACCTGGGGACAAAGCTACCTCACTGAGCTTGAATGTACAGAATCACTGCACAGCTTTCCCATCCTTCCAACTTTGGATAATCAGGGATCACTGCCTCCTTCCCACTGGATCAGGATGTTTGGCTTCATCAGCTGTGGGCCCAGCTTAGGCTGAAGGATTACCTTGTGCTTTAAGGCCTTTTTCAGAATTGGATGATCTGCCTCTTTTATTGAACCTGATGATATTTTCGTGACGAAATCCAGGGTGGGATCGCTGTCTGAAAGATCCTGAAGAGAAGAATATGGTTATTTGCTGCAGTGTTGCTTCTATTTCTTTTGTTACTCTAGACTCTTATTCTGAACAAAGAAGGCCATTGAGATCTTGGAATACTTGGGCAGATAGGAATCATAGAATTCCTGCAGTGTGAAAAGAGGCCATTTGTTTCATTGAATCTGTACTGACCTTCCAAAGAGCATTCCACCCAGACTTCACCCTATCCCCATAACCGCATTTTAACTGTGGCTAATCCACCTGACATGCACACTACAGGTCTTTATGAGTCTGAGGACAGAGCATTTGCTCCTGATCTGGA
The DNA here is from genome assembly GCF_020745735.1 of Hemiscyllium ocellatum. Lineage (NCBI taxonomy): Eukaryota > Metazoa > Chordata > Chondrichthyes > Orectolobiformes > Hemiscylliidae > Hemiscyllium > Hemiscyllium ocellatum. Next base: position 103,178,255 of record NC_083407.1, on the reverse strand, counting down.
TGGTGTGTCCAGGCCCACAGATGGCAGGGCCTCTGCGGTGGCCTCCCACAGGATGGGTCGGGGGGGTAGTGGTCAGTCTTCCCTCCCCATCTCCCCTCTCTCCCCTTTCCCTCAGGAGAGGCAGTCTCCCCTCTGTCTAATTTTGAAACCATTGATTTCAGCAAGGAACATAGAACAATAAAAAAGTTACACATCTCTTATATTTAAATCTGAACAATTTTTTAATCATCCTGTTCAGAGAAATAATTACACACCTCTGGCACAGGTGGGACTTGAACCTGGGCCTCCTGGTCAATGTTACCTCTACACCACATATATACCACAACAGCAAGGGATCCAACACTGATCCCTGTAGAACAATGCTGCAAATCACCTGCCACTCGCAAAAACATTGTCAAACATTGTCCATTGTTTCCTGTCACTGAACCAATTTCAGATCCATTTTGCCACATTCCCCTGTGTGCAATTGGCTTTAATTTTTCTGATATACCAGACCTTGTCAAATACTTTCCTCAAATCCAGGTTGACAACATCCACTGCACGAGCTCGTCAATCCTCTCTGTTACTGCCTCAAAAAATTCAATTTAGTCTCTAAGACACAGCCTCCCCTTAACAAAACCATGCTGACTATCCCTGATTAATCTGTGCCTTTCCAAATAACAGCTAATTCTATCTCTCAGTCTTGATTCTAATAATTTGCCCACCATCAAAGTCAGAATGACAAGCCTCTAATTACTAAGCCTAGCCCTCACATCTTTTTTCAGTAATGGTACAATGTTTGCAGAGTTCCAGTCTCGGGGACCTCGACTGTATTGAGTGAGGATTGGAAAACCTCTCATATTTTCTCTTTCTTTTAATTTATTGTTTTAATTACATTATTGTGGAGGTCTGTTATTCTGAACTTTTATTTCTTTATTTTTCTAATTTATTACTGTGATTTTGTACTGTTGTGGGACTGTAATGCTGACAATTTTTTTTCAAATTTCTTTTAAGAATTTATACTGAAGAATCTTTACTGAGTTACCTTTCACCCAAGATGGTGCCGTAAGTGATGGTTTGTAAACTTTTCACTCCACTCATCTGACAATAAAGCTCATTCAAATTCAAAACAATCTTCAGAGCTGTCTATATTCCCGCCCTGACTTTGAAGAATACAGTTTTAAACTTGATTATTGATCAGTCGAAAGATCATGTGAACAATGTTGGTGCCCCTGGCTCTCACATAGACTAATTTATGTGCAGGATTTCACAACATCCAATTGCTAAGTTCTGTTGGACCCAAAAATCTGATTTCTCTCCACAGCTGCTGCCAGACTTGCTGAGCTTTTCCCACAATTTCTCTTTATGTTACAATCCATCCAACACTGGTGATTTATTCACCCTCTGGAAGGTCAGTCCATCCAGCAGTTCCCCTCTCACTGTGTTTATTGTATCTACTATTTCACACTATTCATTCTTAACTAGAATATCTCCCACATTTGTGGCTGGCATCAAATCAGGGCATAGAGTTACTGTAGAGCACTGCCACAAAATACCAGGAGGAATAATAAGCTCGACCACTAAGTGGTTAGGTATTGATTCTTTTTGGTGCCTGTGTTTTGGCAGTGGGAATGAAGGAGTTATAATTCCTTGGAGAGTCTGAATCTAAACAAAGTGGAGGAGCAAAGGGATTGAGAGGGACTGATTTATAGCTGTCCCACAGTGACAGCAGAGCGAGCAGGCAATTCCCGGAGTGGCAGTGGAGTGGGCCAGAGCCGGAGCTGGAGTGGTGGCTGTGTGTGTCCTGGATGGAGACCGGCCCCTAGAGGCAGCATGGCCTGGTGTTCTGGGGCTGGCAGGCACCGGCTCATGTTGGAGAGAGGTTGGAACTGAAGTACTTTATGGTCACTTTCCAGGATCTTTCTGGAATTTTTAAAATCTCTTTGCATGCTGAACTCAGTAACAGCACTTAAAGTATCTGTACCGAGGTACTCTGTATCTGAGGTGGCGCTGAGTTGTGACATTACAAATCTTTCACTGCATTCATTCGAGTGCAAGTGACAAGAAAGGCTCTTCTATTCTAGGACTATGAAAATGCGAGGAAAACTCAGGGGTTCATTGCTGACTGTTCAGTTCAAAGGGGGGTCTGCATGATTCACTGCAACTCCAGTATTGACAGGGACAGATCTGGAGTTGGCAGGCTCCTTACTGCTCACCAACCCAGCAATGTCTTCCCACTGATGGTGATGTTTGGATGGCCTCCAGCCACTATGTGGAGAGAACAGATTTCTCCCTCCTCACAGCCAGGGCCTCTGGAGCACCATTGGAAGAGAACCATGTCCCCTCAGGAGTAATGTCAGCCACATCTCTCCACCCACATGTTTCTCCAGAGCATGTGCAGCCAGATGTTCGCCATCTGTTTAAGAACCATTGGCTTCCTTTAGGTGGGATCGTGTATACCTGAAACCTGGTCACCACTGACAGGCGTGACACCAGGGAGCAGTGTGGGAATGCTGCCTGAATGGGTTTAATAGGCATGTGCGGTTCACATCTCACCCTCTGCATGGCCATTGCTGGATACAATCAGATGCTCAGCTCTTTCCATCTTTAATTATCGTCACTGATCCACCTGTTGTTTAATTAATCATCCAAGGGAACAGACCAAAAAATAAATCGACTTCTACCACAGGAGATAAAAGTCCAGAATCTCACCCAGAGGACAAATAAACTGCATTCCTGACCACAACCCACTTACAACACCATAAATTACTGACCGTTTCCTCATGTTTATTGTAATTTTCAGTTGTGTTCTCACTGCTGAGATCTCCACCTGACACGAGAATGGGAATTCCATGATCTGAGCTTCTCTTCGGTGAAGAGTCAGGAGATCTCTCTGAATATTTCTACATTAAACAAAAAGGTAATTTTTTCACAATGCTTTCATCTTTTCCAAACACCCTTCCCCATCTCCTACATTGAATAAGACAGAGCTATCAGCTCTAGGATCTGTTTCCCCATTGGGAAGTTGGTATCCGAGGTAACAGCTGAGCAATGGCTCTAGGTGCGTGATCCCCCATTTCCCGGGTGATGAACGTTCATTGTGAATGCAGAACCCTTTTAATAAATCTGCTCATTGTCTTTCTTGTACGTGGTAAAGGGAGGTTTGTAAAATGGACAGAATTAATTACACATTGGACTGGAGGTTTATCTCAAGTGTTGAAGAGGGTTAATGTTTCTGTCGACTCATTTCAGGTGATTACCAGACAAGTAACTCAGATTCTAGCCATCATTCAGAAGTACAAAGATTGGTGCTGGTGTTGGTGAAGACTAGCCCAGAAAAATAGGCTTTCAGGCAGAAGTTCAAAATATTGCTGAGAGATAGTTTGGGTATAAACAGACAGAGATCACTGGTATTCATGAAAAGTACATCTTTTGGTTAACAACTTGATTTTCAGGTTAAACAATAAGGGGCAAATTTTTTTCCAAATACTTCCTGCTCAAAAGAGCCCCCGAGATGGCTCTTGATCTGCAAACCAATTTACCTCACTGTGACCATAAAACATAGAACATAGAACAGTACAGCACAGAACAGGCCCTTCAGCCCACGATGTTGTGCTGACCATGTCAGGGAATTGAAGCACATGATGGGAAATGACCATCCGGAGGCTGCTTGAAGAAATGATTGTCACTGAGTTGCCTGGCAACACTCATTAAAGAGGCTGCACAGCATTTCTACATCTAATATTTGAGCAAACACCCTTTCTGAACGGCGACTGGGAGGAAACAAGTCATTGCCAAGGACTTAGGGCACCATTGTAGGATAGAATCGATATTTGAAGGGATGAAGAGGATTGGCCTTGTGTAATACCTCCTCCAGCAGTCAGCTTGTGTCTCTGCCCATGATAGGCACTTCACCTTCTTCAAAGAGGCAGTGGGGGGAAGAGGGTTCGCTGGCCAGCTTTATTACCTCCGGAGCTAACCTGCTTTCTCACGATATTCGTCCCTCCCTCCTGCAGGAATGAGGTCTGTTTGTGAGAGTCTTGTGAAGTGTTGTGTACCTGTCGTGGTGTCATTCTGATGCTTTCTGTGTGAGCTTTAAGTTATAGATAAATCAAGAGTTACAGACCCACTTAATGATCATGGTAGGAAGCAAAATGAAAATTTTCTTCAAGTGTTAATTTGTAAAAATTGTATAAATTAAAGCTACAAAGAAGAACAGAATAGATTTTCTGAAAGCAAATTCATGCTGGAAAAATAAATTACTGAACCTTTTTTGAAGGAAAGATAGGATTAATTCACTGGAGTAATATATTTGGATTTTTAATCAACCTTCAATATGATCCACCATCTAATGGAGTTGTGATTAATGTCAAAACATGGAGTCAGGGAAGAAAGAGCAGAAAAGATAGCAGATGTAAAGGGATGGTCCATTGAGCTGAGTACAAGGAACATTGCTATTCATCAGTTACAGAAGGAGTTTGGCCTCAGGTGTACAAAAGCAGTAATTGTTTTTAAAAAATTGAAATGTTGGGGAAAATATCAAATTGCTGAGAAAACACAGTGATATAGAAACTGCACAAGAAGAAAATCTAGAAACTGCTAAACAAACTGGTAGAATGGGTTTGTAAATTGTAAATGTAATGTAACAATATTACAATACTGACTACAGTAACATGTTAACTTGTTCAACTTCACATTTCATAATCATTTTTAAATTATTTCATATTTTAAAAATGGTCTTCCCCAAGATGTCCCATCATGAATTCTGTTTGGCCCATCCCTGGCACTCAATTTTTGTGCAATAATATTTCTTTGTTCAGCTATTCTTAATGTGTTTATTCTTATTCATTTAAAGCTGTCTTGAATCTGTAGCATCTCAATGCTGTTTATAATCTGCTGTCTTCACACATGTATTCTTGTATTGAATCAATGCCTTTTAAATTCTATGGTCTTACATTTTCATCAAATTTTTAATCTCCATTATTACAATGTTGCAGTATTTTATCTATAAGATTTTCAATTCTTTCTAATGACAATTCCACATGTGACTCTTACATTAAAGTTTTAAATTCAGTAAACAAAACTATATTATATTAATTCTTTTAAGCTTTGCACTGTGTTCAATGGCAACACTGCATCTTTGTATAGCTAAGTTGGGTTTTACTGCTTTTTTTAATGATTAGCTTATTGGGTTTCCAAACATCTGCAGCCAAGGTGAAGATTTCCTGTGTCTTCACAGGCAATTTCCAAGGTGAGATAGATAGGTTCTTGAGTACCAAGGGTTACTGGAGAAAGCGGGAGAATGGGCTTGAGTAACTTATCAGCCAAGATTGAATGGTGGAGCAGACTCAATGGGCTGAGTGGTGTACATTCTTCTCCTTTATCTTATGGTCTTATGGTCTTTAGTCGTGGGTCTGGAGATAAGGTGGGGACATTAATAATTACTTAAAGGGGCTCAACAGAAATGGTGGTGGGAGTGGGGGGGGGGTGGAGGTGCAGCTGGAAGGTTATCATAGCCACTGGGATAGCAACAGAAAAGGGAAGATGAAGGAAGGGGGAGAATTCTCGTGTCACTGGTGGAACTTGCAAGTCACTGATACTGTGGAGAAATTAGAACCTTGCCCAATCAAATCACAAGCCAACTGTGCACTAACAAAATAAAATGACTGACACCACACGCAAAGAAGTGGAATTATTTAGTTTTTTTTGGGTAACATAGAACATAGAACATTCCAGTGCAGTAAAGGCCCTTTGGCCCGCCATATTGCGCTGACCTGTGAAACCAATCTGAAGCCCATCTAACCTACACTATTCCAGTCTTGTCCATATGCCTATCCAATGACCATTTAAATGCCCTTGAAGTTGGCGAGTCCACTACTATTGCAGGCAGTGCGTTCCATACCCCTACTACTCTCTGAGTAAAGAAACTACCTCTGACATTTGGCCTAGATCTATCAGCCCTCAATTCAAAGCTAAGTCCCATCATGCTAGCCATTGCCCTTCGAGGAAAAAGGTTCTCACTGCCCAACCTATCTAACCCTCTGATTATCTTATATGTCTCAAGTCACCTCTCAATCTTCTTCCCTCTAATAAAAACAGCCTCAAGTCCCTCAGCCTTTTCTTGTAAGACCTTCCCTCCATATCAGGCAAAATCTGAGTAAATCTCTTCTGAACCCTTTCCATAGCTTCCACATCCTTTCTATAATGTGGTGACCAGACCTGTACGCAATACTCCAAATGTGGCCGCACCAGAATTTTGTACAGCTGCCCCATAATCTCATGGTTCCAAAATTCAATCCCTCTCCCAATAAAAGCAAACACACCGTATGCCTTCTTAACAAACAAATCAACCTGGGTGGCAATTTTCAAGGATCTATGTACCTGGAAACTGCGATCTCTCTGCTCATCTATACTACCAAGAACCTTACCATTAGCCCAGTACTCTGTATTCCTGTTACTCCTTCCAAAGTAAATTATCTCACACTTTTCCTCAGTAAACTCCACTTGCCACCTCTCAGCCCAGTGCTGCAGCTTATCTATGTCTCTCTGAACCTACAACATCCATCATCACTATTCACAACTCTCCTGACCTTAGTGTCATCCGCTACTTTACTAACCCATCTTTCTATGCCCTCATCGAGGTCATTTATAAAAATGAAAAGCCACATTGGACTCAAAACAGATCCTTGTGGTACACCACTAGTAACTGAACTACAGGATGAATATTTCCCATCAACCACCACCCCTCTATCTTCTTTCAGCTAGGCAATTTCTGATCCAAACCAGTAAATTACCCTCAACCCCATGCCTCCATGTTTTGTGCAATAGCCTACCGTGGGGAACCTTGTCAAACACCTTACTGGAATTCATATACAACACATCAACAGCTTTACCCTCATCCACCTGTTTGGTCACTTTCTCAATGAACTCAATCAGGTTTGTGAGGCACGACCTACCCTTCATAAACTGTGTTGACTATCCCTAATCAACTTATTCTTTTCTAGATGATTATAAATTCTATCTCTTATAACCCTTTCCAACACTTTACCCACAACCAAAGTAAGGCTGACAGGTCTATAATTTCCAGGGTTGTCTCTACTCCCCTTCTTGAACAAGGGAACAACAGTTGCTATCCTCCAGTCTTCTGGCACTATTCCTGTGGACAAAGACAGCATAAAGATCAAAGCCAATGGCTCGCGAATCTCCTCCCTGGCTTCTCAGAGAGTCCTAGGATAAATCCCATCATGCCAAAGGTGCTTAGCTATTTTTACACTTTCCAGAATTGCTAACATCTCCTCCTTATGCACCTCAATCCCATCCAGTCTAGTAGCCTGTATCTCAGTATTCTCCTCAACTACTTTGTCTTTTTTTAGTGTGAATACTTATGAAAAGTATTAATTTAGCATTTTCCCTATCTCCTCGGACTCCATACACAACTTCCCACTACTATCCTTGATTGGCCCTAATCTTACTCTCGTCATTCTTTTATTCCTGATATACCTATAGAAAGCCTTAGGGTTTTCCTTGATCCTATCCACCAATGTCCTTTCATGTCCCTTCCTGGCTCTCAGCTCTCGCTTTCGGTCTTAACTGGCTAACTTGTAACTCTCAAGCACCCTAACTGAGCCATCACATTTCATCCTAACATAAGCTTTCTTTTCTTCTTCCTCTTGACAAGAGATTCAACTTCCTTAGTAAACCATGGCTCCCACGCTCGACAACTTCCTCCCTGCTTGACCAGTACATAATTATCAAGGATACGCAGTAGTTGGCCCTTGAGTAAGCTCCACATTTCAATTGTGCCCATCCTCTGCAGTTTCGTTCCCCATCCTAACATCCTAAATCTTGCCTAATCACATCGTAACTGCCTTTCTCCTAGCTATAACTCTTGCTCTGCAGTATATACCTATCCCTTTCCATTGTTAAACATAACAGAATTGTGGTCACTATCACCAAAGTGCTCACCTACCTCAAATCTAACACCTGGCCTGGTTCATTACCCAGTACCAAATCTAATATGGCTTTGCCCCTTGCTGGCTTGTTTGCATACTGTGTCAGGAAACTCTCCCGCACACATTAGACAAAAACTGACCCATCTAAAGTCCTTGAATTACAGTATTCCCAGTCAATATTTGAAAAGTTAAAGTCTCCCATAGCCCTGTCACTCTCACTCCTATGAGGATCATCTTTGCTATCCTTTCCTCTACACCTCTGGAACTATTTGGAGTCCTATAGAAAACTTCCAACAGGGTGACCTCACCTTTCCTGTTTCTAATCTCAGCCCAACCTATCTCAGTAGACGAGTCCTCAAACATCCTTTCTGTAACCATAATACTGTTCTTGACTAACAGTGCCACACCACCCACTCTCTTACCATTTTCTCTCTTCTTCCTGAAACATCTAAATCCAGAACCTTCAATAACCATTCCTGTCCCTGCTCTACCTATGTCTCTGAAATGGCCAGAACATTGAAATCCCAGGTACCAACCCATGCTGCAAGTTCACCCAGCTTATTCTGGATGTCCCTGGCCGGTCGAGCGCGGGAGCCGTGGTTTACTTAGGAAGTTGAATCTCTTGTCAAGAGGAAGAAGAAGGCTTATGTTAGACTGAAATGTGATGGCTCAGTTAGGTCGTTTGAGAGACACACTTCAAACCAACTTCTTGCTTACTGGTGCCTTTTTGTGATCTTGAAATCTTCGTTCTGACTTCACTACTCTCAACGTCTGGTATAACTGAACTATAATTTTGCCTGCTGAATTAGTTTAAATTCCCCTGTGAACTAGTTTAAAATGGAGGAGGATGTTTCACATTTGAGGCTCTGTTTGGGAGAATTGTAGTAATCATGCCTTCACTCACTCATTCAGCAGTGCCCTCCCACTGGTTTGGTTTCAATTTGTACTTCATTGGCAGATAATTCATTCTCTAATAATGAACACAAAGAATTATGTCCTGGAGAACACTTCTCAGCTACCATATTTGCACACATCACTATAAGTATGCATGGATGCCATTTATCATTTGCAATGGATGCATTTCTTTAGTTGGGGAAACATGTTGCTGGCTGGCATACTGCTCGAGCTCCCAATGTGACATAAAAGCTTTGGTTGTTTCATGTACATTTGGAAAGGTGACACGCCTCAGAGCTCCTTACAGAGACATGATATTGACCTCCTCAGCAAGCCTCCCAGTTGCACTCTGTGAGGATGTAACTTGAAGTTTCATTGTGATGAACATGAGGGCTTAGGAGTTCCTTCAGTAATGGTCACTTTTCTCACATTCCTCACGGATTATTGCTCAGCCATCTGACATGAACGTCATGGTGGTTGGATGGCCTTGCGTTAACTCCAAAGGTAACACAGAAGGAGACAGGAACATTGTCAGAAAGCCCAGTGATAACTGCAACCTCGGCTGGTTGTTGTACAGCAGCAGGTGAAGGGCCACCAAGGGGCTGGATGGATCCACAGGTCTCACTATCACTTTCTTCAACTCTCTGAAAAACATTGACAGCTCCGGCTGAGGATGTTTGGACCTTCATCACCAAACTATCAGAAGGATTGGATGGCAATCCCATCCCAGTGGCTGTCAAGGTCACAGCTGCCCTGAATCTTTCTGCCACCGGCTCATTTCAAGGAATAACTAGGAACTCATGTGGAATCTCCCAATCCTTAGCCCATAAATGTATCCAGGATATGACTGATGCCACTTTGTTGCAGATAACTGCCGTTTCTCTCCTTGCCCTGAAACAAGGGGAGTTGAGCGGTCTAGGCAGTGGGACTATTTCCCATTGCTGACATCCCCCTAGATGCAGGGTGCTACTGACTGCACCCATTTTGCTTTGACAACACCCTGTCACCAATCTGTAGAGTCCCTCAATTGAAAAGACTTCCATTCCATAATGCTCCAATGGTATGGTTTGATTTGATTTGATTTATTGTAGTCACATATACCTAAGCACAGTGAAAAGTTTCATTTTGTGAGCAGTACAGGCAGGTCTTGGCAAACCAGGACGTCCAGGACGATCCGAGGGTGCTTAGGCAGCGTGAGGCATACAAGGTTCCAGCTGCACAGGAGTTGAACGCAGTAAGGTCAATATTATTTGAAGTTCGAGAGGTCCTTCCAGCAGTCTAATAATGACAGGGAAGAAGTTGTTCTTGAACCTGTTGGTGCATGTGTTCAAGCTTCTGTGTCTTCTGCCTGATGAAAGAGGTTGGAGGAGAGAATCACCAGGGTGGGAGGGGTCTTTGATGATGTCAGCAGCCTTTTCCACAGCAACAAGAATTGGAATGCATGGATGGGGGGACTGGCTTCCATGATGGTCTGGGCTGTGCACACAACTTTCTGTAAGTGGTCATCGATGCCTGTTCATGGCGGGGGGGGGGGTGTGGTCTGTTCCAGGTGCTGCGGAGCTGCCATGACTCTGAGATACTGCAGGTCTCACAGAATGAAGATATAATGCTCACATTCCAATAGGGTCGCAGCGTATCAGATGACAGGCCACCTTAGGGTGAGATTTCGATGTTTGGAGCCAACAAGGATTGGGAGGAGGGGTGTGCAGATAAAATGATTGATTTCAGTCTTCTGAGGGTGAAGGTAGTGCTGATGATCAGAATGTTGATCAGGAGGGCTGACCAAGGCAGTGTAACAGAACAATGTGTTGTTGAGTGAGAACGTCACTGAGATCTGGAGTGAAACCTGCTTGGTTCCCAGGATGTGTTTGGACTTAATTCAATTGTTTATGATTCTGATGTTAACCGAGCAAGTATCTCCTGCACTGCAAAGTGAACGTGTGGACCATGTTACTTCTGCAGTCCTTTTCCTTTTCTGTTGCTGAATAATTGTCTTGTTATCCATCTAAGCATGTGCGTGATCTCTTTGACTGGCCTCATTTTCAGATATCTACGTGTTAGATTTTTCATTTGGTTATAAAAGTCAGAGTCAGTGAAACAGTGAACTGATGTTGTATGGCACTAAGTAGTTCTTATTAAGGCTTCAGTCAGCCTTATGTTCAAGTGTTGTGCAGTGAAATCTCTCAGAATAGCAAGCAGTTTGAGATAAATTCTGAGGAATCTCTTTTCGATATTGCTATCATTGTTAACCTTTTAATATTTCAGTGAGTGCATAGACAGCAATGATTTGGAGGTGCTGGTGTTGGACTGGAGTGGACAAAATTAAAAATCACACAACACCAGGTTATATTCCAACAGGTTTATTTGAAAGCACTAGCTTTCAGAGCACTGCTCCTTCATCAAGTGGTTGTGTATAAGATCATAAGTCTTATAAACTGGTGTTGTGTGATTTTTAACTTCCTTGACTGCTAAGTTGTCCTGAAATGCTGGAGTATCCTGTAGGACAGGACTTAACCTGCAAGAGGCAGCTTTTCCTGGCAATGATCTGATGAGGGACATGTGAGATGCCCATTGTACATCTCCCAGCCTTCAGTGGTAATACACTCCCTTAAAAAGCTGATACATAGAAAAGAAGGTTGAGGAATGATGGAATGAAAGTCGGAGGAAATGAGAAAGTTGGTAAAAATGTATCCATTTGTGGTGGACTCAAGAAAAATGGTGGCATGAATGTTCGATGGTCACTAATAAATGTGATCCATTATGGAAGAGTATTGATTCAGCAGTTGAGGGAGAAGAGGGGGAAAGAACCAGCCAGTGATTTCCATGTCTAATTTTGCCCTGATAACAGGTGGCTTCATGGAGTGTGCAATCACAGGGTCACAGAGATGTACAGCACGGAAACTGACCTTTCGGTCCAACTCATCCATGCCAAGCAGGTAATCTAAATTAATCTAGTCCCATTTACCAGCTTTTGGCCCATATCTCTCTAAACCCTTCCTATTCATATAGCCATCCAACTGCCTTTTAAATGTTGTAATGCTACCCGCCTCCAGCAATTCCTCTTGAATCTCCTTCCATACATGCACTACCCTCTGTGTGAAAAAGTTAACCCTTAGATCCCTTTTAATCATTCCCCTCTCACCTTAAACCTATGCCCTCTAGTTCTAGACTCCCCTACACTTGAGTCAAGACCTTGCCTCTTCATCCCATTCGTGCCCCTCATGATTTTATAAACCTCTATAAGATCAGCCCACATTCTCTGAATCCTGCAAGTGTTGCTTCCACCCGCTGTATCATCTCTGGTGGAATAGGAATTATGATGGAGGTGTCTGGGACATCAGCTGTGAGGTAGGATTCTGGAAGTTCTGAAGAAGGGTCACAAAACATCAACTCTGCTTTTCTATCCACACAGCTATTGAGTTTCTCCAGAAATTCCTCTCCTTGTTTCAGATCTCTTGCATCCACAGCTTTTATTTTATTACATACAAGCTTCTGGAAGAGCCTCTGTGAAGCCTTGCTGCACTGGGCTGGCCGATGTCAATGTATCGTTCAGCCGACTGTTGCTAATTATTGTTAGCAATGCCGAGATTGCAGTGGATCGAAACATCATGAATAAATCAACTTTCACCCAAACAGTGAATACCCTGAAATCACACTCAGGGTTCAAACAGGTTGCACTGCACATATACAAACCCACACCGGGAATCTGGCTCAATATGGTCATGTCTCCACTCGACGTGCAAGGGTCATAGGGAACTTGACAGGGTAAAAGTGAAGAGATTGTTTCTACTTATGGGAGAAGCTAGAATCTGAGGGTATAATCCCTGATCAAGGAGTTGTCTAGTTGGGACTGAAATGAGGAGGAATTTCTTCCCTCAGAGGGCAGTCATTCTGTCAAATTCTTTAACTCACAGGGCTAGGTCTTCCATGTATTCAAGGCAGAGACAGAAAGATTTTTAATCATTCTGCGAATCAATGTTAATGAGGAAAAAAGGCCAGGAAGTGGACTTGAGGATTATTAGATCAGCTGTGATCTCATTGAATGGCAGGGTAGATGGGATGGATTGAATGGCAGGGTAGGTGGGATGGATTGAATGACCTACTTTCGTTTGTATGTCTCACTGTCTCCCTCTGAGTCAGAAGGTCTGGGTCCATACACCACCTTGTCCCAGATATACCTCTGGTTGATTGAAAATATTGTAAAATCACCTCACAAACATCTCACCCCTTCAGACTTTAAGACACAGAGAATACCTACCCCATCTTGTGGATAATATCTTCATATTTGCCTTTTTCAGCTACAGCCCGAGTTTAGGAGAGTTCACTAATTACCTGAGAAATTGAACCTTTTTTAGCCATTTTAGGATCAAAATCAAATTCCAAGTCAGTCTCTGAACCCGAACTTGATGATGCTGAATATCTGGGTATGTTCAAATATTTCTAAACGGAAAGATATTATTATTTTTAACACTGCAGCATTTACTTTTCTCTTGCTGTGCATTGCCTTGTACACAGAACAAGGTAGACCAATGTGATCATATGGTCTGTTTATTGACTGTAAAACAAGAAGCTAAGGTTATGACTGAGGCATTCAGTTTTCAGAACTGTTGGTGTGACTGTTTCACAGGTTATTGTTCAAGGACCTTTCAGTGCAAACATGTGACACTTTTCATCAACCCCTTCACCAGATACCTTCAGAATGGTGAAAGGAGATTTATTTAACAGATAGAACAACTTGTTTTTTGATGTTGGATCCTTCACTATTCTGTCGTATTGACCCTCGGTTATCGAATCAGGACATTCTAATCTGCTTCTTCCACATCATTACCAACTGGGTGGTGCAAGTAACTAGGGATCCATCTTTCATACAGTCATAGAGGGGCCAAACAACTCTAAAATTGTCCGCAATAACATCTTCTGGTTATTAATACCAGTGAAACCCATGCCATAACTATAGGATTTTAGCTGGAGCAAGAATCCATCAAATAAGCCGACACCATTAACTCGTTGGGGAGAGAGTATATTCTTGAGTTAGTTTAACTCATTTTTAAAGAATAAAGAGTTTGTGAGAAAATATCTTAAGAAACAGAGGAAATCTGAGCATGGCTTCTGTTCCTCCTCCACATTCCAGGGCCATGGCTACCCTCTTCACTTTCCCAAAATTCCCTGATGTGTTGTCATTGGAACAGGGAAGACCAGTGCAATCTGTGGTCTGCCAAACAGGAAGCCATGGTCACGGCTGAACCGTGTGATTTTCATGACTGTTACTCTGAGTGGTTTGGTGCATATTAGAATCATAGAATGCCTACAGTGTGGATGGACGGCATTCAGCCCATTGCATCTGCACCATCCCTCCAAAGTGCATTCCACCTTGACCCACCCCAACCCTGTAACCCTGCGTTTACCACGGCTAACCCGCCTAGCCTACCTATTCAAAGTTTGTGAGAAGATTTGTAGCTCGGGTGCTCGTTGTTGTGGTTCTGTTCGCCGAGCTGGGAATTTGTGTTGCAGACTTTTCGTCCCCTGTCTAGGTGACATCCTCAGTGCTTGGGAGCCTCCTGTGAAGCGCTTCTGTGATCTTTCCTCCGGTATTTGTAGTGGTTTGAATCTGCCGCTTCCAGTTGTCAGTTCCAGCTGTCCGTTGCAATGGTCGGTATTTTGGGTCCAGGCGTTGCAGTGGTCGGTATATTGGATCCTGGACCCAAAATACCGACCACTGCAACAGACAGCTGGAACTGACAACCGGAAGCGGCAGATTCAAACCACTACAAATGCCGGAGGAAAGATCACAGAAGCGCTTCACAGGAGGCTCCCAAGCACTGAGGATGTCACCTAGACAGGGGATGAAACATCTGCAACACAAATTCCCGGCTCGGCGATAAGAACCACACTAGCCTACCGATCCCTGGAGACTATGGGGCAATTTAATATGGACAATCCATCTAACCTGCACATCTTTGGACTGTGGGAAGATACCAGAGTACGCAGAGGAAACCCATGCAGTCAGAGGGAGGATGTGCAAACTCCACACAGACAGGCACCCAACTGTTCCCCCTCCCCTTAACCTGTGGCAGTTTATCTACCTGGTAAGTTCTTGGGCACTCCAGCCTTGCTGAGTGACAATGGACAGCCATCTCCACCAGCTCAACCTCTAACATTCAAAGTGGAGCAAGCACCTGAGATAGTACTTACCAAGTCTATTGTGGGTAAACGCTGATCTTCCTCTGAGATGCCCTTGTCTTTTCCTCGGGGCCTCGGAATGTCCACATTCTCCAAACATAAAGTGAAAGAGAAGATCACAGATTACTTTTTAATGTGAAAGGTGAGCAGAGAGAGACAGTGAGAAAGAGACGTAGGGACAGAGAGTATAGGGTGAAGCAGAAATCTGAAGGGGCAGAGAGGATTAGGGGTGAAGAAGCCCTGAGTGACATCTTTCTCATCATTGCTGGTCTCTGGCTTCAAATCTGCCCCTCCCCACGATTGGCAGCAATGGAGGGGAGAATGGGCAGCACAGCACATCCCTTCCTGCTCCCAGCTGCTGCCTTGAGCTGGGTACAACTTTATTTTGCACAAAAGATGTGTGTCAGTGAGATCCTTGCCATTGTGTTTGTTCCCTTTTGTGGTAAGAGAGAACACACTTTCTGTGTTAATTATAATTGTGTTGGCAGGGGTATGGGAACCAGAAGCAGTGTACCAAGGCATACAGAATTCTAGAAGAGAGATAACAGGAAATAGTAAGATCTTGAATAGGGGACAGCAGGAGGGAGATAGTAATAAAGTCAAAATCAGCTGAGCATGTATGTACGGAAATGCACCGACTTTGATTAAAAGGATTAGCTCTGACAGAGACAGGACTCACGGAAGTGCAGGACTGGATGTTACACTTTCCTTAACACAAGGCACCCAGGAACGCTAGGAAAGGGCGAGAAGGAGTGACTATGGTGATTAAGGTCAGCATTATAGACAAAATCCATTTCAGTAAAGCTAAGGAACTAATTACATAACTTTGTGTAATCTATAAGCTACTGAACAGTGGAAAAGGTGTCGGGATGCAAATTTGCCGACAATTACATGGATATGCAATAATTAAAGAATAGTTATAATGGGAGCTTTATTCAAATATAGACTGGGAGTGTAGTGTACAGGGTAGAGAGGGAAAAAGTTGTTAGTGTGTGTCTGTGTGTGTGTGTGTGTGTGTGTGTGTGTGTGTGTGTGTGTGTGTGTGTGTGTGTGTGTGTGTGTGTGTGTGTTCAGAGGAATTTTCCACAACAGGATGTTGCCAGTCCATTGGGAAAGGAATCTCTGCTAGATCTGGCTCATGGAAATGAGGTGGATCAAGTGACTATGGGAGAACATTTCGGGAACAGTGATCATTGTAGCATTCTGGAAAAGGATGCGGAACAATGCAGAGTAGGTAGCGTTAACTGGAGGAAAGCCAGCGTCAATAGGGTAAGGATGGGTCTGAGCTGAATACATTAGAATCAAAGATTGGCCAGAAAATATGACACCTGAAGAATGGGCGGAGATAGATCAAGCCCCTCAAAGGTTAAAGGTACAGCAAGTAAACCCATATCTCATTGGTTTCAGAAATAGCGATTAAGGTGAGGAAGCAAAAGGGTGCTTATGACAGCTGTCAGGTGGATAATACAATGACAAACCAGGCGGAACATCAAACTTCAGGAGGGAACTGAAAAGACAAATAAAGATGCAAAGACAACTTCTGACAAAAGGCTGGAGGTGAACATTTAATGCTATAAAGTTTTCTACAGGAATATGAATAGCATTCCACACATTACTGCAGTGATTTTTACAAGGGAAACCAGGTGGACCTCACTGTTTCCCTACAGTGTGGAAACAGACTCTTCGGCCAACCAGTCCACACCGACCTTCCGTAGAGTGACCCACCCAGACCCATTCCCCCTGACTAATTCACCCAACACTACAGGCAATTTAGCATGGCCAATTCACCTGACCCGCACATCTTTGGACTGTGGGAGGAAACCAGACCACCTGGAGGAAGCCCACGCAAACACAGGGAGAATGTGCAAACTCCACACAGATAGTTGGGACCCTGATGCTGTGAGGCAGCAGTGCTAACTGCTGAGCCACCGTGCTGCCTGAATAGAATATGAGTTCACTGATTGGATCAGTTTAACAGCTCCAATCAGGGAAACGTGGCTGACAGATATAAACGGGAGTGCCAGAGGTTCTGTTCACTCTGAGAGCTGGCTTTGTGGAAGCTAGACCAGTGTCAAGCACTATGCACGTGTAAATAAAGGGTGACTTGGTGATGGGATACCAGCCTCTGTGGAGTTATTTCACTTGCATGCTATGCAAGTCAAACACTGGCCAGAACGCACCTCACCCTGACCCTCCTGCTCTAGGTCCTGATCAGAAATCCAGGACTTTCAATCTGCAGCCTATAATTACATTTGATAATAAAACTGCTGATCAATGATCTGAGGCGGTTACTTAAGATATTGGTTAAATTAAATAACACCAAAAGAACACAAAACTTGAAATGATACTGACAGAGGTATGCCTGAACTGCATAGTATTGTATATGTATATAATCACTTGTTACGGACCAGGACCGACCCCTCAAAACATTTTTAAGCAGGAAACCCAGACTGTAACTTTGCTATTTGTTTGCAGTAAGTGTATAGTGGATATTCCCGGAGTGAATTCACTGAGTCGACTGCCATGTTTTCAACAGACAGAATTTATTCACAAAATTATGGAATGAAACACAAAGAACAGAAAATAGAATGCCAGATAGCTTATCCTATCCAAAACCTGACAGGCTATCCTGACTTAATGATGCTGTTTCAAAAAACATGCAACAGTCCCAATAAACAAACCCCTTTCCACAAAGAATAAAAATGGCACAGAAAGCTTTCAGGTTATGAAGTCAGAAAGGCAGAAGGAGGGAGGGAGAGAACCAGGATGGACTTGTCCCAGCAGCCTTTCTTCACACACACACACTGCTGCTGAACTGAATCTAAAACCCGAATCTAAACAAAGGCTAGCTACCCAGCGAGCTGGCCACTCCCCTTTGATTATGCTGGTTTTTATTTTTAAGACATGAAAGCCTTAGGCCGGAGGCATTATCTGTTCGGGGTAAAGGAAAAGGGCCCTAATACACTTATCAAACCCAGCCGAGTTGGACCCTGGCCAGTTATGCCCCCCTTCTCTGGAAAAAAACTCAAGGGCTCAGCAACCTTGTAAAAAGACCAACCTTGTTAAACATTGCACACATCCCCTGACACCTCCCCCTCTTAAAAAATGAACTATCAATATCCAAAGATGGCTCCATTTTTCAAAACCCCAAAAACAGTGGTTAGTCCCCTAAAACACACACATACACTCACTGACCATAGACATGAAAAAATGCACAACTACATCTGGATTCAGTCAGTGGTTCTCCCACCATCGAACACCTCCATTTCCTCGTTAAGACATCAGTTTTCAGGTAATAACACTCAGGGATACATTCAGATTCCTTCTCTGTATATGCCTTTTAATACAACTGCTTTAAATGTTCATCTTTCCGCTATACCTCAGTGTGTTTTGCAGAGCTAAAGATTATCTATTTGCTTCTGTTTTGTTGCAACTATCTGAGCGAACACAGTTTCTGCTACTAGCATTCCAGCTTCTTTATCCGTACCCATTGATCTCTCCTGCTTCGATTGGTGACTCTGTGACCTTGTTGCTACACAATCAGGGAAGATTCCTGGATAAGAGTCCTGCATTGCTTCAGTTACCTCAGTCTCCACTGGCTTTTCAACTAGAGTAGGCAGCATGCCTACCGGTAAATCAGCTATATCATTCACAAGGACAAATTGTATTCCTGGAGCTGAGAATTTGTCCAGTACTCCTACCACAAACTCTTCACTCTATTCTGGACTCTCCAATCTCACTTTACGTAACTGAGCGCTTTTTGTCTCACTGTGAATTCCTGTTATCAATACCTTTTCTGGCAATAGTCCTTCAGAAGCATGTATCTCCTCATCTTTCAGCGTCACGGACTGAGAGAATCCTCTGTCCCTTAATATTGTCACCTCTTTACCTGCTACTCTTTGTCTATGTGAATAAACGTTACCTTTGCAGGTACATTTTCTAAGAAGATCTGGCACTTCCTCCCTCACCAACCTCCGATCAGCTTGTCCACTCTGACGCAGCTTTCTAGCTTCCACTGTGCTTTCTGTTACCATTCCAACAAAACTCCCAGGCACGTCTTGTTTTCCTACATCTGGCTTTCTAATGCTTTTCCTAGCCCACCAACCCTGTGATTCCATGTGGCCCACGTTATTGCAATGAAAACACTGAAGCTTTTTACCTTCTTTGTCCCCTCAAGGGTTTCCTTTTTCCCGTGTGGGAAGTTATCCTCATGATCTTCACCGAGATCTATCTTGCCCTTTCCACATGAGGATTTCTCTTTTCCCCAATTTCTATCCCTCATGGCCTGAAATTGATTCTGGAAGCCAAACCATGTTTTATGGACCAGCTCATAACCATCAGCCACTTCAGTTGCTAACCTTGCTGCTGTAACTCTCTGCTCTTCCACATGAGTTCACACTACTACAGGAAGTGAATTTTTGAACTCCTCCAAAATAATTGTCTCTCTAAGAGTGTCACAGGTTTGCTCTATTTTGAAATCCACCTATCAACATTACTTTGTTTGATCCTTTCAAACTCAATATAACTTTGACCATGTCCTTCCTTAGATTCCTGAAATGTTGTCTGTCGGCTTCTGGTAAAAGCTCATGTGCACTGAAGATGGCTTTTTTCACCTCCTCATACCCCCCCCAGATACCTCCTCTGATCGTGATGTGAATACCTCACTAGCTATACCCACAAGTTTTGTTTGGATCAACAAAACCCACAGAGTCACTGGCCAGTGCATTTGTTCAGCCACTTTTTCAAAGGAGATGAAAAAAAGCTTCCACATCCTTCTCATCAAATTTAGGCAACGTGTGAATATATTTGAACAGTTTTTCACCAGGCCTTTGGTTCCCATTGGGTTTGCTCATCCTCACTCTCTTCCTCACCAGACTTACCTTCAGCCTTCATCTCCAGCCTTTTAAGCTGACTTTCCTTTCGAAGTGTCATTTTCTGAAGTTCAAATTCTCTCTTTTTCTTTCTCTTCTGCTTTTAATTGGAACTCAAACTGTTTCATTTCTGCCGCCCTTTCCTTATCTCTCGCCTCGAACTCAAGCTGCTTCATTTGCAGTTGAACTTGAGCCATCTCTACAGATCCCGATGGTGTCTCCAGCAAATGGAAATGCTGAGCTCCTGCTGGAATCAGCTCATCTTTCCTCACGGTAGGAGGCAGCTCCAGCTCCAGCTTGGCTGCTCATTCCAGCAGCTTGGCCTTAACTACGTTTTGTAAAACTTCCAAGGTCACTTCTCCCACCCCCAGAAACCTCTTGGTGACTGAAAGAGCCATTGCTATCCCAGTGCTGTTTAAACCAACCAAATCAACACCTGGAACAAAGACACCGACACCTACCACTCGCTGCCTTAGAGTCCAAACTATTCAAATCCCAAATCCCAATTTGGAACTCCAAACAAATCCCGCAAAGAGCCCCCAATCTGTTATGGACCAGGCCTGACCCCTCTAAACATTTTTAAGCAGGTAGCCCAGACTGTCACTTTGCTGTTTGTTTTCGGGAAGTGCATAGTGGATATTCCCGGAGGGAATTAGCTGGGTCAGATGTCCGAGTTTTAAACAAACAGAATTTATTCACAAAATTATCAAATGAAACACAAAGAACAGAAGATAGAATACCAGATAGCTTATCCTGTCTGAAAACCCGACAGACTATCCTGACTTACTGATGCTGTTCTGAAAATACTTGCAACAGTCCCAATAAACAGAGTCCTCAGCACAAAGAGTGAAAATGACCCAAAAAGCTTACAGGTTATGAAGTCAGAAGGGCAGAAGGAGGGAGAGAACCACACACTGCTGCTGAACTGAATCAAAAACTCAATCTAATCGAAGGCTGACTACACAGTTAGCTGGCCACTCCCCTTTGATTATACTGGGTTCTTTTTAAAAGATATAAAAGCCTTAGGCCAGAGGCATTATCTGTTAGGAGTAAACAAAAAGGGTCCCAATACACCTTTCAAACCCAGCCTAGTTGAAACCTGGCCATATATCTGCTCTCTGGAAAAATACTCAAGGGCTTAGCAACCTTGTAAAAAGACTAACATTGTTAAACACTGCACACATCCCCTTCCTATTGGTTAATCATTCAGCTATTGGATCAATGAAGTGAGATCCAAGTTGAGGCAATTAATAATTACCTGAGAAAGTGAAGGTTCTGTGGAACTCGCTGCTGTTTCATCTTGCTTTTCCTTCCTCTCAGGACGTTTTATTGAGTATTTCTGTATTAATGAAGAGAAAGATAGGACTTTTTCTTATTAATTTTCATGAACATCACTAAGCCTTCATTGACCATCCTTAATTGCCAGGGTGATAGTGCTGGTAAGCTCTCATGTTGAATCACAATAGTCCAGCTGTTACAACATCTTCAGTGCTGTTAGGAAGGCAGTGTCAAGATTTTGACCCAGTGGCTGTGAACAGTGATATCGATCCAAAACAGGATGGTGTGTGCCTTGGAAGGGAACTTGCAGGTCGAGGTGTTTCCACCTGTCCGCTGCACTAACCCTTCCATCTGATAGAGGTCACGGGGTTAGAAAGGTGCTACCAAAGGAGTCATCGAAAGTTATAGCACTGCATCTTGTGGATGGACCCACTGTCACCACTGTGGGTCGGTTTTGAAGGAATTGAACTTTGAAGGCTGTGGATGAGGTCCCAATCAAATGGGATGTTTTGAGCTGGATGGTGTCAAGCTTGTTAAGTGTTGTTGGAGCTGCACTCAGACAAGAAAGCAGGGAGTATTCCATCACATTCTCAATTTGTCCCTTGCAGATGTTGGACAAGGCTTTGGGGAGATATGAGGTGTTTTACTTGCTGCAGATTCCCAGTCTCTGACCTACTCTTGCAACCACAGTATTGATATAGCTAGTCTAGTTAAGCTGCTGGTCAATGATAACTCCCTGGTTGCTTATAGTGGGCGTTCCAACGATAGTTATACTACTGACAGCTAAATGGAGATTGTAAATGGTGACGATTATAGCCTGAAATTTGTGTGGTGGAAGTAACTCCTGACACCTATCATTCCAGATTTGAGTATTGTCCAGGTCTTGTTGTGTGTGGGCAAAGTTTGATTTTGTGTTTGAGGAGTTGTGAATGGAATTGAACATAGGAAGCTCGAAAGAGTTGTAGGCCATTCAGCCCATCCAGCATGCTTCACCATTCAAATAAATCATGGCTGACCATCTAACTCTAAGCCATTTACCTGACTGTTTCCATAATCTCCTGAAGTCAATCGCATCCAGAAGTCTACCCACATCTACCCTGTCACACGCTGTAAAAATTCAGCATGTTTCAATGAGATCATCTCTCATTCTTATAAAGACCAAAGAATACAGGTGCAGTACTGGATCTGAGCCACCCTGGTGGGACCCCTTGTTGAGCGGGCAATTTTGAGTAAGTGTTGCTGACAGTACCTTCCATCACTTGGCTGATGATTGAGAGTAGCATGATGTTAAGTACATGAGTTAGCTCGCTGAGCTGGAAGGCTTGTTTTCAGTTGTTTCATCACTATGACTAGGTAACATCCTCAGTGAGAGTCTCCACTGAAGCATTGGTGGTATGTCCAGCCACTCTATTTATGGGTCATAGTTTCTTCAGGTGGGTCATAGAGTCATAGAGATGTACTGCATGGAAACAGACCCTTTGGTCCAACCTGTACACGCCGACCCGATATCCCAACCCAATCTAGTTCCACCTGCCACCACCCAGCCCATATCCCTCCAAACCCTTCCTATTCATATACCCATCCAAATGTCTCTTAAATGTCGCAATTGTACCAGCCTCCACCACATCCTGTGGCAGCTCATTCCATCCATGTGCCACTCACTGCATGAAAACGTTGCCCCTTTAGGTCTCTTTCATATCTTTCCCCTCTCACCCTAAACCTAAGCCCTCTAATTCTGGACTCCCCGACCCCAGGGAAAAAACTTTGTCTATTTATCCTATCCATCCCCTCATCTATAAGGTCACCCCTCAGCCTCCGATGCTTAAGGGAAAACAGCCCCAGCCTGTTCAGCCTGTCCCTATAGCTCAGATCCTCCAACCCTGGCAACATCCTTGTAAATCTTTTCTGACTCTTTCAAGTTTCATAACATCTTTCTGATAGGAAGGTGACCAGAATTGCATGCAATAGTCCAACAGTAGCCTAACCAATGTCCTGCACAGCCGCAACATGACCTCCTAACTCCTGTACTCAACACTCTGATAAAGGAAAACATACCCAATGCCTTCTTCACTATCCTATCTACCTGCGACCCCACTTTGAAGGTGCTATGAACCTGCACTCCAAGGTCTCTTTGTTCAGCAACACTCCCTAGGACCTTACCATTAACTGTATAAGTCCTGCTAAGATTTACTTTCCCAAAATGCAGCACCTCGCATTTATCTGAATTAAACTCCATCTGCCACTTCTCAGCCCATTGGCCCATCTGGTCCAGATCCTGTTGTAATCTGAGGTAACCCTCTTCGTTGTCAACTACACCTCCAATTTTGGTGTCATCTGCAAACTTACTAACTATACCTCTTCTGCTCACAACCAAATCATTTATGTAAATGACAAAAAGTCGAGGACCCAGCACCGATCCTGATGTCATTTCTGGTTCTTTGTTTTCAAGGGAAGGTAGATGGGAGCTAAATCGTTATGTCATTTGATGAAGCTCTGGTTAGAATGCTATGCCTCTAAGAGTTCTCGTGTATGTCTTTGTTTCACCTGTCCTAGGCTGTGGTTGTTGTTCCAGTACAAGTGGTGTCCTGCTTTGTCTGTCTGTATAGAAACTAGGAGCATGATGTTGCTGTGATTGTTTGGGTTTGATTTATCCTACTTTTTCTTTGATGGAAATTCCCTGGACAAATGTCTAATTTGTAGACGAGATGCCAGGGTTCCAGCTGTACTGGGGTTACCTGGTTTCTGATCTGGCTAGTTCTAGAGCTAAGGTCTTTGATACAATTGCCAGCAATGTGCTCACAACCTGTTGCCTTTGCTGAATTCTGGGTCTTCAGCCACTTTTTGACATCAAAATGGCTAAGGACTGGTATCTGTGATGTTGCAGAACTCAGGAAAAGGGCCAAGGTGGATCATCCACTCAATATTCCTGGCTTCAGAGTGATGCACATATTTTAGCCTTGTCTTTTGCTGCTTCAGTACCACAGTTGGGAAGTCTGTCCTGGTACAGACATGGGGGCAGGGGCAGCAGTGTTTGCCAATGTCATCACCCAAGCACCTCAGGAGTCAGGCTAAGGATTTGAGGAGCTTACCATTACCTCTTCAGCCTTAATGGAGAATCGTGGCTGGAATGCCGTCGGATGAAAACAGAAGGTAGACAGAGTAGTGAAGAAGGCTTTTGATATGATTGTCTTCATTGGTGAGAACGTAGACCATAGGAGTTGGGATATCATGTTACTACAGAGTAGGATTTTGGTGAGGCCACTTTTAGAATACTGCAAACAATTCCTATAAATTCTATAGGAAAGATCTTGCTAAACTTAAGAGGATGCAGAAAATATTTACAAGGATGTTGCTAGGATTGGAGGTGCCAGATCTCTCAGTGGGAGAGCATTTTGGTGATAGAGACCACAACTCCCTGACCTTTACTATAGTCATGGAAAGGGATAGGAGCAGACAGTGTGGAGAAGTATTTAACTGGGTGAGGGGGAATTATAATGCTATTAGGCAGGAACTCGGGCACCTAAATTGGGAACAGATGTTCTTAGGGAAATGCACAACAGAAATATGCAGGTTGTGTAGGGAGCACTTGCTCTTAGTACCAGACAAGCCTGTCCCACTGAGGCAAGAAAGGGATGGTAGGTTGAAAGAGCCTTGAATGACAAGGAATGTGGAACATCTATTCAAGAGGAAGAAGGAAACATAAAGGTTGAGGAGGCAAGGATCAGACAGGACTCGAGGGTTACAAGGTAGACTGGAATGAACTGAAGAATGGGCTTAGGAGAGCTAGAAGGGGGCATGAGAAAGCTTTAGTGGGTAGAATTAAGGAAAACCCTAAGGCATTCTACACTCATGTGAGGAACAAGAGGATGGCCAAAGTGAGGGTAGGGCTGATCAGGGACAGTGGAGGGAACTTGCGCCTGGAGGAAATAGGGGAGGTCCTTAATGAATACTTTGCTTCAATATTTACAGCTGAGAGGGACCTTGACATTTCTGAGGGCAGCGTGAAACAGACTGATATGTTAGAACAGGTTGATGTTAGGAACGAGGATGTGCTGAGAATTTTGAAAAACATAAAGGATCGATATTCCCCAGGGCCAGATGGGATACACCCAGGTTACTATAGGAAGCAATTGCTACATCTTTGGTGATGATCTTTGTGTCCTCCCTGTCCACTGGAGTAGTGCCAGATAGTTGGAGGGTGGCAAATGTTATTCCCTTGTTCAAAGAAGGGGAATAGGGGGAACCCTGCGAGTTACAGACCAGTCAGTGGTGGGCAAAGTATTGGAGAGGATTCTGACAGATAGGATTTATGATTACTGGGAAAACCATAGTTTGATTAGAGATAGTCAGCATGGCTTTGTGAGGGGTAGGTCATGCCTCACAAGCTTTACTGAAATCTTTGAGAATGTGACAAAACACATTGAAGGCAGAGCAATGGATATGGTGTATGGGGATTTTAGCAAGGTGTTTGATAAGGTTCCCATAGTAGGCTCATTCAGAAAGTAAGGAGGCATGGGATACAGAGACATCTGGCTGTCTGGATACTGAATTGGCTGGCCCAAAGAAGACAGAGGGTTTGAGTAGATGGAAAGTATTCAGCCTGGAGCTTGGTGACCAGTGGTGATCTGCAGGGATCTGTTCTGGGACCCTGCTCTTCGTGATTTTTATAAATGACTTGAATAAGGAAGTGGAAGGGGGGATTAGTAAGTTTGCTGATGACACAAAGGTTGGTGGAGTTGTGGAAG
Organism: Hemiscyllium ocellatum; assembly: GCF_020745735.1. Lineage (NCBI taxonomy): Eukaryota > Metazoa > Chordata > Chondrichthyes > Orectolobiformes > Hemiscylliidae > Hemiscyllium > Hemiscyllium ocellatum. The sequence continues at coordinate 103,152,356 of NC_083407.1, read as the reverse complement.
GTGTGGAGGCCTGTTGTAGGTTGCAATGGGACATTGATAGGATGCAGAACTGGGCTGATCAGTGGCAGATGGAATTCAACTTGGAAAAGTGTGAAGTCATTCTCTTTGGAAAGTTGCATTTGAGTCCAGAATACAGGGTTAAAGGCAGGATTCTTGGCAGTGTGGAGGAACAGAGGGATCTTGAGGTTCATGTCAAAGTTGCCACCCAAGTTGATAGGGATGTTAAGGAGCCATATGGTATATTAACTTTTATTAGCAGGGGAATTGAGTTTAAGAGTTGTGAGGTTATGCTGCAGCTCTAAAGCGCTCTGGTTAGACCACTGTTAGAATGTTGATTTCCATTCTGGTCACCTCCTAATAGGAAAGATGTGGAATCTTTAGAAAGGGTGCAGAGGAGATTTACCAGGATGCTGCCTGGACAGGAGGGCATGTCTTATGATGAAAGGCTGAGAGAGCTAGGGCATTTGTCATTGGCGTGAAGAAGGATGAGAGATAACTTGATAGAAGTGTACAAAATGATGAGAGGCATAGATAGAGTGGGCAGCCAGAGACCTTTTCCCATGGTGGGAATGTCTATCACGAGGAGACATAATTTTAGAATAATTGGAGGAAGGTTTAAGGGAGATGTCAGAGGTAGGTTCTTTACACAGAGAGTGGTGGGTGTGTGAAATGCACTGCCAGCAGCGTTAGTGAGAGTCAGATACGTTCGGACATTTAAGCAACTCTTGGATAGGCACATGGAAGATAATGCAATGAAGGGTGCATAGGTTAGTCTGATCTTAGTGTAGGATAAAAGTCTGGCACAACAGAAAGGCCTGTACTGTGCTGTACTGTTCTATGTTCTAAAATGCAGGTGTCCCAAATTTACATGAAAATAAACAAAGGCCAACTGCATTGTGTTCAATTCCACAGATCATGTGTGGTCAGGTTGCATTCACTAAGTTTGCGGTCATTTACATAGAACATAGAACATTACAGTGCAGTACAGGCCCTTCAGCCCTCAATGTTGCACCGCCCTGTCATACTAATCTGAAGCCCATCCCACCTATACTATTCCATGTATGTCCATTTGCCTGTCCAATGACGACTTAAATGCACTTAAACTTGGCCAATCTACTACCGTTGCAGGCAAAGTATTCCAGATCCTTACTACTCTCTGAGTAAAGAAACCACCTTTGACATCTGTCTGAAGTCTATCTCCCCTCACTTTAAAGTTGTGCCCCCTCATGTTTGCCGTCCCCAAACTTGGAAAAAGGCTCTCCCTGTCCACCCTATCTAACCCTCTGATTATCTTGTATGTCTCTATTAAGGACAGAACGTATTAACCAGGACAGAACCCAACTGGTCCTCACCTACCACCCCACCAACCTCCATATACATCATATCATCCGTCGTCATTTCCGCCACCTCCAAACGGACCCCACCAGCAGGGATATATTTCCCTCCCCTCCCCTAGCAGCATTCCAAAAAGACCACTCCCTCCGTGACCCCCTTGTCAGGTCCACATCCCCCACCAACCCGACCTCCACTCCCGGCACCTTCCCTTGCAACTGCAAGAAATGCAAAACTTGCGCCCACACCTCCCCCCTTATTTCCCTCCAAGGCCCCAAGGGATCCTTCCATATCCACCACAAATTCCCCTGCATCTCCACACACATCATTTACTGCATCCGCTGCACCCGATGTGGCCTCCTCTATATTGGGGAGTCAGGCTGCCTACTTGCGGAACGTTTCAGAGAACACCTCTGGGACACCCGGACCAAACAACCCCAACACCCCGTGGCTCAACACTTCAACTTCCCCTCCCACTGCACCAAGGACATGCAAGTCCTTGGACTCCTCCATCGCCAGACCATAGCAACATGACGGCTGGAGGAAGAGCGCCTCATCTTCTGCCTAGGAACCCTCCAACCACAAGGGATGAACTTTAGATTTCTCCAGTTTCTTCATTTCCCCTCCCCCCACCTTGTCTCAGTTCCAACCCTCGAACTCAGCACCACCTTCCTAACCTGCAATCTTCTTCCTGACCCCGCCCCCACCCTCACTCCGGCCTATCACCCTCACCTTAACCTCCTTCCACGTATCGCATTTCCAATGCCCCTCCCCCAGTCCCTCCTCCCTACCTTTTATCTTAGCCTGCTTGGCACACTCTCCTCATTCCTGAAGAAGGGCTCATGCCCGAAACGTCGATTCTCTTGCTCCTTGGATGCTGCCTGATCTGCTGTGCTTTTCCAGCAACACATTTTCAGCTCTGTCTCTATTAAGTCAACTCTCAACCTTCTTCCCTCTAACGAGAACAGCCTCAAAGCCCCCAGCCTTTCCTCGTAAGCAATCCTTCCATACCAGGCAACATCCAAGTAAATCTCCTCTGCACCCTTTCTAAAGCTTCCACATCCTTCTTATAATGCAGTGACCAGAACTGTACACGATACTCCAAGTGTGGCTGTACCAGAGCTTTGTACAGCTGCAGCATAACCTCCTGGTTCCGGAACTCAATCCTTCTATTAATAAAGGCCAAGACACTGTATGCATTCTTAACAACCCTGTCAATCTGGGTGGCAACTTTCAGGGATCTGTGTACATGGACACCGAGATCTCTCTGCTCATCTGCACTCCCAAGAATCTTACCATTAGTCCAGTACTTTGCATTCCGATTACTCCATCCAAAGTGTATCACCTCACACTTGTCCGCATTAAATTTCATTTGCCACCTCTCAGCCCAGGTCTGCATCCTATCTATGTCTCTCTGCAACCTACTACATCCTTCGTCACTATCCACAACTCCACCGACCTTAGTGTCGTCCGCAAATTTACTAACCCACTCTTCTAAGCCCTCATCCAGGTCATTTATAAAAATGACGAATAGTAGTGGACCCAACACCGACCCTTGTGATACACCACTAGTAACTGGACACCAAGATGAACATGTTCCATCAACTATAACCCTCTGTTTTCTTTCAGCAATTACTGATCCAAACTGCTATGTCTCCCACAATCCCATTCCTCCGCATTTTGTGTAATAGTCTACTGTGGGGAACCTTATCGAATGCCTTGCTGAAATCCACATACACCACATCAACCGGTTTACTCTCATCTACCCGTTTGGTCACTTTGTCAAAAACTCAATAAGATTCTTTAGGCACGACCTACCCTTCACAAAACCGTGCTGATTGTCCCTGAACAGATTATTCTTTTCTAGATGGTTATAAATCTTATCTCTTATAACCTTTTCCAACACTTTACCAACAACTGAAGTGAGACTCACTGGTCTGTAATTACTAGAGTTGTCTCTACTACCCTTTTTGAACAGGGGAACCACATTTGCTATCCTCCAGTGCTCAGGCACTATTCCTGTAGATCCCATCCGGCCCAGGGACTTGTCTATTTTCACACACTCTGCAGTATTTCTAATACCTCTTCCTTGTGAACCTCAATCTCTTCTAGTCTAGATGCAAGTATCTCTGTATCTTCCTCGCCAACATTTTCATTTCTATGGTGAACACTGTCGAAAAATATTTATTTAGTGCTTCCCCTATCTCCTCTGACACCATACACAACTTCCCACTACTATCCTTGATTGGCCCTAATCTTACTCTCATCATTCTTTTATTCCTGACACCCTGATCCTATCCGCCAACAACTTCTCATGTCTCCTCCTGGCTCTTCTGAGCTCTCTTTTTAGGTCTTTCCTGACTTCTTTGTAACCCTCAAACACCCTATTTACACACAATTTATAAAGTAGGAAATTGGGTGGTCTCAGTCTATTTGTTCAGTGTGTGATTTGCAGACTATTTTAGTGACTGAGGATGTTAAGCCCTCCTCAAATATAATAAACTTTCAACTTTTACCTGCTGCTGGAAGGTTGAAGAGGAGTTCTGAAATTCAGTGGAATTTCTATCAACATTTATTGCCTGAGAATCTCATTTAAAAGTGCTGCTGGACACGTCACTAGGAAAAAACAAGTGACTGATCATGGGCACCCAGAGGGTGAGTAGGTGACTCTCTGCCTTGAAGCCAGAAGACCCCATTGGCATCGGAAGGGGAATTGATGATATTGGAAAAAGGTCCATGTTCAGCCTCCTAAACGATAAGAGAAGTTGGAAAACACAGGGGCTGTCTTCTCAGGATGAGAAGAAGCTCAGAGATGAATTTGGAAAGGTCTTCAAAATTGGTTTGAATGGGTGGTGCTGGCTGACAATGGACAGCCTTAGTATCAGATCGTCACTAACTAATCAATTAATTCAGGCAAAGTTCCTTTTCCCCAGAGAGTGGCTTGAACCCTGAAGCAGGGGAAACACCAATTGGTTAAGATTAACTGTATTTAAGAAGCTACTGTGTGAGGAACTCCAATATCTACAGAGGTGTGAAGCAGGGAAGACACATTGGTTTTCCATATCTTAGTTTCTGTCTGCAAATAGGTTGCTTGACAATAGTCCGAGGTTATAGCTTAAAGCGGTATCACTCTGCATCAAGTGTGGCTGACCAAGGGATTCTCCCCATTCATAGACCACAGCTGGAACACTGCAAACAGTTTTGGAAAGAGCGACTGGCATTGGGGAGAGTCCAGAGAAGGTTCGCGAGGTTGATTCTGGATATGGAGGGATTTTCTGAGCCTGTACTCCTTGAAATTTTGAAGGATGAGATTAGATCTGATTGAAAGGCAGAAGGTTCTTCTGGGCACTTGATACGGCAAGTGTGGAAAGGTTGGTTCCCATGTGGGAGGGTCCAGGACCAGAGGGCACAATCTCAGAATTAAGGCAGAGATGAGGAGGAATTGGTTTTCTCAGGCAGTATTGAAACTGTGCAATTTCTTTTACAGTAGAGGGATGTAGAGCTTGGATTGTGAAACAAATTGAAGACTGATGTGAACAGATTATTAATTAGTATGGGGAATAGGCAGGAGTTGAGGATGATCTGTTCAGCCATGATCTTATTGACTAGCAGAGCAGACCTGATCGGTCTGAATGGTCTGCTTCTGTGCCTGCATTTCACTTGGACACATTGGAAAGGTTTGGAGGTTGACAACTCATTTTTTTGGCCATCAATGGGAGGGGTTGGACCTGAATCGCCTGCCTCAGAATTAGACATGAATCACTGTTCCACAAGACACACAGTCTGTTCCTTAAGTGCAGAAAGAAAGAGAAGGGGACGTGGGTCGAGATTAGTCAAATGTAACTTTTATTTTTCAGTCTTTCCAGTCCAAAAGAAAAAAAAGCAGTAATACTTCGAAATGAACATCCTGGATTTCATTTTGAAGTATACAAGGCGAGTCAGACCAGTATGTTTCATTCACCAATTTTACTGTTTCTTTTCACCCTCTCTCTCATTTCCTAGTTGCTGCCTGACCTGCCAATGCTTCTGACATCATCTTTTTCAATGTATAATGAAGAAGTTTCCCCTGGGCCAACCTTTGATGACTTGATCGGGGAAATGCACAGGGGTTGTTTCTCCTTGTGGGAGCATCGAGGACCAGATACAAAATCTCAGACAAAGGGGTCATCCATTCAGGACGGAAATGAGGAGGAATTTCTTCCCTCAGAGAGTATCAAATGTTTTATTACATGAGCAGTTCATGTCGAGCTGACTGTCTGCCTCATCTCTAATATTCACATGACATGAGACAATGAGGTTTATGCTGTGGGTGCATGAGCCCCTCTGTTACCCATTTCGGAGGTGGGTGTGGGGTGGGGAAGTGGTGTTGGGGTTATCAGACATCCGTGTCTGTCATTTACCATCTCCATTCATCACTGGCAACAGACAGACATCGTGAATAGATCAAACTTCATCAAACAAACAAAACAAAAAGGAAACTCTCCAAAACCAAACCCAGGATACAAATCAACTCAGTGCACTGTGTACTCATAAAACCATGATGCATCTGCACTGAGCCCCCAGCTTTTAATACAGACAGGATCACTGCCCTCTTCCTGCCAATTCCTGTCTTCATGGTGGACCACATCAGGTTGTGCTCCAGTTTAGTATCGATCAGTAATTACCTTGTAGGATGTCAATGATGGGGATGCGTGACCTATTTTGCCTTTCTCCACGTCAGTCTCCCGACTTGAACGCGATGATTGCAAAGATGACAGGTTGGACATCATACCTGCATCGAGCTAAATAGAAAGGTTTGATTATTTTCAGCAATGCTCCATAGAGTTTTCTCTTCCTTGACACTGCCTCCGACACTAAGTGAGGTAGACCCTTGAGACTGAGGTCACATTAATAGATCACAGAATGGTCATAGTAGCTACTGAAACATCATCAAATGTATGATGCAGGTTATTCACTCGTTACCTGGTAATGAGTATTCACTGTGAACATGTGAATCTTTTGTAAATTAGTTCATTAGATTTCTTGCAAGAATTGAATGGAGGTTTGAGCATCATCAACGGTGATAGAAACAGATTTTTAGCTAGTAAAGGGACAAGGCAGGAATGACTGCCCCCTATCTTAGTGCTCCTAATAAGATGTCAATGACATTTCTCATCCCAGCAGAGACATCTGAAGTCAGAATGCACCGACAAAGGAAATTGACAGCAAGGCCGGAAAAAACAATTGGTCTGTCATGAAACAGATGTGAAACTCCCATCAGTGATGGCTGGAAACATCAAGACAGATGCACCCTGTGTCCACTCCCATCCAGTATTTTCATCCCCTCCTCGGATGCTGCCTGAACTGCTGTGCTTTTCCAGCACCACTCCCGTCTAGAATCTGGTTTCCATCATCGGCAGCCCTTGTTTTTACCAAATAAATACTCAGTCAAATTCCTCTCCGACCCTCTCCCAGAGGTAAATACCAGACCCAGGAGATCACATGTTACTTCCCAAAGACAGTTACCACTGTGAGTGTGTTCCAAGTTTAGAAGAGGTTCAGTGAGCAGAGAGAGTGAGTGTCTGACCCATAAGCTGGCAATGTGTTTGAGAGGTTGACCACTCCCTGGGAAAGGAATCACCAACTCATGTCTACTCGATTCCTAATCTCACACAGTTACACCTCCCCTCAGCTGGTGCTGACTATCTTCATGGGGGCATCATGGATACCCACAATCAGGTGCCCTCCTTGAAGTTTGCCAGTGAAGAGCAGCTCAGGTGGAGCTGGCCGCCTGCCTCATCTGTGACACTCACACGGCCTGAGACAACGACAAGAGGCTTACACAGTGTGTGCCTGGGACCCTCCATTACCCATTTCGGAGGGGAGGGGCGGGGAGATTGGGTTTATCAAACGCCCAGGTCTCTCATCTGCCATCTCCATTCACCATTGACTACAGTCGGACTGAGACATCTTGAATACAGCACACTTCACCAAACAGAAAAGAAGATAATCCCCAGAACCAAACCAAACCTAGGACACAGTGCACTGTGTACTCACAAAACCATGATGCATCTGCACTGAGCCCCCAGCTTTTAATACAGACAGGATCACTGCCCTCTTCCTGCCAATTACTATCTTCATGGTGGACCACATCAGGTTGTGCCCCCAGTTTAGTATCGATCAGTAATTACCTCATAGAATTTCAAAGATGGGGATGTATGAGATGTTTTATATTGCTCAAAGTCAAAGTCAGTCTCCAAGCTTGAAAGTGATGATCCTGAAGGCACAGTTGAAGTCAGGTGGGACAGCGTTTCTGAATCTTGCTAAAAAGAAAGATTTGATTATTTTCAGCAATGCTCCGAAGATTTTTCTCTGCCGTGACACTGAACAAGGCAGACCCTTGAGATTGAGGTCACATTAATAGATCACAGAATAGCAAATAATAGTAACTGCTGAGCCATGATCATATATACCATACAGGTGATTCATTAGTTACCCGGGAATGAACATTCACTGAACATATGAGCCTTTTGTAAATTAGTTCATTAGATTTCTTGCAGGAATTAAGTGGAGGTTTGTCTAGTGGATAGAATGACCTGATTGTTAATGATGGAGAAATAATACATGCAAAGTTTTATCTGTGATTCCGGGTCATCCAAGGTGGAGGAATGGGAATAATGGTGGCTGTAAGAGCAGCTCTGTTTTGGAGGTATTTCAGGTGTTGGAGCTGATTTCCTCAAATTCCAGGAGCAGCAATTCCTGTTTGAGAAGCTGTTGCAATTGTTTTGGACTTTGGGGAAAAGAAAAGATCAAAACAACGGCATTTTAAACAGGAGGAAGGGAACAAAGCCAAAGACTACCTGGCCAGAGAGAGGGAGAGACGGAGAGACAGAGACAGAACAGACCGAGATGGAGAGAGAGAGAGAGAGAGAGAGAGAGAGCCCGACAGTGCTGTCTGACACAGCAGTGAATCTGCACAGCTACTGCATTTGAGTTCAACTATTTCTGGACATCAGAGTGTCTCTAAGGAAAATGAACAAATAAAATACAAAACTCACAGCTGACCTTGGAGGAACTTGTGTGAGAGAGCTCACAGCACAGGAACAGATAAGTGCACGGTTTTTAAGTTTAACCTTGCTATCTTTTTTTAATAGTAAGTACAGAGGGTTCTTTTTGGTTCCATGTTTTATCGAGATCAGTTTTTTGATTAAAATGTAAAAATATGAAACATAGGTTCTGAGTTAGCTGAGAGCAGTGTTTTGAGAGCAGTAAGACTGTGCTATTTTCTGGGTCTGTAGATTGTTAAGGTACAAAGATGGCCTTCAGGAGAGTGGTGTGGTCTTCCTGTGGGATGTGGGAGATTAGGGAGAATGTCCTTGTTACTGCTGAGTTATGTCTGCAGTCAGCATGTGTGCTTGTGAATCCTATCAGATCACATGGGTCGGTTGGAGCGACAGTTAGAGGCAAAGAGGAATTTACAGGAGCTAGAGGGTGTGATGGATGGCAGTTAAAGGAAGGGAGAAAAACCGCAGATACAGCCAGGTACAGTGAGAAATCAGAATGGTGTGTTGCCTCCCTGGTGCCAGGATCAAGGATAATTTGGAGAGAGTGCAAAAAATTCTCAAAGGGGAGAGGGACCAGCAGGAGGCCATTGTACACATTGGAACTAATGACATAGGAAGGGAAAAGGATGAGGTTCTGAAGGGAGAATAGAGAGAATTAGGCAGGAATTTAACAAGGAGGCCCTCGAGGGTAGTAATATCTGGATTACTCCCAATGCTAAGAGCTAGGGAGGCCAGGAAAAGGAGAACAGTGCAGATGAATGTGTGGCTGTGGAACTGGCGTATGGGAGAAGGATTCACATTTTTGGATCATTGAAATCTCTTCTGGGGTAGAAGTGACTTGTACAAGAAGGATGGATTGCACCTGAATTGGAAGGGGACTAATATGCTGGCAGGGAGATTTGCTAGAGCTGCTCGGGAGGATTTAAACTAGTAAGGTGGGGCCATGGGACCCAGAGAGATAGTGAGGAAAGAGATCAGTCTGGGATTGGTACAATAGAGAAAAGCAGAAGTCAAACAGTCAGGGCAGGTAGGAACAAAGCAGAGAATGAAGTAAATTAAACTTCATTTATTTCAAAGCAAGAGGCCTAACAGGGAAGGCAGATGAACTCAAGGTACGATCAAGAACATGGGACTTGCATATCAGAGCAATTACAGAGACATGGCTCAGGGATTGTCAGGTTAGTGTTCCAGGATACAAATGCTATAGAAAGAATAGAAAGGGTTGCAATTCTGGTCTCCTTCGTATCAGAAAGATATTGTGAAACTTGAAAGGGCTCAGAAAAGATTTAAGGATGTTAGAGGATTTGAGCTATAGGGAGAGGCTGAACAGGCTGGGGTTGTTTTCCCTGCAGTGGAGGCTGAGGGGTGACCTTATAGAGGTTTACAAAATTATGACAGTAATGGATAGGGTAAATAGACAAAGTCTTTTCCCTGGGGTGGGGGAGTCCAGAACTAGAGGATATAGGTTTAGGGTGAGAGGGGAAAGACGTAAAAGAGACCTAAGGGGCAACTTTTTCATGCAGAGGGTGGTACGTGCCTAGAATGAGTTGCCAGAGGAAGTAGTGGAGGCTGGTAGAATTGCAACATTTAAAAGGCATTTGGATGGGTATATGAATAGGAAGGGTTTGGAGGGATATGGGCCTGGTGCTAGCAGGTGGGACGAGATTGGGTTGGGATATCTGGTCCAAATGCCTTTTAAATGTTGCAATTGTATCAGCCTCCACCACATCATTTGGCAACTCATTCTATACACGTACCTATGCATGAAAAAGTTGCCCCTTAGGTCTCTTTTACGTCTTTCCCCTCTCACCCTAAACCTGGTAGGCATGGACGAGTTGGGCTGAAGCGTCTGTTTCCGTGCTGTACGTCTCTATGACTCTGACTCTAAGAGAGAAGGGGCAGTGGTGTTTTTGATAAAGGATAACAATCCAGCTGTACTTAGAGAAGATATTCCTGGGAATATGTCCAGAGAAGTTATTTGGATGGAACTGAGAAACAAGAAAGGGATGATCACATTATTGGGATTGTACTATAGACCCCCACCCCAATGGTCAGCGGGAAATTGAGAAACAAATTTGTAAGGAGATCTCAGTTATCTATTAAAAGAATAGGGTGGTAATGGTAGGGATTTTAACTTTCCAAACATAGACTGGGACTGCCATAATGTTAAGGGTTTAGATGGAGAGGAATTTGTTAAGTGTGTGGTAGAAAATTTTCTGATTCAATATCTGGATGTACTAGAAAAGGTGCAAAACTTGACGGACTCTTTGGAAATAATGCAGTGTAAGTGACTGAGATGTCAGTGGGGGAGCACTTTATGGCCAATGACGATAATTCTACTAGTTTTAAGGTGGACTTTGGGACAGGCAGCAGAGGAAAGTAGCCGAGCAGAGACTGATAACTAAGTTTGGTACCCATAGGGAGGACCTCAACTGGGACCTTGGGTTCACATCACATTACAGGTGATCACCATTGCATTACACACACACACAGATTTTCCTACACACACACACTCTCACATACACACGAACACAGGTACACATAGACGCACACACAGACACCTACACACACCCTTTTGATACACACACTCCCACACTCATACACTCACACATGCATCCCCTCACAGACGTAAGACACTCTGCACCCACTATATACACACACATACACACACACACACACACACACACACACACACACACACACACACACTTTCTGACCCTCACAACCCCCACCCCAGACAGACACACACACACACAGACAGACAAAGACCCACATGCAGACATATATTTTGTGGGGTGAATTTGTACTTGCAGAGTTACATTGCACTTTGCTCAAGAACTGCATACATTCACGTAGAACTCTGAGCTCAAAAACTGAATGATTTTATGTGAAACACTGTTATCTCACTTTTTAGATTAGAATCAATCTAAACATCAGGTCATAGACAGAGAACACAGGGGGCTAACACCTTCAACATATTGTCTAGCTATCACCATTGTTAATAGTTAACCCGAGAATGCAACTTTTAAAAACATGAAAGAAGTGAAACTATCACTGTATTCTAACAGATGAAAGGCTTAACAGATAATCAATTTTTCAATGTATAATTTCAGTTACATCACACTGCAAATTTTTGCTATAAATTCTGTGTTACGATTGAACCCTCCACAACCACCTGATGAAGGAGCGTCGCTCCGAAAGCTAGTGTGCTTCCAATTAAACCTGTTGGACTATAACCTGGTGTTGTGTGATTTTTAGTTTTAAAATAGTGATGGAAAAGAACAGATAGGATCTATCAGTGTAAGTTCTAAACTGGAGGAATTTTGATGGTATGGGCAAGGTCTTTCAAAAATTGATTGGAGGCAGATGTTTGTAGGTAAAGGGATGGTTAGAAATTGGGAAGCCTTCAAAAATGAGACAACAAGGGTCCAGAGACAGTATATTGATGTTAGGGTGAAAGGAAAGGCCGGTCGGTGTAGGGAATGCTGGATGACGAGAGAAATTGAAGGTTTGGTCAAGAAGGAGAAGGAAACATCTGTCAGGTACAGACAGCAGGGACCGAGTGAATCCCTAGAAGGGTATAAACGCAGTGAGGGGATACTTCAGGAGGGAAGTCAGGAGTGCAAAAAAGGGACATGAAATAGCTTTGGCAAATAGGGTTAAGGAGAATCCAAAGGGATTTTACAAATACATTAAAGACAAAGGGTAACTAGGGCAAGATAAGGGCTCCTCAAAGATCAGCAAGGCTGCCTATGTGTGGAACTATAGGAGATGGGGGAAGATACAAAATGAGTATTTTGCATCAGTGTTCCGTTTGGAGATGGATATGAATGCTGGAAAACTTGGGGAGATAAATGGCAACATCTTGAAAAATGTTCATATTACAGAGGATGAGGTGCTAGATGTCTTAAAGTGAATAAAGGTGGATAAATCCCCAGGATCTGGTCAGGTGTGCCTTAGAACTCTGTAGGAAGCTAGGGAATTGATTGCTGGGCCTCTTGCTCAGATATTTGTATCATCGATAGTTACAGGTGGGGTACTGGAAGACTGAAGGTTGCCTAACATGGTGCTACTATTTAAGAAAGGTGGTAAGGACAAGACAGGGAACTGTAGACCAGTGAGCCTGACGTCAGTGGTGGGCAAGTTTTTGGAGGGAATCCTGAGGAACAGAATCTACATATATTTGGAGAGGCAAGGACTGATTAGGGATAATCAACACAGCTTTATGCATTGGAAATCATGTCTCATGAACTTGATTGAGCTTTTTGAAGTAGGAACAAAGAAGATTGATGAGGGCAGAGTGGTGGATGTGATCTACATGGACTTCAGTAAGACATTTGTCAAGGTTCCTCATGGTAGACTGGTTAGCAAGGCTAGATCATGTGGAATAGAGGGATAACTAGCCAATATGGATACAGAACTGGCTCAAAGGGAGAAGTCAGAGGGTGGTGGTGGTGGGTTGCCTTTCAGATTGTAGACTTGTGACCCGGGTAAGCAACAAGGATCGGTGCTGGGTCCATGACCTTTTGTAATTTATATAACAGGACCTTTATACTTGTAAGGTCCGGTGGAGTGTTGCTGAACAAAGAGACCTTAGAGTGCAGGTTCATAGTTCCTCAAAAATGGAGTTTCAAGTAGATTGGATAGTGAAGGCTTTCGGCATGCTTTCCTTTCTGACAGTGGAGTGGTTTGGTACATAGTGTGTTCTGCAGATCTTTTCTGACTGAGCTGTGACTCTGGGAGATTTTATTTATCACAATAAATCATGTTGCGGCTGGTTTATAGTTAGGACATTGGTTAGGCCACTTTTGCAATATTATATGCATTTCTGGTCTCCCTCCTATCAGAAGGATGTTGTGAAATTGGAAAAGGTTCAGAAAAGATTTACAAGGATATTGCCAGGGTTGGAGAGTTTGCCCTATTGGGAGAGGCTGAATAGGCTGGGGCTGTTTTACCTGAAACATCGAAAACTGAAGGGTGACCCTATAGAGGTTTATAAAATCATGAGGGGCATGGATAGGATAAATGGACAAGGTTTTTTTTCCAGGGTTGGGCCAGTCCAGAACTAAAGGGTATTGATTTAAAAGGTACCTAAGGAGCAAGTTTTTCACACAGAGAGTGATGTGTATATGGAATGAGCTGCCACAGGAAGTGGTGGAGACTGGTACAATGACAGCATTTAAAGGCATCTGGATGGGTATATGAATAGAAAGGGTTCAGAGGGATATGGGCCAAATGCTAGTAAATGGGACCAGATTAATTTGAGATATCTGGTTGGCATGGATGAGTTGCACTGAAGGGTCTGTTTCCATGCTGCACATCTCTGACTCTATGGTATGAATTAATCAGAGTTATTGTCATTAAAAAAAAAAGACCCTTCAGAGTCACAGCCAGGGCAGAAAAGATCTGCAGGGCACAGTATACACCAGACCACTACACTTTCATGATAATTATTTAATTTTTAATCCATATCACTTACCTTGTCCAATTGCTCACGCTCTCCTTCACTTATTTCTGATTTCAGCTGATGTAAATCGTGGAGGTACGAAATGGCAATTTCTATCCCTCGATCAGGCTGTACCTCACTTTTTGAACTTACATTTCTTTGTTCACTCATTCCCTCGAGATGCACATTTGATTTGGATGCTGGTGCTGCTTTCTGTAATCAGAAGCAGAAAGATTTCAGCAATGATCAGGCAGAAGTGGCTTTTCTTCAGGAGCTGTTCATACTGTTTGGGGCTGGAGCTATTCTGACTGATACTTTAATGTCAGTCCTAGAGGACTAGAAACTAAGATCTAATCCAAAATTAGTGATAAGCATTGGACCAAAGTAATAAGTGGAGAAGTGGTCATGAGTCCAAGAAGTTTGCAAAATAAAATTCTGACACATATGATCAAATGAGTCTCTGGGTTTGGCTGAAATGGTTTGGTTTCATTTTAGGTTAGAGGCAATTATTGGGGAACTATTTTACTTCAAGGAATAAAATGATTTCTGAAGAACCTTGCTAAGACAAAGTAGAGGATACAACTTACTTAACAAGGACTCTAGATCATGATTAAGTAGCGCAGACTGCCTGTGACAATTACAGCAGTTTCCAGACTTGATCAGTCATTGATTTCTGTAAGTCACCATTTCATGGTTAACATTGTCAGTGATTTGTTTGAATTTATTCAGGAGACATTAACATCACTGGTAAGGCCAGTATTTCTGGTCCATCCCTGGCCAACTGAGTGGGGTGCTGGACTAGTGCTGGGTGTAAAAAAATGGCATCTCCAAACCTGATCGTTCATAGTTAATGAGACATGACTGTCAGTAACTGCAGGAAGTGGAAAATTACATGGAAAGCAGCCTGTTTTGGTTGAGGAACCAGCAGGAGCTTGGTTGGGTGGGAATCAGATGTTTCCCTTATCGACCTGATCAGAGATGCTATTATTCACTTTTGGAACAGATGGATTTGAATCAGGGCCTCCTGCTCCAGAGGTAGGGATTCTACCACTGCAACACAAGAGCCCTTGGATGGGAACCAGAATATTGCCATGCCATCTGGAAGGGGTTTTCAACTTGTTTTGTGCTGAGTGAAAGGCCTGAGAAAGTACTGAGAAATGCTAACATAGCACTTAACATTAGATTCAGAACAGGATTAATAATGGAGACTTCTCTCCACTCAGTGACCTTTCACCATCGGACTGGGGTTCAAGGGACCAGTGCAATCGAATCAGAGATAGACCTCTAAGTTCCACCTTCAACCACCCACTGAGCCAAAGGCAATGAGTCTCATTAGTTTGCAAATGTTATAGTTTCAGCTTATAGATTTTCTCATTAGTTTGCATATGTATAGTTTAAGCCAATTCATTTGGCTCATTAGCTTGTATCTATTAGGTTGATGAAGTCATAAATTTGCTGTGTATTGAAGTGCACGTTTTCCTTTTGTATTTGATTTGATCAAACCTTAAAGAACCAATTAGGTACATTCAGCCTCACAATATTGCTGACAGTTAAGAGTCAACCGCATTGTTGCTGGTCTGAAGTAGTGGAGGCCACACTGAGGGAGGGTGGCAGCTTCCTCCTCCACTGGCCAATGTACTGAGTTTCAACGCATTTCTTCAAATCATTATTCCCGTCCTCCCAATGGCTCGACCAGGAACATAATCTGATCTACCACACCCAGATATACCCCAGCTTTAAGCAATGCTGCGTATACCTCAGAACCGAACAAATCGATGAGACTTTCTGTCGCTTGTCCTCTTTCGGAGTCAGAGACTAAACCTAAAAATGATGCGACTGACCGACTGCCTCTCGTGTTCAACGTATCTTTTCCTTTTGTATATTTCTGCATAAAAATAGAAAGTTGTGAGTTATTGGAAACAGATTGCATATTTTTTCTGGTTTCTCTGCATCTCCTCTTGCATTAAGAAGGGCAGTCATTGTGACCTTTGCATGATTGCCAGTGTGAATGGGTCACCATTGACTGGGCAAGGAACAGTCAATGGGAACAAATGAACCTTTTGATAAAACCTTTCACTACAGCTCTCAAAAACGGTAGAAGAAGATTTTCCTCATGTTAGAATGACCTGCTTAATATGGGACGGTTCATAATAAACCAATTGGCCCTGTGAAAGTACAAATGACTACACATTATCACTAGCGTCCAACCCTCAATACACATGACTGACACCTTCCTCTCTGTCTTTCTATCATTGCTGCTGGTGTGGAATGCACCTCAGTCCCATAATTACCTTATAAGATTTCAGTGACATGAGGAATTCATCGTCTTCATCACTTAATGAACCTTTGCGTAAAAATTCAGACTGCGACAAATCCAAGCTCTGTTTATGTTCCTGCATTGAAAAGGAAATAGATCACAGTTACTGTTTGCACTGCTGCATGTATTTCCTATGACCTCTTGCTGCCTTATAAACTCCTAAGGGGATGGGGGTGAACTTAATTAAAGGCATAACAGATTGGGATACTGGCAAACTAATTTGAGCTAAAGACTGAGACGTCCCCTGGTGCTGATAAACTTGCACCTATTGGTCTTAAAAGTGGCTGCTGAGGTAGTCGATGCACTGGTTATAATATAGCAAGCTTGCTGGACAGGTCCAGAAGACCAGAAAATAATAAATGTAGTTGTTTCAGGAAAGGAGGAGGTAGAAAGCTGGAAACTAAGGCTGATAGCTTAACGAACATAAAATGGACTGCAGATACTCCATATCTGAAACAAAAGCAGAAACTGCTGGAGAAACTCAGCAGGTCTGGCAGCACCTGTGGAGAGAGAAACAGAGTTAACATTTTGTATCTAGCGACACTTCGAGAAGATCAACCTATTGCTTTCCACAGAGACCATCAAAATGATGTGTGATGAAGTTGAAGGTATGCACTGTACCTTTAAGAGAGAGTGAAAGTTGGCAAACATTCATTTGTAGGTACCAGACATAAAGCAGGGAGATTGGTTTGACGTATAATTACACCGTTTGGAATTTCAAAATGGCTTTGAATATTGCTAAAACTTTTCTGGAGGTAGAAGACATGTCAGTGGATTATTTAACATCTTTGGCTAAGAGTAAACTGAAAAACTGAGCAGGTAAGGTGAAAGTGGACATAAAGGCTTGATCTTTTAAAGATGATTAAACTGAATGCTCAGCATTTGTGTCACCAAGGAGTCAAACTGAAAGATTCCAAAATGATCAGCAAGAAATGCTCGAGCTGAGAAGAGATTTAGAATATGACATCTTTTCATTGTAATAGGAATGACCATACTAATGCCAATAGCTGGAAGGTAAATGGAAGAGATGAGTCAGGACAATCAAGAAAACTATTCTTTGGCAATTGAGAATCAGACCGCTTGAGCTTGTTTTTTTTAAAATAAAATGGTAGAGATCGTTCCTTATTCATCTGGAGGTAAATCAATAAAAATTATTGAGAAGTAATGGAGAAAGTCAGTCAATAATACTGGCTGAGGTTGCTGTTTGTCTATGAGAGGGTTAATGAAGAAAAATATTAAATGAACATAAAAATGGAGGTGATACAAAATGGTGCCATGATACAGAATTAGATTAAAGACTGAATTAGAAAATGGAAAAGACGTAGTTGGAGCAGTAAAAACAAGTACCTTTAGAAGAAATTGATTTTATACAGGACACTATCCTGGCTCATTCAAAAATATTGGCCTCACTGAGGCTAATGGAATAACCAGTGGAAGTAAAGGGAACTGAGATGCTCTTGGAAGCACATCCTGGGCTGTTTCCTGTGTTGTGACTAGATCTCAGGCTCAGAGTTGGATAAAAAGAGGAGGAAGCCATAAAAAAATGGGAGATGACTTGAAAATTCAATGATCTGACACAACCGTTGAAAACTTCTGTAAAATGAGAAGGAGGGCAACAATTTTAGCCCATCTCTTTTAATAGAAATGCAACATGGACTGAGAAACAAAAATCTATTGGTCTACTCAGAAATTTAATCCGAACCAATGCCTGACTGTCACTTGTTAAAAGGCAAAATTATAATGAGGACATGGGAATCAGCTCAAATACCAGCCAATGATACAATGGGCAGAAGTACATCAGCTAGTAACTGTATTGAAATTGTATTAAAATCAGATAGCCCATGAAATTATAATGATCACCTAAGGAGTAGAGATTATTTCCTCACTATGGCAAAGTGAATGTGGTAATAAAAGAGGAGGAAGTGAGGACTGCAGATGCTGGAGATCAGAGCTGAAAATGTGTTGCTGGAAAAGTGCAGCAGGTCAGGCAGCATCAAAGGAGCAGGAGAATTGATGTTTCGAACATGAAACCTTCTTCAGGAACTCAGCATGAGCCCTTCTTCAGTGGTAATAAAAGGTCCATTTACAATTCTATGATTGAAAGATTGTACTGAATCAAAATTTGCTACAAGAATTGATTTGAGAAAAGAATATTGATAAGATCCACTGACTGATTAAACCAAAGATAAATCAGGTTTTGTAATAGCAGATGGACTTTATCAATGCAAAAGTATATTATTTGAAATGAAATATGCACCAGGAACTTTTTAATGATTTTAAAAAATGATGCCTTGAATGCTTGTATGTAGTAATTGGCAGGACCCTGAGGAGCATTGATGTACAGAGGGATCTTAGGGTACAAGTCCATAGCTTCCTGAAAGTGACAGCACAAGTGGATTAGATGGTAAAGGCGGCCATTTGGCAGGCTTGCCTTCCTCTGTTGAAGCACTGAGTATAAAGGTTGGCAAGGAACATTGCAGCTGCGTAAATCTTTAGTTAGGTTACGTTTGGAATACTGTGTGTCGTTCTGGTCTCTACACTGTCAGGAGGACATTGGAGCTTTGGAGAGAGTGCATAAGAGATTACCAGGATGTTGCCTGGATTGCAGAGTTTTAGCTTCAAGGAGAGGTTGAATAAACCTGGAAAGTGTTTGCTAGCATGTCAGGGGCTGAGATAGTGTAGATAGTCAGACTCTTTACAGGGTGGAAATGTCAAACACATGGGGCATAGGTTTAAAGTTAAAGGAGAAAATTTAAAGGAGATGTGCAAGGCAATTTTTTTTGATACACAGAGTGTACCTGGAATGCACTGTCAGGAGCGGTGGTAGAAGCAGATACAAAATCCCTATTTAAGAAAGACACGAGGCAGGAAATAGAGGGATGGAGACAATGTGCAGGCAGCCGAGATTAGTTTAGAATGGAAATATAGTTGGCACAGACATGGTGGGTCAAAGGGCCTGTTCCTGTGCTGGACCATTTTATGTTGTATTGCAGAAATATTGCTTATAGCAATGATTTTGCTGTACTCACCTAAACTTGGAAAGAACATTTATAACGCTTAAACAAACTGTTTGATCAGTTATAAACAGTCAATTTGGTCTAAAATCTGGATAAAAGCAATTGTAACACGTCAAAGTGACTCATTTGGCCATGCTGTGGGACAAAGTGCAGCAATATGTAGGGAACTAAGATAAGGGCTATTTTGGATTTTCCCATGCCTAAAACAAAATGAGATATGTTGTGATAGATCAACATGAGTGAATGTTATCAGCTTTGTTCCGAATTTCGGAATAGTAGTGATTCCTTTGACAACTTTCATTCAGTGAAGGTGCCGGTTTTGGACTGGGGTGGACAAGTTAAAAATCACAACACCAGGTTATCGTCTAACTGGTTTATTTGGAAGCACTAGCTTTCAGAGCACTGCTCCTTTGTCAGGTAACTCAGGAGCAGCGCTCTGAAAGCTAGTGCTTCCAAATAAACCTGATGGATTATAACCTGGTGTTGTGTGATTCTTAATTTTCATTGAGAAAGGCAAGAATTTGAATGGACAAAAGAATGTCAGAGAGTGTTTGACAATTTGAAAGCGGTGTTGACAACTCATTCAGTTTTAGCAGCACTGAATTTTCAGAACCAATGCAAACTGTCAGCAACATCAGTTTGGATAAAGTTAAACAAAGAACGGTGGTCACTGGAAATTTGAAACAAAAACAGAAATAGCTGGAGAAACTGAACAGGTTTGCAGCATTTGTGGAGAGAAAGCAAAATTAATGCTTTGAATTCAGTCACCCTTCTTCAGCTTGTATCTAGTTTTACTAAAGGCTGGAGATTGAAAGGCTAAGAAGGAAACTGAGTAACTAAAGGCCAGTTTGTTTGTTTTCATAAAAACTAATTGAGCATCAAAAGGAATATTTCTCAGTACAGGAAGACTCAGTGAGTGTGGAGTTTATCTGTTCGATAATTCTGAATAGAATATTACTATATGGTCCAATAACCCTTCAGCTTTTTCTGGAATGATTTAATGAGAAAAATCTAATATGTTTTATTGGAGTTTAATGCTATAATCAAACAATTTAAAAATTGTTCATGTTTCTGGCAAGGGCAGTCTTCTAGCAGATACTCCTTCAGGAACAATTATGAAAGAAAACAAATGCAGCTTACATCAAGTATCTGTGTAAAATCTGATTGTATGAAAATCACTGCAAGTTGAATACAATGTCTTCCCTTTACTCTAAGGCTGCCCTCAGGTCCTAGTCTCTCCTCCCAAAGGAAAAATCTTCCCATCATCTACTCTGTTTAGGCCATTCAGTATTCTGGATGTTTCAATTAGATCCCCATCATCCTTCTAAATTCCATCGAGTAAAAACCCAGAATCCTGAAACGTTCCTCATATTCAAATTAGTTCAACTCAAGTTTCAAGATAAATGTTAAAAGACACTGTTGAAGATCATCCAGAAAGAGCAGAGGGATTATCCCACCATGGCTTCTGATTCAGACCCCTGGGGCCTTTCTCCCTCCATATTAGTGGGTCACAGCTCTCTCCAGTTTGTCAGGTTCTCTATAGCTCGCACCCTCCCCACTGTTCTGCTGGAACGATTGACATCTCCTCTGCAGCCACCTTCCAATGGTCTACTTGCCCCACTCTCCCCACTTGTATTTTCTTGCACTACTCCCTCTTTCATCACTTAATTGCTGCATCCCTCTATCATTCCTGGGGCTTTTTGTTTTTTACTTTCCCATGCTCCACTTTCCCCACATCTGCACGCGCTCAGCTGTCATTCATTTCCGACATTAGATTAGATTAGATTAGATTAGATTACTTACAGTGTGGAAACAGGCCCTTCAGCCCAATAAGTCCACACCGACCCGCCGAAGCGCAACCCACCCATACCCCTACATTTACCCCTTTACCTAACACTATGGGCAATTTAGCATGGCCAATTCACCTGACCTGCACATCTTTGTGACTGTGGGAGGAAACCGGAGCACCCGGAGGAAACCCACGCAGACACGGGGAGAACGTGCAAACTCCACACAGTCAGTCTCCTGTGCTAACCACTGTGCCACCGTGCTGCCCACTGACATCCTTCAGTTGCGATAAAGGCTCATTGACCTGAATTGTTAGCAATTTCAATATATCTTGTTGGCTGATGCTGGCATTTTGTCTTTTTTACTCATGAGGAAGTAGCCTTCTGCCAGCCCTCAATGCCCATCTTACCAACTCCTTTTCCTAGCTCTATGATCCTACAAAGTTCTTCCTATACAACGCAATCTCTTCTGACTAATGATGCTGTTGATTCTTGGAAGGTTTTGAACATGAGTGGGGCATCTTTCTCCTACCATCCATGACCCTGTTCCAACATTAGAGCATCCCTGAGCCTTTTAGGTATTTATCTGAACCATATATATCCTTGCAATAGGCATTCTATGCAGTCAGGATGCACCTTCCACTTGATGGCTGTTGGCTGACCAATGAGGAGTGTGGGAAACAGTAGCAGTGGACCATGCTCTTAATGATGACTGGCCAGAATTAAAATTACA
Source organism: Hemiscyllium ocellatum (assembly GCF_020745735.1). Lineage (NCBI taxonomy): Eukaryota > Metazoa > Chordata > Chondrichthyes > Orectolobiformes > Hemiscylliidae > Hemiscyllium > Hemiscyllium ocellatum. The sequence goes on along the minus strand of NC_083407.1, from coordinate 103,130,681 downwards.
GGTCCCCCACTGTAACACTTCACTCATCAGAACTCGATCAAGCATCCTCATTGGGCTAAGAATGTTCTCCTCTCCATATTTCAGGAATTCTATACACTCCTTATTTTTCCATCTGTTCTTCCCTCTGGCTATATTTAGTTAATTCAAGACCCCAACTGGAACTGCCCTGTCATTTCCACATTTATCTGAAACTCAAGAAGAGGCTTGGTCTTCATTGTTCAGGGATCAATATTAAATACTGTCTTGTTAGTACCTGAAGTTCTCTGAATGAGTTTTCATCAAACTCTGCTTCACTATCTGAAGTCATCAGTGACATGTATGACGATGATTCACTTGGATACTTTGAAGTGGATGCTTTACGTGTCTGTCTCTGTGGTAGGGAACAAAAAAGTTTATTTTTTCCAATGATGTACAGTTAGTTTTCAATTAACTCTGCACCATCTCCTACACTGAATAGGATAGACCAATGAGGTCTAGAAAAATTCATGTTTTTCAATTTAGGAAGCAAAGATAAATACTGAACCATTGCAAACATAATTAAAACACCATCAACTGGACAAATAATGCTGACTGTGAAAACAGATGAAATATTGATAAATCCTTTCATTCAATTTATTAAGAATGGCAAGACGAGCTTTGTTTATTGGATAGAAATAAATGCTGGCTGTTAATTTTAACCCAAGGTAATTTTGAACTAACTTGAACTTCTATGTCTGTGAAAATGATGAGAAAATACTCATTCAGTCCCTCAGTCATGCCTCTGGTCCCACAAGATGATTTCCCTCCTTTCCCTTCATTTAATACTTCTTTTATCTGATAAAATCATTTTCAGTTCTCCCTTTGTTACCCATAAATATTTTTGATCTTTTTTCTTATTTTGCATATCATTTCTCAGTTGGCCTCATTTATCTCGTATACTGCTCATTTTCAGTGATACTCTGTATGTGGATTCTCTCATAGACCAGGTTGCATTAACTAATTTAGAGGAATGTGCTTCTTTCATATTGGAACTCTCTCTACTTCAAGGCTCCACACTGTGAGTATACAGTCTTCCTGACACACTCTTCAATTTAAATAATTTCCCTGCTGGATTTCTGGTTAACCCCTTTCCATAACATCTTTGAGATAACTGCACAGAGGTTTGTATTCCATCATCAAGTCACCCTTTATTTACTTCTGCACAGTACATTATCACTAGCCAGTCAACTCGGAGTCAGTCACCTGAACTGAGGAGATTCTAATCTCCTGGTTAGATATATTTTTCTTGCCCTACACTACTGCCTACCTGCAGTAGTGCTTATTTTTTCCCAGCATCCATGTTATGTGTGCGTAGCTGTCAGACACAGTGAAAAAAATGAGTGTCTGCTGGTTATTTATTTCTTTTAGTGTGAACGTACAACAAATCCCACCTTAACTTTCTCCTGGTTATATATATATTTTGTTCGTCCTTCTTTTTAACCCTAATTGAGGCGATTCTAATCTCCAGGTTACTTTTTTATATATATAAACCCCCACACAACCACAGCAGTAATGTTTATTAGCTAGAGAGCTGACCACTCCTCTTTCATTATACAGGTCACTTCTAAAGCTGACCATTTTGGCCTGAAGTCTCATCTGTTTATATTTAAACAAAAGGCCTCTCAAAATCCTTTGCATCTTTGTACCGAGCCAGACCCATCGGAGTCTCTGAAAAAAATTAAGCACAGAGTCTCCTTGAGCCAAGGACAGCTTTAGAAAAAAAACGCAAAAATTAATTTCCAACTGCCGCCGAGACATTAACAGCCTCAACCTGTCCACCCCCCTCCCCCACTCCAACCTCTCACCCTCACAACACACAGCCCTCCCCTCCCTCTGCTCCAATCCCAACCTCACCATCAAATCAGCAGATAAAGAGGGTGCAGTGGTAGTTTGGCGCACTGATCTCTACACCGCTGAAGCCAGGCACCAACTCGAAGACACCTCCTCCTACCATCCCCTCGACCATGACCCCACGCCCCCCCCCCATCACCAAATCATCATCTCCCAGACCATACAGAACCTCCGCACCTCAGGACATCTCCCACCCACAGCTTCCAAACTCGTAGTCCGGGAAACCCGTACCGCCCGATTCTACCTCCTTCCCAAGATCCACAAGCCTGACCACCCTGGCCGACACATTGTCTCAGCCTGCTCCTGCCCCACTGAACTCACCTCCACCTACCTCGATACTGTTCTATCCCCCCCAGTGCAGGAACTCCCCACATATGTTCGAGACACCACCCATGCTCTCCACCTCCTCCACCAGTTTCCTCATTTCCTCTCCCCCCACCTTAGCCCAGTTCCAACCTGCCAGCTCAGCACCATCCTCACGACATGTCCTACCTGCCGATTTTCCTTCCCAGCTATCCACTCCACCCTCCTCTCTGACCTATCACTTTATCCCCACCTCCATCCACCTATTATATACTTGGCTATCTTCTCAACAGCCCCACCCCCAGCTCCCTCCTCCCATTTATCACTCCACCCTGGAGGATACCCTGCCTTCATTCCTGAAGGAGGGCTTTTGCCCGAAACGTCGATTTTCCTGCTCCTCGTTTGCTGCCTGACCTGCTGTGCTTTTCCAGCACCACTCTCATCTAGACTTATCAAAAAAAAACACAAGGGACTAGTTTGTGACACCTGGTTATATTTTCTTCTGTTTAAAAAACCTTTTACCTGAACTGAGGGGATTCTTAATCCCTGTAAAAAAACAAACCCCCACCCTACCAACTAACAGCAGTAGTATTTCTTGCTCCCCAGCACCCATGGAGTGTGTGTGTGTGTGTGTGTGTGTGTGTGTGTGTGTGCAGGTGTAGGACACAGTGAAAAAACAAGTATCCCCCTTTTTTTATTTTTCACTGACTGTGGCTGAGGAGATTCTAAATCTCCTGTTTTTTAAACATTTTATTAAATAGTACAAAATACCAGTTAATAAACAGAAAGCAGCAGTTCACACACACAAAAAAAATACACTCTGAACAGGGGAAAGGGCAGCAGGGCCAAACACCAAACCCCATCGTTCAACCAGTTTTCAGGGAAATGAGGACAAACCTCAAATCCAACTTCCATTCACCACAAAGATAACAATAACAAACACAGGCAAGACAGTGCAACCAAATCAGAAATAGTGCACAGAACACAGACCCAATATAGTTATATAAATATTTTTTAAAAAAAGACAGCTGACCACCCGTCCACTCCACATACTGATCAGGCTGTCCTTGGCTAGCCTGCCTGCAGGACAGTCATTGGCCTTTCAGTTTCCTGCCACCCTGCGTACTGACTGACCCTCCCTTGGCCTGCTTTCCTCCAGGCTGGTCGTCGACCCTCCAGCTCCCAGTTGGTCCCACGTACTGACTAACCCGCTCTGGCCCGTACTCAGACACAATTAATTGCAAAACCCACGTGCATTAACAGAATGTTTCTAGTACCAAGGCAGAGACCATGCCCAAAGGCAGCAAATGCACATCCCACAGCACCCACACAGGTGTTCAGTCTCTTAAGAGGTCTGGCCCATCCATAGAGAACCAGGGCTAAAAATGTGTTGCTGGAAAAGCACAGCATGTCAGGCAGCATCCAAGGAGCAGGAGAATCCATGTTTCGGGCATGAGCCCTTCTTCAGGAATCAGCAACATCTGACTCCAGCATCTGCAGTCCTCAGTTTCTCCTCCATAGAGAACCAGGCCCACTCATAGGAACAGAGAGTACATTGTGAAGCTGCAGTGAGCTCACAGGGGTTAGGTCCACTCCTGAAGGCAGAGTCTACAGCATGCCCATGGCTGTCCAGTCTCCACTGAGGCCTGGTCCATTCAAAGGACCAGGCCCACTCACAGGAACACAGCACATGTAAAGGTGGAGTTAACTGACAGGATTGGGGTCCATTACCAAAAGCAGAGTCCACTCCAGGATGCAGCAATTGCTCACCTCCTAGCACACACACATGGGCATTCAGTCTTTACAGAGGCCTAGTCACCCACAAAGAGCCAGGCCTACCCATACAGGGCCAGCTCATCTGGAAAGATGTGTTTTCTCACAAAGGCTCAGCCCAAACATCCAAAAAGTGGAAGCACATTCCAAAAAAAAGTCTCCCAGTTATACATTTTTTTCTGCTTTTTTTTGTTGAGCTGTCTGACATTCCTGATTTTTTTTCTTTTTTTTAACCCCCCCTACACTACCCCCTAACTGCGGTAGTGCTTATTTTTTCCCATGTTACATGTCTTGCTGTCGAGCGAGGTAGGAATCGAGCTGACAAACTCCTGATTCATAGTCAGGTGTGTTATCCATTGGGCCACTGGCCCCTGAAGCCAAAAGACTGTCCACTGGCCGACTGGCGCCTGTGCCTCCCCATCCCCCCCCAGAGGTCAACCTGGCGCTGGGTTGTGATTTGTTCTTAAATGGTCAGAAAGTCATTTGGAACAGTGACCGAAGTGCATCATTGCCAAGAAGGCATGTACTGTATATACTCATGTATAGGTCAAATTATGAAGATGGCTTTTTAAAGCTGAAAGTAGGGGGGCAAATAAGTCATGAGCACAAGTATTGAGGCGCTAAAATATGTGCTGCACTTTTTAATAATATTAACTTCTGGATGTATAGTGAACAAAGCACGTTAAGTACTGATAGGCTTTGTAGCTGTCTGAATGAATGAATGAATCAAAATATGCTGTAGTAAACCAAGTGTGGTGAGTAGATTAGTGAATGAATAGAGATGCGATATAGTAAACAAAGAGCAATGATTAGAGTTACCGTCATGAATGAATGAATGAATGAAACTCAATGCAATATAGTAGGGATGTCTTATACACAAGATATTTCGAAAATATAATACTTTTTGGCCAAAATAAAGAGTCGACCTATACATGAGTATATATGGTAACTATAGTCAAACGCCTGGCAGATTACCTGTGGTTTTAATTAATGAAAAGTTTATGCTGCTGAGTTTAAAACAAAACCAGAGACATTAGTTGATTTTTGGAACAAGTCAGGAGAATCTGGAGTTCTGTTCAGAAGGGAGAAAAAAATTCTCTTTTCAGGAGAATTCAGTGAAATCAGTCTCCATCGTCAAACTGCTTTTAGTTTGTGAATCTTCCAAGCCAGGAGAGTTTATAAAGATGACTTGAAGTTTTTAGAAGAGAAAAATGTTTTGCCTGTCAGAGTTGAAAAATATTTCTGCGCAGACTCCTAAAACTGCCTCAGCAGGCCAAGGAAAAGAAACTGCCTAATCTGAGTAAATTGATCAGCTGATATCAGCCCCACATATTGGCAGGACTGGCAAATGCCACAAGGTGCCAGGGATGGTCATCTGAAAGACCACCACAATAATCTTATCTTGATCACTGAATCATTCCTGCCCTTCATTCCATTCATTCAGACCGTTCTCTGGGATTGATTCTTTGCAAAAGATTAGTGTTGGGAAACTGGTTGAAACTTTGTTTTTAGATTTCTGTGTTTAGATTTTTATTTCGCAGTTTTAAGCATCTAGCTCTGATTGTGTTTTTTTTAGTGTACTAAAGTTATGTTCTATTGTTAAAGAATATCAGCAGCCTCATGTGACTACATTTCAGTGACTAAGCATCACATTAACCAACTCCTCAAATTAGACATATGATCCACCAGGTCAGTTTTCATTCTGGGATCTAATTGTCCAATATTGCCATCTGATGGAATCATAGCACCTACTAGTACTCCTCTATTATTTAATGGTTTTCTGACATTTGCTGGGATTTTCTCCTCGATCCCCTTTGCTCAGTTTTGTAGAATTATTATAATTAACGTTCCGTTATTACTTGATGTCTCCAGAGATGTGGCTTATGTACAGGTTCGGGTACGGGGTGATTATTTTTCACAATGCTGCATGATTCTCTAACTTTGTTCTGTCTCCTTCTGTCTACAAGTGAGGGTTTAAACTAGATTGGCAGGGGAGTGGGATCCTCGACAGCAGGGAGGCACGGGCGAGGCTGGAAGGAGATACAGTAATCAGAAATAGTATGTTGAAGAGACAGGTCAGGCTGGAATACAAGGGAGCAAGAAATGCCTGTTGGATTAAATTGCATCTATTTCAATGCAAGAGAGCTGAGAGGTTAGCTCAATGTGGATAGATATGTCAGATTGAGATATCATAGCCGTTACAAAAATATGGTGGAAGGGAGGGACTGGACTGGCAGCTTAATGTGCCGGGTACAGGTGCTTTAGGCAGGACAGAGGTGGTGGAAGTAGGGGAGAGGGGAGTTGCGTGTTTGATTAAGGGGAGTTTCACAGAAGTGGTCAGAGATGAGATAACTGAAAAATCATCCAGTGAGGTTTTGTGGGTGGAGCTAAGAAATAAGAAGGGAATAGTGATGTTTTTGGGGTTGTACTGTAGGCTCCCAAATAGTCAATGAGAATTAGAGGAACAAATATGCAAGGAGACTGGGAAGACTTGCAGGAGCAATAGGGTTGTCATAGTTGGAGATTTTAATTTTCCTAACATAGGCTGTGACTGCCAAAATGTTAAAGGCTTAAATGGTGTGGAATTTGTTAAGTTTGTTCAGGAAGGTTTCCTACAGCAGTATATAGAGGGTCCTAATCGGGAAGGGGCAAAACTTGAGCTCCTCTTGGTAAATGAGACAGGACAGGTAACTGAGGTGACAGTGGGGGAGCACTTTAGGACCAGTGACCATAGTTCTATTAATTTTAAAATAGTTTTGGAGAGGGTCAAAACTGGTCCACAGGTTCGAGTTCTAAATTGGGGCAAGGCGAATTTTGTTGGAATTAGACAGGAGCTTGCAGGGGTTGATTGGAGTAGTTTGTTCCCAGGCAAAGGGACCTCCGGCGTGTGGGAGGCCTTTAAAAGTGAGATAGTGAGAGTTCAAGGTCTACATGTTCCAATGAGGGTGAAGGGCAATGTTGGCATGAATAGGGAACCATAGATGATACGAGATATTGAGGCTTTGACTAGAAAAAAGGAAGCGTGGCTCAGGTACAGGCAGCTGGGATCAAAGGACTCGCTGGAGGTATACAGGGAATACAAGAGTTTACTGAAGAAGGAAATCAGGAGGGTGAAAAGGAGGCACGAGATAGGCTTGGCTGAGAAGATTAGGGTGAATTCAAAGAAGTTTTTTGAGTATATTAAAGGAAAAAGAATAATGAAAGAGAGAATAGGACACCTCAAGGACCAAAGTGGACATTTGTGTGTGGAACCACAGGAGGTAGGTGAGGTCCTCAATCAATATTTCTCCTGTGTTTACCATGGAGAAAGACTTGAAGACTTGGGAACTTGGGGAAGTTAGTGGCAATATCTTGGGAACAGTCCCTATCACAGTAGAGAGGGTGTTGGATGCATTAGAATGAATGAAGGTGGATAAATCTCCAGGTCCTGACCAGATAAATCCAAGAAGACTGCAAGAGGCTAGAAAAGAAATTGTGGGGGCCCTGGCTGGTATTTTTGCATCATCGTTAGCCATGGGTGTGGTCCTGGAAGATTGGAGGGTAGCGAATGTTGTGCTCTTATCCGAGATGGACCACAAAGAAAAACCTGGGAACTATAGATCAGTAAGCTTAACATCTGTTGTAGGTAAGTGACTTGAGAAGATTCTGAGGGATAAGATATACATGCGTTTGGAAAGACAGGGTTTGATTAGGTGTAGTCAGCAAGGCTCTGTGTATGGGAGATCATGCCTCACAAATTTGTTGGTGTTCTTTGATGAAGTGACTGTCGGAAGGTAAGGGATGACCTTACAAATGTTTATTAAATCATGAGGACCATGGATAGGATAAATAGACAAGGTCCTTCCCTCGGGTGGGGGTGTCCAGAACCAGAGGGCATAGGTTTAGGGAAAGATAAGGGACCTAAGGGGCTTTTTTACACAGAGGGTGGTGAGAGTATGGAATGAGCTGCCAGAGGAAATGGTAGAGGCTGGTAAAATTACAGCATTTAAAAGGCATCTGGGTGGGTATATGAATAGGAAGGGTTTTGAGGAACATGGGCCAAGTGCTGGCAAATGGGACTAAATTAATTTAGGATATCTGGAGTGTTTCTGTGCTGCACATCTCTATGACTCTCTACTGTAAGTGACTAGGAAGTTTGATGAGGACAGGGTAGTAGATACAGTCTATAAGAATTTCAGTAAGGCCTTTGATAAGGTTCCACATGGTAGGCTGCTCTGGAAAGTTAGACTGCATGGAATCCAGTGGGAGCTGGCAAATTGGATACACATTGGAAGGATGGAAGGAAGCAGAGGGTAATAGTGGAAGGATGCTTGTCTGATTGGAGGCCTGCGACTCGTGGTGTGCCTCGGGTCAGTGCTGGGCTCATTGCTGTTTGTTATCTATATCTATAATTTGGATGAGAATGTACGAAACATGATTAGTCAGTTTGATGACACTAAAATAGGCAGTATTGTGGACAGTTATCAGAAATTGCAGCAGGACCTTTGCTCAGCTGGGGAATTAGGCTGAGAAATGGCAAATGGAGTTTGGAACAACAAAGAATAAAGAAAATTTACAGCCCAGCAATAGGCCCCTCAGCCCTCCCAGACTGAGCTGATCCAAATCTACTGTCTAAACTTGTCACTCAATTCTTAAGCATCTGTATCCCTCTGCTCCCCACCTACTCACACATCTGTCCAGACACATCTTAAATGAATCTACCGTGCCTGCCTCTACCACCTCTGCTGGCAACGTGTTCCAGACACCCACCACCCTCTGTGTAAAGTACTTGCCACACGTATCCCCCATAAACTTTTCACCTCTCACCTTGAAGGCATGACCTGTCATTATTGAATCCCTCACCCTGGGAAAATGCTTATCTCTATCTACACTGTCTATACCCTTCATGATTTTGTAAACCTCAATCAGGCCCCCTCTCAATCTCCTTTTTTCTAATGAAAGCAATCCTAACCTATTCCACCTCTCTTCATAGCTAGCACCTTCCATACCAGGCAACAATATAGATAAATGTGAGGTTTTGCATTTTAGAAAGTCAAATCAAGGTAGGGGTTTCATAGTGAATAGTAGGGCCTAAAGGAGTCTAGTGGAAGAGAAGGACCATGGAGTTCAGGTGCATGGTTCTCTGAAAGTGGAGTCACAGGGTGGGGAAGATGGCTTTTGGCACACTGACCTTCATCAGTCAGGGCATTGAGTATACAAGTTGGGAAATTATATTGCAGTTGTACAGGATGTTGGGGAGGCCGCACGTGGAGTATTGTGTTCAATTTTAATCACCTTGCTCTAGGAAGGATGTTATTAAACTGGAAAGAGTGCAGAAGAAATTTACAGGCATGTTGCCAGGACTCAATGGTCTGAGTGGTCGGGAGAGGTTGGACGAGCTAGGCCTTTGTTCTTTAGAGCATAGAAGACTGAGAGGGGATCTTACAGAAGTGTACATGATCATGAGCAGCATGGATAGGGTGAAGGCACTTGATCTTTTTCCCACGGTTGGGGAATCGAGGACGAGAGGACATCAGTTTAAGTTAGAGGGGAAAGAATAAAAGGGAACCTGAGGGGCAACGTTTTTACACAGAGGGTGGTACGCATATGGAATGTGCTGCCAGCGGAAGTGGCTGAGGCGGGCACATTCACAACATTTAAAAGGCATTTGGACAAGTACATGGATAGGAAAGGTTGAGAAGGATTTGGGCCAAACGCAGGGAAATGGGGTTAGCATTAATGGACATTTTGGTCGGCATGGACCAGTTTGAGCCAAAGGGCCTGTCTCCATGTTGTAGGACTCTATGACTCCTCCACTGAACAAGGTAAGACACCTCCAGCACACATACATCGTGACAGATGAGGCCGGGATAATAACTGAATCAAGGATAAAGCACCGTGTCTACTGAAAATCTCAGTGGGTCAGGCAGCGTCTCTGGAGAGAAAATCAGAATTAACATGTCAGGCTGTGATCCTTCCACAAGACTGGGAATGCTTCAAGATGTGCCTTTTTTTTAAAGGAAGGCAGGGAGTGGGGTGGGGAAGAGAGAAGAACAAACAAAAGTGATGGAGTGGAAATGAGATGCAAAAGTTTCCGCACAAGAAGGAGTTGGTAATGGGCCAAGTAAAGGAATGTAAGACACACCTCCAAGGCTGTGAGTTTGGACACTGCCTGAAGTTCAACTATTTCCCACCAAAACCCCTGCCTCCATTTATTAGCTTTGCTCACTGCTAACATACTAACATTTGTACAACTATTCCTTGGGCTATGTGGTGACAGGAGACTTATCAGATGGATTAAAATGATCAGCTTGTTGGCTTTCATTATTTTGGAGTTTAACCTGGATGCGAAATGTGATTGATGACCTCAGGTCACTTCCATGTCCTTCCCCTCAGGTTATTACGAGCTGTGATCTGCAAATAACTGTGACGTCCATCCAGGACTTGGGGGCAGGGTTCAATAAGCCTGTTCCACCATTCAATCAGTTCATGGCTGATCTGGGAATGGTTTCATCTCCAGCTTCCTGTCTGTGCCCCACAGAACCCTTGACTCCAGTGACACAGAATTCTGTCATAGAGAGGTCAAAGGGTCCAGCAGCAATGACACATTGGGCTCTGAAACAATTTGCCTGTTCCTGTCAGTAATTGAGGACTGTACATTTAAAAGTCTGAGTTCAGGGAGACAAAACTGAAAATAGGTTAATGGTCTGGATTTCTGAGCGATGGCTGGGACAAGCATTGACATTAAATGGGAGAAAATTTCACCTCTTATTTATTTGTTCCTGAGATGTGGGCACTGCTGGCTGGGCCAGCAGTTATTGTCCACCTCTGACTGCCCAGAGGAAATTTTCCAGATGTTTAAAAAAAATTCAATGTCTGGCAGCAGCCATCTGAAAGAGCAAAGAAAAGAAATGATGGGATTTGTGTCAAGGGTTATTATTGAAAAGTATTGAACTGAACGTTTGGTCCAAAAGTTTAGATTAGAGCCCAGCCGTGTGAATGGCAGTGTGACCGGGGAGCGACACCAAACTAAATGCCTGGGATTGAGGAGCAACTCAGGCCTCAGACTGGTCATGGCAGCAGAGAATTTGAAGGATAGGAGTCACAGGAAGGGTGGGGGCGGTTTACTGACAAGTGGGCTGTAGGCAAAGAGGAGAGGCCCCCATCTTCTCCACTATCCCCAGTGCAATAATAGAGCCATCCGCACTGGGCTAGTATCAGTGGCAAATGCATTCGGCCTTGAACTGCTCATGAATTGGCAACTGAGGGAGAAGTTGATTCTGGGGAAGCAGCGAGGTTTAAGCCCTTCCTGCTTTGCAACATACAAGGGGAAGATGTGAAAGGTGTGTCAGAGATTCCCAAAATCCAATCATCTCTCCCAGATGTTGTGCAGAGAGGTTCTGATTGCACATCTCATTCATCCCCATGTTACATCCCCACCATCAATTCCAACAGCAGCACACACAGTGGATCCTGACAGGCATGATCACATGGCCAGTCCTCTCAATCTGCTGTCTCTAATCACCGATGGTGATACCAACATTGCTTGGTGACCTGAGGCAGCAGATCCTGAACAAATCACGTGTCACCACAGGAGGTAAAACTCCAAAATCACACCTGGGGCAGAAATGAGTGTGTGTGTGTGTGTGTGTGTGTGTGTGTGTGTATATATACCTTGCTGACACCTTGTTGCTGGTCAATGTCTTCAGACACATGACCCTGGCACAGTGCAGATCCACAATTACCTGTGAAGTTAACAATAATGTGGAGGCCTCTGCATTCTTGTCTTTAATTGCACCACTTTCCAGTGTTGGCTGTCGAGGTGTGGTCGATGACAAATTCTGATTGGTCCAACTGTCTAAAAAGCTCTGTGTTTAAAAAAATAGAAGCTTTTTTTAGCAAAACTGCAGATACTTTTTCTGTCCTGCTGAACCACCCCACCCAACAAACAGCAGCCCTGTGCCCAGCTCCCACTACAGAGAAACTCTGGGTCAGCACAACAAGGTGCTGTGCTGGCCTGTGCAAGGTGGTGCCTCCTGGGGGCGCTGCAGCTGCACCCCTCCAGCGATGGAGGATTACGTGTCTTTATTTCAAAAAAAGAGCAAATACGTTTGCTTCAATAATATAAACAGAAAGTGCTGGGGAAATTCAGCCAGTCTGGCAGCACATGGAGAGAGAGAGAGAGACAGAGAATGATGCAAAATGTTGTCTCTGTTGCTCTCCCCTTAGACACAGCCAGTCCTGCCATTCAGCCCATCAAATCCACACCGACCCTCCAAAGAGCGACCCTCTGAAGAGCATCCCTCCCAGACCCACCTAATTCCTGTAACCCTGCATTTCCCATGGCTAACCCATCCAGCCTGCGCACTGTGGGGTACTTCAGCATGGCCACCTAACTTACACATCTTTGGACTGTGGGCAAAAACCAGAGTACTCCGAACATAAGCCCACAGACATCGGGAGAACTTACAAACTCCACATGGACAGTCACCCACTGTTGGAATTGAATCTGGGTCTCTGGCACTAGGAGGCAGCAGTAGGAACCACATTCTCCCCGTGTCTCCTCCAGGTGCTCCATTTTCCTCCCACAACACAGAAATGTGCAGGTTAGGTGGAGTGGCCATGCTAAATTGCCCATAGTGTCCAGGGATGTGCCGGTTAGATGGGTTAGCCAAGGGAAAAGCAGGGTTACGGGGATAGAGTTGGGGGTGGGTCTGGGTGGGATGCTCTTCAGAGGTTTGGTGTGGACTTGATGGGCCAAAAGGCCTGCTTCCACACTGCAGAGATTCTTTGTTCTGTGAACCCAACCAGCCACTCACATGAGCTTGACAATAAGCTCTGGGCTATCACTCCCAGCTCTGTGCAAGAGAATTGCCCCTCATTGCTTTTGAAATTCTCTGTCCTCTCACCTTAAAAATGTGCCCTCTTGTCTTGAAATCTCCCACCCCAGGGAAAAGACATCTACCATTAACCCTATCTGTACCCCTCATGATTTTATAAACCTCTATAAGGTCACGCCTCAACTTCGTAAGCTCCAATGAAAAAAGTTCCAGCCTTTCTTTATATTTCAAACCTCCTGTACCCGGCAGCATCCTGGTAAATCTCTTCTGAGCCCTTTCGCATGACAATCAAGGGCAACTGACTGCAATGTGCCAGGACAGTGACAATATTCACAAGCTGAAGAACAGCGAAAGCTTAAAAAAAAAATCAGACATTGCTGGGGAAACACAGCAGGTCTGACAGCGTCTGTGCAGAGAGACGGCAGAGTTTACATTTCGGGTTCAGTGACCCTTCTTCTGAATTGAAGGGTCAAGCTTTCAAACCAAGAAAGGTAAAAAAAAGAGGATTTCTCTATTAAACTGAGCTCCAGAACCAAAAACTTTGATCTCTATAGTTATTTTACCAAGTGAAAACCTTATTTGTCACTTGCTAACCAGGTCTAGTCTCATTTGGAGTGGCACTAAGATCTGAGAGCTGGCACTGTACACAGAGAGGAGGAAAGAACAGCAGTCCTCACTCACACTCCTGGTTTCCACACGGTGATGGCAGCCGGGTGCATGTGAGGAGACACTGGGCACTGTGCCCAGCTGTAATGTCCCTGTGGTCAAGTGACTGATTGGCATTTGCTCAGTAGCAAAGAGCTCCCGGTGAGGGGGAGGAATTAAAGTGTGCTAGTATGCCATAAATGTGGAGGCCATGGTGGGAGGTGGGGTCATCAGGAAACAAAATAAATAAATCACCTCTTGCACCTTTCTGTTTCCCAGCAGTAATTTTCTGTGTGCCAAAGATCCAATTCTCTCCAGATCCTTGATGTTCTTTATCTCTAACGGTTTGGTCCATGTCTCAGGCAAGCCTGTGTCTATTAAATACAATGGTTTCTTTTCTGGTGACTTCAGTTCACTGCCTGTGTTCCAGCCTGTCATAGATGTTGCTTCCTGGTTTTCATCAAAATCCGATAGGCTTTCACGTTCTTCAAGCTGTTTTTGAATTTAAACAGAGAGGGAGAGAGACTGTTTAGCTCTTGTTTTTTTTCTGAAATTCCCACTGCCCTGAATGCAGATCGAACCCGACATAGTGAACGACATTGCATGGAGCAGAGAATTAAGCTCCTGTCAACAGGAGCCAGGACTTTGGCATTTGAAGTTAAGCTGCAGTAACATTTTTCTGAAATTTTCATTCCAGCACACAAAACAAAGTTTATACACATTGGGAGTTAGAATGTGGAAGCCATTTCACCCATCAGGCCTATATCGACTCTTTGAAAGATCTCCACATTTTGTCTAAATTGCCTCCTCCTTCACCATAACCCTGCATTTGTTTCCCTTTTCAACTCTGTATCCAAGTCAATGGGGCTAACTGTGCCCAGTCTGGTTGCCTCCAGTGTAACAATGATTGTGTTTCACAGAAATTCTGTTGAAAGGTCATGATCTAAAATGTGAGTTCTGATTTTCTTTCCATACATGCGGAGTATTTCCAGCATGTTCCATTTCGTGATATTGGTCAAGAAACATGTTTTGGCAGGGATACCTTGAATACCTCCTTTGCTCATTTTCCAAAAGCACAATGGGATTTATTATCTCTCCAGCAGAAGACAGGCAGTTCCCAACTTTCCCTCTGAAAGGTTGCATCTCTGACAGTGCAGCACTCCCTCAGTGCTGCACTGGAGCATCAACCTGGGTGTTTTTTTGCTCATGTTCTGCAGTTAGACTTGACAGCACAACTCCCCCATTCAGAGGTGGGATACTGAGCTACGGCTGACTCGATAAAAAGATCGGTGAATGAAGAAAAGCTAAAAGCACTGCACCTGCTTTTGGGGATGAGGTATCCCAGAATGCACTTCTCGTGGTGCAACCCAACTGTCGGGGAAATTGGTGTCTACCACAAAAATGGGAGTATGTTTGCGTTGGCCAGCTGATGTCTGACTCTCTGGATCCTGGGGATGTTGTTCTAGGTCGTCATTTACGTTTATCAATAGTCTCTGCATCGAAAGACAAGGAGAGGTAGAGAGATAGCATAGCTATAATTATTATTTTTCTGAAATTTCCACTGTCCAAGACGTATACTAACACATGAATGAGCAACAGGAGTAGGCCATTCAGCCCCCTTAGCCTGCTCCATCTTTCGATAAATCATGGCTAACCTGACTCAGCTCTGGTTTCCTCCCTGCCCTGATAACCCTTGATTCCCTTGTCGGTAAAAAAAATGTTAGAAATATTCAGTAATCAACCCCCCTTCACTCCTGCTCTCTGGGAAGAAAAACTCCACAGACTAATGATCCTCTAAGGAAAAAAAATCTCTTTATTCCCATATGAAATATAAGGTCCATTACATTAAAACCCTGTCCTGTAATTCTAGTGTCTCTCACAAGGGGAGATAACCTCTCAGGAACACCATATTATGTCCCCTCATGATTTTCCATGTTTCAGTAAGATCACCTCTCATTCTTCAAAACTCCACTGGACACACTTCACTCCGACAGTGTGGAAACAGGCCCTTCAGCCCAACAAGTCCACACTGACCCTCCAAAGAGTAACCCACCGAGACCCATTTTCCCAAACCTATTATCCTCTATTTACTGAAGACTAATGCACCTTAACCTACACATCCCTGAGCACTGTGGGAAATTTAGCACGGCCAATTCATTTAATCTGCACATTTTTGGATTATGAGAGGAAACCAGAGCGCTCAGTGGAAACCCAGGCCGACACAGAGAGAATGTGCAAACCCCACACAGCCAGTCACCCGAGGCTGGAATTGAACCTAGGTCCCTGGTTGCCCTATGAGGCAGTGGTGCTAACCACTGTGCCACCCCAGAGCCAACAGGGACCCACCTTTCCTCATTTGATAACCCCTTCATCCTGGGTTTTACACAGATGCCAATACCAATGTTAACAACTATTTCTTGTAATAATAGTGAGATTTTTCAAATCCTTTACTGGAGCATAATCTGAGGAATTTCATGATAATGCTTTCAGATCCATAAGAACTGTGACAGGTGAAACCACAAGTCAAACAATTTGTTCCTCAGAAACACAGAGGCAGAGCAGAATATCTGGCCACAAGTGACTTCTATTCTGCAGGAACTTAGAAAGACATCTATACATTTTATGATGTTTCAGGTTGGGAATCTGTCCCAAGTCCTTACTGGTCGTAACACTGCAGCTATTTATTTTGATGATGGTCTAGGTGGCATTCCAAATGGATGATTATGGCACAGTGGCATTGGGAATCCTGAGAGTTCAAACCCCACCATGGTGAGTGCCAAGATCAATGCCAGTGATTTTGGTGATCAGTGGTCAACTGCATGGAACTGTGTATGTGTAACCTCCCAGATTGAAGGCAAAGATCACTTCTCTGTCCTAGAGGTGATTCAAGTCACACAGTGACTGGTTGACTCAATGACCTCTGAAGTGACTACATATGATTGATAAATGTACAGACCTGTATATATAAATGATAAATTCCGATCTCTGTATGCAGATGTTTATGTAGGTATGGCATGACCAACTGTACAGACCATCAAATTATTTTATGAATAAAGTATATTTTTGAAATTTAAAAAAAATGCCCTCTGAAGTGGCTAGGCAACTTATTTTGACTGGAAACCATCCACGACAACAGTAGAAAAGAAACACTGGGCAGAACTGTCAGTAATAATCTATAGATCTCACAACGTGTTCAACTTCGAAGGAGCTATGAGGTCTATTGTGTCTGTTCCCTCTGAGATAGACCAACCAACCAAAACCTACTTTCTCGCTCTTGGTTTATATTGATGAGAGAAGGTGGGGCAATCTCCTTGAAAAGTGTCAATGTTGAGAGGCTGTCCCCACTCACTGGAGAGTCCAGAACAGAAACTGACCATCTTAAGGTAAGAGAAAGTCAATGCGGAAAGAGATGAGGAAAATCCTCTTCATTTAGAGTGTGGTTTTGGAATTTCCCATCCTCAGGAGCTCTGGATGTTCAGCCATTTACCTCTTCAACATTTTGGGCATAAAGGAAAGTATGGATTTGGAAATAGGACAGCTGAGTAGAGTCAATGTTAACATTCACCCACAACCTCGCTGAGTAAACTTCTTGTGATCCTATTTCCTGTAATTTAGATGTTTCCTATATTGATATGGAGCCGACCATATTTAAGTCACTGAACTGAACAATTCTTGATGTTTATCTTGTCTTCATCCTTGTGATTTCCTACTGATTTCCCTGTAAACCTGACTAGGCATTCACTTGTACGATAGTTAGGTTAAATTGTGATATGCTTCTTCTAACCCTAACCCTATTGCATTAAATCGGTTGATAATAATCAGTCTGTAGTTGATGGGAGTTGGTTATACCAGGACTGTCATAATTGGTGATAGCAATAACTGGTGGATTGATGTGACAGGATAAAGTATCTTTCATTCACTCAGGGAAATGCTCTGAGATGAAGGGGAATGTACAGGGTACAAAGCAAAGCTGCATGTATCTATAACACAATCAGAAAAGCAGTAACAAGAGGAATAAAATCAAACATTACATACTTTATCGCTCAGAAACATGAAAGCAAAACAGAAAGTTCCAGGTTTCACACGATCTCTATAACGTAATGTACCTCATGGAAAACCTCTGGTTTGAAGAGACTTTGCTGAAAACTTATTTCCCATCGTTCAATTTCCTCACGTTCTCTCAGATGGGGTGGGGTTTCAGGGGCAGCAAAATCTCGACGTGAGTGTGGATGACGTGAGAGCATTGCACTTCCTTCTGATGTTCCATCAAACATTAATTCATTGCCTGAATCAGGAAAATGTATTTGGGGAATTTCCTCATCTTCAAAGTCTGTTGTGAAACTAGCTCTTTGTTGTTGGTACTATATTGAAAGAGAGGGAGTGTGAGGAGAGTTCAGTGAGAACAAACACAGGAATAATCATTTCCATTCTGACAGATACTGCACAATCCCCCATATTGAGTAGCACAATTAAGTGTGATCCCGTGCACATTGTGTGCCAGAGATTAGTTCAGAGGAACCTAGATTATCCGATGGACACTGGTGAGGAGTTTTTTGTTTGGTTAATCAAATGCCAGATAATCGATGCTGGATAACATAGTTAGCCACACATCAGGACCTTGCGATCTTGTTTGGATAATTCGAAATTGGGTTAATCGAATGCTGGATAAGCGAGGTTTCTCTGTATATTCTACACACAAGTGTGTGGGATAACTGTGAATGAACTATTGAACCATTGGCTTTTGCAGTAGCTTGTCTGAAAGATTCACCCTTCACTACACAAGGAATATTAACAAACTTTTCAACTTTGGGTTTCTCCTCGTGAGAACTGATTTGATCAGATTTGATGCTGTTTACAACTGGTTACTTGCCTCTATAGGAAGATTCATTAGAGAAAGTTATTCCTCTGGTCCTACTGGAGATTTTTCAGACTGTACAAGATCGATCACCATACTAATGTCGATCTTGAACACACTGAGCCAAGATCCCAGTCTTGAAGGTCTCACGTTGGCACAATCACTTTATGCTACCGAACAGTGGATCCTTAGAAAAACAACCTCAAATCCATCATAGCAAATCACAAAATTGAATCCAACTGGTCAGGTGATTGTTACTAAACAAAAAACAAGCCCAAAGAACTGCAGATGCTAGAAATCAGAATCGAAACCAGAAATTGCTGGAAAAGCTCAGAATGGTTGTGAAGTAGCATTCCAAAATGTTAACTCTGCTTTCTCTTCATAGATGTTGGAAGGCCTGCTGAGATTTTCCAGAAATTTATGGCTTTCTTTCAGATGATTGTTGTCTCAGTGTAGATATTTGCCTGTAACCTTCTGAACTGTGTTCTAAGGAAGGAAACATCTGATCTCTTCCCTGACTGGCCTAACCGTGATTTCCATCGCTGAATTTGTTGTTGACCAAATGCCCTCTGAGGTGAACACACAGCTTAAGACCTTGGGAAACATTTGCCACAAAACAGGACAAGTGCATCATCACATGGGCCTCCCCAGCAATAATGATTAGGAAAGGAATATGGAATATTCTCAAATCAGTTCCCTCCAAGGTCTTCCTCACTGAGCTAACCTCAACAGGCAACATAGCCAATGAACTTGAACTGCGCACTTGGTTTAGCCCATTTTAGTTTTTGTGTGTCCCAATTTAAAAATTATTGGCATCAAAATTTAGTTTTAGGAAAGGTCAAAGGTTATTTGATTTCACAATTATAGTGAAGGTTATTGATTAAAACATGAAGTTATTGTTGTGTTTGTCGTTCAGTAGAACCATACATAGAACATGAGGTAGACAGAGAGCGCACTTAAACAGGGAATACTTTAGTGTGCATCCTCTCAGTGCCACAGTCTGTCCGAGACTGCCTCCCACAGCTTGTGTGCCAGGTCACCTTAAAGGAGCAACATCACACTACTACTACATAAAAGTTATTACACAACATACAGAAACAAAGTTTAATTGAAGCTATTAATACTCTCTGAGGAGCAGCACTGCAGCATCATTGCTACATCGCACCAAACCCCTAACATCCACATGCAACAATGAACTGATAGGACAGCTGTAAACAAGAACTTCATGAAGGACTGTGGTTAATCCACAGTAGCAGGATCACAACACCTTGTAACTTTGTGACCCAGCACATCCTTTCCGGTTGCATCATTATCAAGCCACAAGATCAATCCTGGGTCAATACAAAGTCTAAATAATATTGTTAAGAGCAATATTAAACATACCTTACCTTACAATGAGGTGCTAAAGCAGAGCTGCAACACAAGTGACCTATATGTCTCAACACCAAAAGGAGCAAGTTTTACTTCTATCTAAGTAGCGCCATAAAATAAATAGTATGAAGCTTGACTAAGCCACTGAGCAGAAGCTTAAGTGAATCAATTATGTCAGTAACATGAATCCAGCAACAGTGCCACTACAAAAACTGTAGTGAAGACTGAGGTGGCAGGAGTGCACCGTCTCTCTCTCTCTCATTTCACTCCTCCATGGATCATCACACAAATTTAATTGTTTTACCCGGTTCCTGAAAATGGCCAATCAATATTAGGCTTAACATAAAAATATTAGTCTAATAGGTTTTTCTCATCAACCCAAAATTGTTTATTTATTGTCAAACACAACTTATTCAATGAAGGTGCAAAACTGTGAACACACTCAGTTTGTAATATGTAAATATAAACATTTACTCCACGAGATAGCTCAAACTATACATATAAATGCACATACACCTCAGTAAAGGGGAAACTTAGATTTCTCCCCACAGAAATTTACTTTGGGGAAGGAAAAACATTTTGGCCAATAAGTTTTAGTTCTTGAAAGGATAAAGGATCCATTTTGAGGCACGTAAACAGCTGTCAGTCTGACGTTCTGGCGTGTGCATCACCAAACAGATGTCGTTCTGTCTGGCATCCTGACAGGTGCAACTCACTCAGGAAACACAGTCCAGAGAGGTCTTCCAGCCACTCTTCAAGAGGACAATCAGTTTTCATAGTGGATTGAGAACAAAGGGCTTTCAGAAACAGAAGACACACATTGAAAAGCCTGTTCCTTATAAAGTGAAGGTTGAACCCCCCACCTCCCCCACCCCATCTCTCCCACCCCACTCTGAGAACGAAAACCAAAACACCTAAAGAGGAGCGCTTCACCCTATAACCTGTAAAAGAAGGTGGTAGGAGGTATAACTGGCCCTTCAGCAACTTTTAGGGATTAAATAAAATAAATCCCTGACACTCACTTTAAAATCAACAAGTAACAATTTATTTATCTAACTCTAACAGGGAACAAATTAACTCAACTATTACAGTGCCAAATAAATCCCTTCTAACTACTAACTATTCTTGAATAAAGCAAGATTTTAATGTGACATAAAAAAAAGTAGCATTTAGTCTCTTGAAATTACAGTCAGGTATATGTTTTCCAGAATATTCTATGCCTTCTCCGAAGAGACTTCTGTCAGGAATGTTTTCTCCATCATTCCCTCTGACAGGAATGCCTTCTCCATGTTGGTACTGTTGTTATTTAAATGGTGCTTTCTCTAAGACATAGATGAGGCTGTGAGAGCCAACGATTGTCTCTCTCTCTCTCTCTCGAGAGAGAGAGAGAGAGAGAGAGAGAGAGAAAAAGAGAGAGAGAGAGAGAGCTGAGGGCCGTGAGCTCTGGTGGGTGGCAGTTAGCTCTGGGGTCTTTGTCCAACTGTTCCCTTATTTTATACCTTTGATGACATATCAATATTTCTTACAATAAGATTGGTCCTATGTTGTCAAAACCATCAGACATAAATTTAATAGGTTTTTCATCTCTATGTTTCTGATTCAAATTGATTGGCTAAATTCAAAAGCCTGTTGTCTTTGGTAAAAGCTGCTGCTTAGCCTGCTAACTGTATGGCCTTTTGATATAAATGCTTCTGTTCGGGCTTTCTGTCTACTCACGAACCTTCAAGCTCTTGCTCAAAGACATCCATTTAAAATCTCTAAGCACTGAGAAAGTGCCATCTTTTAAAGTGACCACGCAATACCTCCCCCTTCTGGCATTTTACAATTTTACAAACATCAACTTCTAAATTCCTGCCTCCCCATCTACAATTATTCCAATTCATTTTGCAATACCTCCCCCTGAAGAGAAAATGAACCATCATTATAAAAAGATGGCTTCATTTATTTTTGTTTTTCTTTTAAAACTTTAATTCCATTATAATATAGACCCATAACTCACTAATCTAGAGTTACACATTTAATACTAATTCTATTTATCTATAACATTGAATACTACCCTTTACATCTGATAGAGTAATTTTCTTTCCAACCCACGATAAAGCATCTGCGATAATATTTTCACGACCTGCAACATGTACAATCTGTAAATTAAAAGCTTGTGATATTACAGTCCAACAAAATAATCTGGGTGTTCTTGTCCTTAAATCTTTCCAGAAATGTGAAAGGATTGTGATCGGAATACACAATCGTCTCTGATACATTGTTTCTAACATAAACATTACAATATGGTAA
This sequence comes from Hemiscyllium ocellatum, assembly GCF_020745735.1. NCBI lineage: Eukaryota > Metazoa > Chordata > Chondrichthyes > Orectolobiformes > Hemiscylliidae > Hemiscyllium > Hemiscyllium ocellatum. Next base: position 103,108,754 of record NC_083407.1, on the reverse strand, counting down.
GTCCATTACCAAAATCAATAACTCTTTTTCAAAATTTGATTTTTTTTTCTGGTCTGGTGGAAAAATAATCGATTGGCCTTTCTATTCCACAATTGTCTTCCCATAACACACAGCTCTAACTCCTACATTGCTTGCACTGATGATAGCTTTGAAGGGTTTCAAAACATTTGGCATGGCTGAAGCTTGTGGGGGGTTAACACTGCTTTTAAGTTCTCAAATGCCTCCTGGCATTGTTCTGTCCACTGAAACTTTGTGTTCTTTTTTATTAAATCCATCAGCAGTGCCACTGCGCCACTAAAGTTTGGTACAAATTTCCTGCAGGACCCAATCATTCCTAAACATTGTAGCACTTCCTTCTTTGAGGATGATCATGGGAATTTCTTGATGGCCTTTGTCTTCACGTTCCTTGGTATCATCTTCCATATCCGATGTAGTCCCCTAAGATTGTCACTTTTCCGCCTTCACAAATTCTGTTTTTGCCAAGTTTATTCCCAACTTTGCCTTCTGCAGTCTCACACAGAGCTCTGCCAAATGCTCCAGGTGATGTTTTCACGAATGGCCAAAAATCACTAAGTCATCTATGTTGACGGCACAATTCCTGATGAAGGGCTTATGCCTGAAATGTCGATTCTCCTGCTTCTCAGATGCTGCCTGACCTGCTGTGCTTTTCCTGCACCACACTTTTCGACACTGATCTCCAGCATCTGCAGTCCTCACTTTCTCCTCGCTGATACAACTCGTCAGTCCTGCAACAACTCTGTTGAAAGGTGGCCGGTGTGTTTTTCATTCCAAAGGGCATTACTTTTTAAATTGATATAGCCCATTTGGGGTTACAAAAGCAGAAACATCTTTTGGTCTCTCCAATAAAAGTATTTGCCGGTAACCGTGAAGTAAATCCAACTTTATGATGTTCATGGCTTGTCTTACTTTTTCCACAGCCTGGGAATTGAGTATGAGTCAGATTTGGTCACAACGTTAACCTTCTGATAATCTACGCACAATCGTTGAGTGCCATCAGGTTTGGGAACCAACAATCAGCAAACTCCACTCACTGTGACTCACCTCTATGATGTCTTCTTGGAGCATCACTTCCACTTCCTTCTGAACCTGCACTGCGTTGAGAGGATTAAGCCTGTAGGGGTGTTATTTTATCATAACAGCAATCCCTACATCAACTTCATGTACTATGGCATTAGTCTTCCCCATTCTATTTCTACATAGGTCCTTATTGCACTGAAACAAGTCTTTGGATTCAGTTCTCTATTCCAGGGCAATATAGCTCACTGTCCCAACCCATTCCTTACAGACTTCCTCATTATTCAATTTATTCTGAGGTACATCAAAATCCAAATCATCTGAATTTGGTTTCTCACTCTGGGGGGCACCAACTCATATCTGTTCCTTCGGATCCCTTTCCCTGTCATCGTAATAGTTTCAGCACATTCACATGACAGACCCAATAATTTCTTTTCCGATCTGACATCTTTACCAGATAATTCACCTGACTTAACTTCTCAACCTGATAGGGACCACTAAACCTTGCTTTGAAGGGATCTCCTACCACTGGGAACAGCACCAATACTTTGTGCCCAGAGGCAAACGTACAAATTTTAGATTTCTCATCTCCTTCTAGCTTCATTAGGTGCTGAGCCATCTTCAAATGTTGTTTGGGCTAATTCACCTCCTCTGTTTAATCGTTCTCTCACCTCAGTTACAGAATCCAACTGTGAGATCTCTGACTTCGGACCAATCAACTTTTCCTTCATTAATTTTAAAGGCTCTCTTACTTCGTGTCCGAATGTGAGTTCAAATGGAGTAAACTGATTTGATTCATTTGGAGCATCTCTAATAGTGAATAAAATAAATGGGACACCTTTATCCCAGTTTTTGGGTAATCCTGACAATCAGTTGTCAACGTTGTCTTTCTGATCTGATTCCACCTTTCCAAAGTTCCCTGGGATTCAGGATGGTGCACATTTGATTTAAAGTGTTTGATGCCTTACTATCCATGACCTACTTAAATAATTTGACAGCAAAATTGGACCCTTGGTGTGACTGAATGTCCCTGGGTAATCCATAACAGGTAAAGAAAGCAAGTAACTCCTTCACAACCTTTTTTGCCTTAGCATTCCATGATGGAATTGCCTCCACAAACCTGGTCGACACATCCATTACAGTTCACCAACACTGGTTTTAGGGAGGGGACCTACACCATCAATTATAACCCATAGGGTGGCATGGTGGCTCAGTGGTTAGCACTGTTCCTTCACAGCGCCAGGGATCCGGGTTTGATTCCAGCCTCGGGCGACTGTCTATGTGGAGTTAACACATTCTCACTGGGTCTATCTGGGTGCTCCAGTTTCCTCCCGCAATTCAAAGATGTGCAGGTTAGGTAAATTGCCCATAGTGTTCAGGGATGTGTAGGTTAGGTGCATGAATCAAGGGTAGATGTACAGGAATGGGTCTGGGTGGGTGGGTTACTATTTGGAGGGCCAAAGGGCCTGTTTCCACACTGCAGGGATTCTATATTTCATATCCATGTAAAAGCTTCTTAAAATCTGGGAATCAAAGGCATTAGTTTTATTAATGCCTATGGCTTTCCTACCATCTGACATGTATGACAAGTACGGCAAAATCCAACCACATCTTTATGTGATCCAGGCCAATAAAAAATGCTTCTGTATCTTAGCCTGACTCTTCCTCACTCCTGGATGACCTCCTACACATAATTTGTTTGCGACTCGTAATACTTCCTGTCTGTGTCCGACCGGCAACGCAATCTGATGAACTTCCTTCCATTTCTCATCTGCACTAACCTGCCAAGGTCTCCATTTCTGCCTTAAGATTTTATCCTTAAGGTAATGGCATTCTGGAATAAATTCTGATTCCTTTTCCAAGTAGGCTTTATGATATAAATCTTTTATTATATCATCTTTCTGTTGTAACTCCATTAATTTTTCGGAACTAAACACCTCTGCCTGATCCTCTACCTGCTCAGGTTTTTCCTTTACATCAACTCCTTGATCTTTCTCTTTTGTTTTCCCTTCTTGTTCTAACTTATGGCTGTGGGATCTTGTCACCGCACAGTCTGGAAATATTCCAGGGTATTTTTCTTTGAATTCCTCTGTTCCCTGGTTTTCTTTTGGCTCTTTCACTACAGTGAGCATCACTCCCACTTGTGATCCAGCTAGACATTTCCAAGAAGAGACTGGAGTTCTGGAATTTTCCATCACTCCCACTATCACTTCCCCAGCCTCGATTGGACCTTCTAGCCTTATCTTATATCGGGGAACACTACTCCTCTCTCTATTTATTCCACAGATTACCACTCTCTTGGGCAATATTTCAAAAAATTGCATTTCTAACTATTAGAGACGGACTAGCTCCCGTATCTCTCAATATTTTAACTTCTTTACCTACTTCCCCTGTCCTACCTGAGTAAATCTTATTCACACAGGTGAAGTCTTTGAAATGATCGGGTGCTATCGTACTATCCAGCCCCTGACTAGGCTGTGCACTCTCCTGCAGCTCCTCAACTCTTCTTGGAATTTCCTTCACTGCCTTAACTAATCATTCTTAGCTTCTTTTCCCATATCCTTTCTCCCAGCGCCTTTCTTAAACCACCAGCACTGTGACTTTGTGTGTCCCACCTTATTTCAGTCAAAACTCCTGAGGTCTTTCATTTCTTTTCCACCCTCTTGGGTTTTTTTATTTCACACGTGGGAAACTGTTCCCAGTGTGATCGACGTTTTGTTTTTCATTGAAGAGTCTCCCTCTTTTCCAATTTCTATCCCTCACGGAATGAATTTGCTGTTGGAAGCTAGGTTTTGATTTATGCACTGATGCATATTCATCTGCCATCTCTAAAGCTCCTCTCGCTGTTGTAACTTTCTGTTCCTGAACTCAATAATGAATTATTATTACTTCTGGAAGTGAGGTTTTAAATTCCTCCAGCAGAATAATATCTCTCAAAGCCTCATATGTTTTTTCTATCTTTAATGTTCTCATCCATCTATTGAAGTTGCTTTGTTTTAATTCTTTCCAAATTGATGTTCGTCTCACCTGGGTCCTTTCCTACATTTATGAACTGTTGTAAATATGCTTCTGGTACTAATTCATAGTCACTCAAAATAGCCTTTTTCACTTCTTCATATTCTCCTGACACTTCCTCTGACAGAACTGCAAACACTTCACTCACTCTATCTACCAACTTTTCTTGGATCAACAAAATCGACATAGTCTCTGGCCAGTTCATCTCTGTAGCCAATTTCTCAAAGGAAATGAAAAAGTTTTCTTCATCTTTTTCATTGAATTTTGGTAATGGTTGGACATATATGCATAAATCCTTACCAAGCTCTGGGTTATGATGAGTTAGCTCATCATCACTTCTATCCTGTACTTTTACTTCTGTTATTTAAAGTCTTTTTGTTTCAAGTTCCATTTTCATCTTTTCCAACTCAAATATTCTTTCCCTTTCTCGTGCTAGAACCTTCCTCTGCTTTTCTTTTTCCTCTGCTTTTAACTGTAATTCAAACTGTTTCAGTTCCATTTTGTCTCTCTCTTTTTCTCTCTCGCTATCTAACTCCAATTGTCTCATTTGCAATTTAACTTTTTCTAACTCCACTGCACATGACCGTTTCTCTGGTATACCTAAATGCTTGCAAACTCTGTTACAATTTCAGCTTTCTTGTTATCCCTAGTTAAACTCAATTTTAGCCCATTTGCTAATTCTTCAAGTGTCACCTTTTTCTGCCTTTCTAAACTTTCTTGGCAAATCTGGGAAACATCTTTGACTCCCAGAACCCCTTCAGCAATGTTAACTGCCATTTCCCCACTTTTTGGATTTAACCAACAACAAGAAACCAAATTTTGACAGATTTTCCATTTAAAGATCTAGGACATTAGTCCCCAAGTCTGTTCAAATCGGCTGGGACCTTTCATACCCTAAATCTGTTCGAATCCATCCAAATCACGGACCCAAAGCCCCAATCTTTATAAAGCAGAGGTTGATCCCCCACCACCTCGGAAAACTAAAATTGAAACACCCGAAGAGAAACACCTCCCCCTCTAATCTGTAAAAGAAGTGTCTAGTGGTTAAATAAAATAAATCCCTGACATTCACGTTAAAATCAACAAGTAACCATTTATTTATTTATCTAACTCCAACAATGAACACATTTAACAAACCAAATAAATCTCTTCTCATTACAAACTATTCCCGCAAAAATTGAGATTTTAATGGTATGCTGTTCCAATAAATATAAGTCTCACTCCTATATAAAAAAGGGTATAATTTAGTCTGGCTGTAATTTCAAGAGATTATCTGTCTTCTGGAATGTTCTGTGCCTGCTCCATCGAGTCTTCTGTCGGGAATGCCTGCTCTGTCGAGTCTTCTGTTGGGAATGCCTTCTCTGTTCAGTCTTCTGTCGGGAATATCTTCTCCGTCGAGTCTTCTGTCAGGAATGCCTGCTTTGTCCAGTCTCCTGTCGGGAATGCCTGCGCTGTCGATTCTTCTGTCGGGAATGCCTGCTCTGTCCAGTCTTCTATCGGGAATGTCTGCTCTGTCATTGGGACCGTTGTTATTCAGATGATGCTTTGTCCAAGTTGTAGATGAGGCTGTGAGAGCCAAACATTCTCTCAAGGGAGCTGAGGGCCATTAGCTCTGGCAGATGGCAGTTATCTCTGGGGTCTTTGTCCAACTGCCTCCTTCTTTTATACCTTTGATGGCATATCAATACTTCTAACAATCGGATTGGTCCTATTTTATCAAAACTGTCAAATGTAATAGGTTTATTGGTGTCTAAGAATCTGGTTCAAATTAATTGGCTAAATTCAAAAGCCTGTGGTCTCGGTAAAAGCTGCTGCTTGGCCTGCTAACTGTATGGCCTCTTGATATAAATGTTTCCGTTCAGCCTCTCTGTGTATTTGCAAACTTTTAAGCTCCTGCTCAAAGACATCCATTTTAAATCTCTAAGCACCGAATAAGCACCATCTTTCAAGGGACCATGTAATGTTTTCCTCCCCCTAGCATTTTACAATTCTACAAACACTAAATTCTAACTTCGTGCCTCCCAATGTGCAATTACTCTCCCCAACTAGATCTGTCAGGAAACACAGTACAGAGAGGTCTTCCTGTCACTTTTCAAGAGGACAATCATGTTTCACAGTGATATCAATGGGGTTTCAGAATCAGAAGACACACATTGAGAAGCCTGTTCCCTAGTAGGGTTTTCCTGAAAGGAAATCCAAAACCAATCTCTTGCAAAACCATCGTTCAAACAGACCAGCCAAAAGTATCTAGTCATAGTAACATTTAGGTGCTTTCACTGAAGTGAATTCAAACAACAAAGATCAGCAATTATCGGGAGTCGTGTAGTTGCAAAGAAATGCCTTGTTTAAAAAAAAAGTCAAATTTATCTTTTCGCTGACGTATTTAAAGAGAAAAAGCAATCAGGTGGCACAGTAGTGAGCATTGCTGCCTCACAGTGCCAGGGATCCGGGTTCGACGTTGGCTGCGGGCGACTGGCTGTTCTCCCTGTGTCTGCATGGGCTTCCTCCAGGTGCTCCGTTTAACTCCCACAGTCCAAAGATGTTCAGGTCAAGTGGATTGGCCCTGGTAAATTGCCCATAGTGTTCAGGGATATGCTGGGTTAGCCAGGGTAAATGCAGCATTACAGGGTAGGAGTGTGGGTCTGGGTGGGATGCTTTTTGGATGGTCGGTGTGGATTCGTTGGGTCAAATGGCCTGCTTCCACAGCGTAGGGATTCTATGATCAGGTATTATGACAATCCTTCAAACTCAAGTCAACAAAAATTGTAAATTAGGAAGTCATTATAACGTCATATAATCTAATTTAACTAACCAATAAACATCAACCCTCAACAAGTGAATAAATGGAACACTCACTACCTGCCTCGTGATCTGCAACCTTCAAGTGATTTGCCATTGTCCCAGGTAGAGCAATAATTTAGTCAATGTCCCTGTCACTGTACTGAATATCAAATCAGGATACCATCGCTGCAGGATGGAGCCTCAATAGGACGCACTTCCTGCTACTGGTCAAGGATACTTTGACAACATACATTCTAACATTCACCATCAAGAAAACCAAGGGGCCCAGATTGTGGAAAGCTCATCTCCAAGTTCCCCTTCAGCCCATAAAACAGCTCTGACTCAGACAGATACAACACCCTGACAATTCTCCACTCACAGCTGTCACAATTCACTGCAGTGATGACTCAATACTGTCACAACTCAAAGCTCTCACGACTCAATGCTGTCACGTCTCAGTACTGTGAGGACTCAGTACCGTCATGATTTAATATTGTTGCAACTCAACACTGTCACAGCTCGCTGGAAATCAAGCCTCGCTATTCCCAGAGTTGTCACAAAACTTCATGTTTTTAAAATAGATGTGCACAATCCCCAAGCCACTTGATTTTCAGGTCCAGGTTGATGGCAGCAGAGGAACGTTAGAACAGGAGTAGGCCATTCAGTCCCTTGAGCCTGTTCTGACATACAGAGGAACCTCGGTTATCCAAATATTAATTATCCGAATATCAGATTATCTGAAGGGGATCTCAAGGTTCCGATAGAAACATTACGTCAAAGAGCTGTTTCAACCCTGATCGCATCTTTTGTTTCCAGGGGCCAGGCGGTGGGTGGGGTTGGGGGCAGGCAGAGTGTGGGACTGGGTCGGGGGCCGGGCAGTGGGCGGGGTTGAGGGCAGGCAGGGGGTGGGAGTGGGGTAAGGGACTGGGTGGTGGGTGGGGTTGGGGGCAGGCAGGGGGTGGGAGTGGGGTAGGGGACTGGGCGGTGGGCGGGGTTGGGGGCAGGCAGGGGTGGGGATGGGGTCGGGGACCGGGCAGTAGGCAGGGTTGGGGGCAGGCAGGAGGTGTGAGTGGGCTAGGGGACTGGGCAGTGGGAAGGGTTGGGGGGCGGGCAGGGGATGGGAGTGGGGTAGGGGGCTGGGCAGTGGTCGGGGTTGGGGGCAGGCAGGGGGTGGGAGTGGGTTAGGGGGCTGGGCAGTGGGTGGGGTTCAGGTGGGCAGAGGGTGGGAGTGGGGTAGGGGACCAGGTGGTGGGTGGGGTCTCACGTGCAGTGTGCTGATGCCTTGTCTCCTGAACGGGGAGCAGACGTCACAGAGAACTCTGAGTCCCAGAGGAAATCAATGAACTGAATAATCAATTATCCAAAGGAAATAGTGCCCGCCTGTCTCTCATGATTGGAGTGAGGGCTGGATGGATCTCATTGAGTGGAAGATCCCTGATTGGTGTTGTTCACCTGGGCCAATCAAGGAGCCCTGGCTGACTGATATAAACAGGAGATTCAGAGACCTTCTCAGTTTAGGGGATTGACTCTATGCTGGCTGATGTAACAGTCAGTATGTTACTGTTAGTTTCTGCTTCCTTTTTTGGAGGGGGAAAACCTGATTCCTGAACTGGTTGAATTATTTAGCCAATTTGTTAACTGGCATTCCTTTTAGTGAGGACTGATTGTTAAACTCCTGATGCACAGAATGTGTTTCAGGTGTAACTCAGTTCTCATTAGGGGAGTGTTGTTTCACTGGCTGGTTACAGCCTGTGTTACTCTTTTCTCTTTTAAGAAAAGGACAATGTTACTTTTATGGTAGGGCTTAGCTCTTGGACTCTAGTTTTTGCTTTTTGTATGTCTTCACTTTTCCATTGGTGATTGGACTGAGCCCTGTGGAAGGGGGTGTATGTCATATTCTTAAATAGAACAAAACAGCACAAATAGATGGAGGGAGACTGGTAAAACAGTTTGGTTCACAAGATCTATTGGGGAAGATTCTTGCCAATAGGAAGATTGTTTTCTGGATGCTGCCTCTGACTTGGAATAGGCACAGGCTTGGCTGGCTCACTTGTGAAAGGGCTTCGACTGGCCCAATCCAAAGTGACAACTTGCAGCAGCTGAAGATATATGGGTTTCCTCAGATTTGAAGTGGTTTGGTTGTGAGAACCGAGGAAAGGAGGGGTTTTGGCTGATGCAAATCTGCTGGTTTTCCTTCTGTGTGGTGCTGGAAAAGCACATTAGATCAGGCAGCATCTGAGGAACAAGAGTCAGTGTTTCTAGTGGAACTGCTGATGAAGCGCTCATGCACAAAACGTCGACTCTCCTGTTCCTCGGATGCTGCCTGACTGGCTGTGCTTTTCCAGTGCCGTGTGTTTTGACATTGATCTCCAGCATCTGCAGTCCTCACTTTCTCCTGGTTTCTCTTCTGGCCTGACCAGTTTCTTGTTCTCTCGCTCTCAGCCCAAGCTGTTCTGCCACCTGACAACCATCCACATTGCTGATGGCTGGTGACAGAACCTATGTCATTGATCACTGGCCTCTAGTCCAAACTAATCAGCTTCACTTATAAGCTATCCCTTGCTTCTGGTTCATCTGCACATTGCTGGATCTCAGGGCTACACAAACACCATTCACAAAAGATATTAAATTCCTTGCTTTCAAAATGAGCAGTCATCCTTGTAAATCCGAGTTTCAAGACAGTCCTCTTCCATTTCAATCTGCATTCTTTAATGTTAAAAACAGCCAACATTTACAGCTCTATATGGGGGGCACTAACACTAAGGATGTGATAACATTCATTTCTCCAGGCAGCTAAGAACTTCAGTGTCAGCCATACCACAAAGGCAAATTTAAGAACTCAATCTTCAATAACAGAGGATGGGAATAACTTGGAAATAACAAAATAAAATGCACAGGATACAAAGCAGTCACAGACCTGCTACAAATGAACAAGGAATGTCTTCGTTGCAACCTGTAAGACTGAAATACATGGAAATGAATCCAGGTATTATTGATGGACAGGAAATCAGAATGCCTAAGTCAAAATGAACTCTGGCCCCATCTAAATTAAAGTGGGATGGGTCAGGTTTGACAAGGGTCTACTGGGACCCCATTTCGATGAATGAACCTCTGTTCTTTTCTGCAAATTGGAGTCTCGTACTTGAGTAATTTTGTACCTACCATGTAACCTGTATCTATTGCTGACGTTACATCAGCCACGACTCTGATTCCTTTATCATAAATATGTGATTGGGGAAATTCCTACATCTAGGTTTGGAGGAAGTTCAAGTTGACTTACCTGAAAGAAAGAGACAGGGTGGTGGAAGAGGTGACAGATGAAATTTAATAGGTTAAAATGAAACAATATAACAGAATAAGGAAATAAAAAACGGCCTTGGTCAAAATCCTGGAATTCCCTCCCCAATGACATTATGGATCAACCCACAGCAGGTGGACTGCAGTGATTGAAGAAGGCAGCTCAACACCAACTTCTCAAAGGCAACTAGGGACAGGCAATAAACACTGGATGCCTACATCCCACAAAAATGAATTTAAAAAATACAATTTAGAATGAGTATAATGCTGAAGGGAATGTAGCGACAGAGTGGCTTGTGTGCTTGGATCACTCAGGGCGGCAGGGTATCTTGAGAATGTGGTTAAAAGGCATCAGGAAGCTGGGCTTTTCTGAATAGAGACAGTGAAAATAAAAGTGAGGGTTTACGATGTGCCTTTATAAAACATGGATGGAGCCTCAACCGAGAATTTTGTCCAGTTCTCAGCATGACCTTTTAGGAAGGAGCTGAAGGCTTGAGAGAAGGTGCCAAAAACATTTGGGGGATGGCTCCAGGGATGAGAAACCGTAATTACTGGATTGCTCTCATCAGAAAAGGGAAGGTTGAGAAGAGATTCGATGGAGTTATTCCAAGATCACGAGGCACCGAGACGATACAACATTAAGGTCATTGGCAAAAGAAGCAGAGGTGACCCGAGAGAAACCTTCACTGCAGTGAGTGCTTACAATTGGAATACACGGTGAGAACGTGGAAACAGAATCGTGGCTTGTAAAGGAGTTTGGATAAACCCCTGACTGGAAAGGAGCTGCAGATGGGGTTCCAGGGAGAGGTGGGAAAGGGGAACTCACAGGATGAGACTGACAGTTCTCCAGCTCCCCAGTCAGCTCCTGACTTACCATGTCTGCCAGGCTGATTGTTAAGCTTGGCATAACGTCCACTGATAGATCGTGGTCTGGAATCTCTTCCTGCTTTATGTCAGGCTGTCTTGGACCTACTTCAGATGAGTCGACTTCTAAAGAGGGATAAGGCTGTAATATAAAAAATTAAACAAAGTCAGGTAATCCGCCCTGCACAAAGGCACCTACATGATCATACATCACACAGCTCTCCCAGTGTCTCTGAGAATTTTGATCACGCTGCCTTACCTCCCAATTTATCAGGAATCAGACAGATAACTTGCCAAGCCAATGTTGCTGAAGGAACTGAGAGATGAGAAATAATTTGTACTAGTCATCCTAATCCCCGTGCTGTATGTCTTTTTGTCTTCCCCAAAATCACAGTTATATTTGTTGACACATCGCCCTTTTCACTTATATAGCAACGTGGGACCAAGGAGTTGGGCTAGGCCAGTTGGCCTTCAAATCTGCTCTGCCATCTGATGGCTGATTTAGTTATAGTTTCAACTCCCCTATCTTGTCTATGCTCCCCCACCACTCAGTAACCATTTAAGTCCCTGTCTATCAAGTCTGTATCCAACTTAGCCTTGGATGAACCCAGTGATGCTGCATCTGTTGCTTTCTGCAGAACAGAATTCCGCTTTGAGTTAATCGTGAGTCCACAGTATAGTAATTCACTGAGTTCCTTTTGAATATCCCCAAAAGTACATATCTGTTGCAATACCTTTGTCAACTGTTTCTATTGCTTCTTCCAAGATTTCAAGTGAAGCTAGAATTTCCCTCTGAAATCCAAGCTGACTGTTCACTGTGATATTTTTGGTTTCCATTTGTTTTTCTGCTACGTTTTTCAATAAAACTGCCAATTGATTTTCTAACAATGTTTTGTCAACTGATCTATCACTTTCTGAAGTCATCCTGCACTATAATGGTATACAAACCAGGAAAAGGTAAAGTTGGCACAGTCCTACCAGGCTGTTCTCTCATGACAAAGAAAGTGGGTTAAGCTGAGGGTCACCATGCCTCAGGTGAGAGGAGCAGTTGAGAAGGAGAGTGTTTCATGGTAACCCCAGCCAGTGTGGGAATTGAACCCATGCTGTTGGTATCACACTGCATCCACAAACTGCTCATCCAGCCACCTAAAATCTGAAGTTACCAAAGGGAGACTGGTCATGCAGCCCTTGATTGGATGCAGCCCAAGTCACCTGGTGGCTTTTGCGATTTGTTGAACGTTTTTCCAAAGAAAAAAGTGGCCTGGATCAGGATTTTCTGAAGGTCCTTTTCTCGACCTTGTAACTTTAAATGGGAGTGACTCTTTCGTTTAACAGACTTGCACGAGCTGGGAGGCTGGCTGTTAGGGAGCTGGCTGTCTCACTTCCAAACATCGACTGCTTTCTGGAACCAGTGCCATCACCTTGCCCAGGATTGTTGGCATTCAGAGTACGTATACCGAACCTAAACTGATGGTTGGATGTCAGGGTTCACCAGCTGATCTCCTGACCAAGCAGAGGGCCTGTGATGACCCCCTAACCCATTGCCTTCCCTCCTCATTCTGAGTCCCTCCACTTGCTTGGCCATCTGTAGATGGTTAGTAAAGTGCAGCCATGCCATACAACTTTCCTTTGAAAATTTAAACATGTTCTGTACATTGTACACTCACTACAAACCTTCAAGGAGTACGGGAAGGAATTTCAATCCCTTTCTAATGTTGAAAGGGATATCTTTACGTAGATTGTGACAGGGGTATAAATGGATGAGTTTTCACTCAAGATTAAGTCGTTTAAAGTTAACATTTCCTAACCCCTCTTTTGATTCAGAGAATTAGTCATTGAAGATATTCTGTCTGGTATCCCAGCAATCTAACTTTAAAAAGTGCATATGTAATGTTTTATTCAGCACCCTAGGATGTCCTCATGTTCAGTGCCATGAAGTTTTTGAAATGTAGCCTCTGTTACACACGTCATGAAATGTTGTAGCCAATTCATACAAAAGTCAAGTTTCATAAATGGGAATGAGATCATAGCATCCCGACAGTGCAGTAGAGGCCATTCGGCCCATACCGACCGTCCAAAGAGCGTTTGTCCCACGCCCATCCCATAATCCTGCATTTCCCATGGCTAAACCACCTGGCCTGCACATCGTTGGATAGTGGGAGGAAACCCAAAACAGGACAGGGAGAATGTGCAAGCTCCACACAGTCACCCAACAGTGGAACTGAACCCAGATCCCTGGTGCTATAAGGCAGCAGGGCTAACCACTGAACCACCATGCCACCCAGATGAGCAGTGCTGTTTGTTGAGGGATAAAAGATGCCCAGTGGACATGCAGTGATGGTATTCCATAGCTCTGGACCAGTAGGTTCATGGTCCTCCAACTCCAGAGGTGTGGTATTACATATCTAAATGGGTTGATTATAAATATGGGCAAAGTGCTGAGGAAAGATAATTGAGTTAATATCATACTTCTGCTTTTGATTGCAGTTCACCAATAACTATCCAAACTTGAGAATTTAAATTTCTAGACCGTCAATGTGGTTCTCCATTTGAGGGTTGAGTGCCCACTTAGTGATCAGATTCAGGAGTTGTACTCACTTTTGAGAAAGGTACAGTTTCTGAAACATTTTTCAGCTCATCGTCCTCCTTTCCCAAGCTGTCTCGAGAGGTTTGAAATGTTTCAAGCTTGCCAGTGAGAGAAAAATCAGAATAACAACAAACAGGAACAATTATATGATTGGTTAGAAAGTCAGGAAAACACAGATAAATCCTAATAAACACCCACCCACACTGACATTGTCTCTAATCTCTCCATGGCACAATATCAATGAATTTCTGATTTCTTCCATTTACCTCGAGCGTGGTCACAGCCCCATAATGAACGATGGACAAGGCTTTAGAATATGTTTGTGCCATGACAACCCTTCTGCTCTTATTAACATCTCCTCCCACCCAGAGCCACAGTCAGGTTCCTCTTTTTAGTGTTTCTTTCATGGAATGTGTTCTCTGCGACACCCATATTCCTTGAACAACTTGTGACAAAACGTAAGTATCAGAATGGGATAAAAAAAAGAACAGGTCAATGGGAGGTCAGTGTTTTTAAATAGGGACTAGAACACAAAGCAGAGGAATGTTGGAGACAGCCATACCATGCCAAAGTTAGATGGCATTGAGTGTTGTGTGCAGTTCAGGGCACTACACCTTAGACAGGTCTTGGGAAGAAATACAGAATGTGTTACCAGTGCCACAAGGGTTAGATTATGGGGAAAGATCATATAAATGAGGCTTGAACTCCATGGAACATAAAAGGTCAAGGAGTTATTGTATTTCAGGTTTTAGGATATTGAATTGATGGGGATAGATAGCAACCAACTCTTTTGGTTGGTGGGAGACTGAAGTCCAAGGGAACATAAACTTAAAATCAGAGTCAGGTCACAATGGAGAGACAACAGGAAACATTTCTTTACACAGTGTTGTTGACCAGTGACTAGGATTTTTACTGGCAAATGGGTACAACAGAATGTGTATAGTAGTTATTGAATGGTGGAATAGGTTCAGGGGTTGAATATTCTCATTCTACTTCCATATTATAACCCAATTCATCTCATGTTCCTTGCTCATTTCCATTATATCACCACATAATAACATAAATAAAACAACAGGGCTGGAACATATGGTCCCTCCGGCCTGCTCTGTAAAATCAAACTGATCTTGGACCTCAACCTTCCCGCCCAATCCCCATGTCCATTGATTCTCCCTGAGCTCAGAATCCTATCAGCCTTAGCCTTGAATGTACTCAGTAACCGAGCAACCCTCTGAGCTGGAGACATCCAAATCCTCTGAGTGAGGAAATTGCTCCCTATCTCTGTCCTGAATGACCAATCCCTTATCCTGAGACTGTACTTTCTCATTCTTGACTCTCGAGAACAGAGAAGAATCTCCCAGCATCTCCTTCTTCCCCTGCCTCCCTCCAACTATGAGGTAGTCAGTACTCCCACTCACAGTGTGATCAGTCCTTTTTAATGTTGTTTTTACAAACCTGAATCCTATTTGCGACAAACTGATAACTGTATTTCTTTTAACTGTTACTGATAACTTGAATAATTATATCTTTTGATTCGCTCCTCCTCTATATGTTAGACATCATATTGCTGTGTTCCTCAGTGTTAATTGTCACTCCCAGTTCGGTGCCATCCACACACTTTGATTTTGTCTTTCCAATTCCTGAGTGCAAATCCTTCATATCAACAGTGAACATCAGAAACCCCCAAAGGTCCGATTGTAAACAAAGTATTTGCTTTCTTTTCCTGTGAGTTAACTACTTTTACTGTGTTTTCAGTTCAGCAGCCACACTGTGCTCCACATTGCACCTGAATGAACATGCTCTGAACTTAGTCATGAGAATTCTGTGTGTTATCGTATCAAACACCAACTTGAAAGTCCATAAATTACACCTGGTGTATTACTCCTTCCATTCTGTTCCCACTTCAAACCATTTAGAAAGGTGGATTCAACTTGGCCCCTTCAGAAACTTGTGCTGACTATTCTCTTAAATTCGTAACTCTGAGATGGCCTATTACACTTTGAAATAAACTTTCCAATGTCTTTCTTACCACCTGCAATTCCCTAAAAATGTTCTATATTCCCCTTATAAACAGAAGGATTCATATACAAAGGTTTAACCCATTCCGATTGCTTACGGTATTATTGCCCTTTTTTCTATCTGAAATTATTTAACCATAACCACTATTTTTTATTGTGTTACTGTGATGTAGACTTACAGGCCCTGGGTGGCTGGATGTTAGGAAGCTGATGGTCATTTCCTGAAGATCACTGCTTTCTGGAACTTTGATTGAACTTGCATCTTCCCAAGTGTCGATGATTGAGTACATGGAGGTTGTTTCAGAAATACCCTGTGTAGGATAGTTATACTGTGACATGAAACATCAAAAAGATAACTCTGGATACACACCCATCTCCCAGTGTCTCTCGGTCTCCCGGTCATCGCTATCCTCCCCCAACCAACACAGGGTGACTCTCACTTCTGAACCAGGGTTTCCAAGGCAACTATTAGATGGGAAATTTGTAAGTGCTGTTACACTGAGACCCAAACAACCAATGGCCAATCAATAACCAAAAGACTGAATTTTTTTGCAAGCAACCTTGTGTCACCAGCAAAGACTTTACAAGAGATTGAAGGAGGATATTGAACTAAAACCTCTCACCAAAGTTTGTATTCCGTATTGATCCCATTGAACTGTGTTAGCATTAATAATTTTTTTCCCTCAATGTACATTTCTTTTTATAGATCTGTCTGAGTGTATTTCTCAGTTGGTAGAGTCATAGGGTTTTACATTAGTAATTGTCTGCTGCCATCATTTAAAGACAATTTGTTCACAACCTTTCTTTCGGTTTTCTTCTGGTTAAGGATATAAAACTAATGGTGCATATTCTTTTGACCTTAGGTTGTCAGTGAGGCAGATTGGATAATTTAACTGGATCTTTTCACATTGGATAGGGTGAATAACCGAGGTCTATTCCCCAGGGTGGGGGAGTCCAAAACTGAAGGGCGTAGGTTTGAGGTGAGAGGGGAACGATTTCAAAGGGACCTGAGGGGCAACTTTTCATGCAGAGGGTGGTGTGATTATGGAACGAGCTGCCAGAGGAGGCCGGTATTACAACATTTAAAAGGCATCTGGTGGGTACACGGAAGCTAAATGTTGGCAAATGGGATTAGATCAGTTTAGGATATCTATTCGGCACGGTTGAGTTGGATCAAAAGGTCTCTTTCTGTGCTCTATATTCTCTGACTATACAGCTCTGTTTGCAATGACCCTCAGGAATAGCAGGACTTAACTTCCAGCTTGCTGCACTGGTGGGTGATAGCATTGAAAAGTGGCCAGAACAAGGAACGAGTCAAGTGGTGATAAATGAAAGGTTTTATGATTGCAAAAATATACTTTATTCATTAAAAAAACATTTCTGTAAGTATAAAGGATTCTCAATCCGTTCCGTATAGAGAGAAGAAAAAGATGCAAATGACATACTGGAATTGGATGTCCCACAGAGGCTACTGTACAGTTGCAAAGGCATTTTTAACTCATGCAAGAAAAATATTGACTTAAATTTCAAGGTAACAGGGGATTCTGAGAACTGAACAGAGCCCTTTAATATTTTGGCAGAAAGAGCTGAGTCGGTAATGTGCACCTTGGCAGTAGCTGCCTTAAATTTGAAAACTTGTCTTTTTTTAATTTCAAAAATTTCAAAACAAAAAGCACGTACTGCAACAGAGAGAGTGCCTCACACCACGTGTTTTTAACCTGGTTGATGGAGAGGGAGCAGTGCTTCCAAAAGCTCGGTTTCTGCCTCACTTTGGCAAAATGCTTCTCCCATGATTGAGTGTGCACCCAATCCCCTTCAAACCATATTCCCAACTACAACTGAGGAGAATGCTCCAGATGATCATGGCATACTTACAGTGGTCCTATACAAGTGAATAACTTGAAGATTGAACAGAAGGTCAACAAAAAAATGCAAACCATTTGTAATTATGAATCATAGTGTGATATAATGTCTGTCTTATTTAATTGTTTCTTACATATTAAAGTTTGTGTACCATTTTTTAAAAAGTCAGATCTTGTGGTGGAGTTCTATTAGTTAGATTGAGATTTGAGATTTCTTTCTAATTGTTTACTGCACCAAATCACAACGGCAATGCAGTGAGATGTTAGACTGGTAAATAGTTACATACATCATTGCTCAAGAAAGTCAACAATCAGGACTCGGACATGGATTTCTTCAGCATCCACTCCCTCCACTCCCCTGACATTCAGTAGCAGCAGTGTGCACCATCTACAAGATGGACTGCAGATAAACACCAAAGATCCTTAGACAGGATCCAAACCCACAACCACTTCCTTCTAGAAGGATGAGGGCAGCAGATATGTGGAATGCCACCATCTGCAAGCTACTTCCAAACCACTCGCCATCTTGACTTGGGAATATATCATCGTTCCTTCACTGTTGCTGGGTCAAAATCATGGAATTCCCACCCTATGGACTCTGTGGATCTACCTATGGCACGGGGACTGCAGTGGTTGAAGAAGCAGCTCACCATCACCTTCTTAAGGGTACCCAGCACTAACCAAGCCAGCAATACCCACATCCCACAAATGGATTTCAAAACTACACTACCAACATTCAGTTTATGAAGTGGCTTCAGACTTACCAGACTTGTCAAGTCCTTGGACCTAAGATTTCGCCCCAGTCCCTCTGCCTGTTCATCCTCCATCAGCTTGTCCTCTTCTGGTTTCACTATCTCTGGAAGGGGAGGCTGCAACAGGAAGGGTCAAAGGATGAGGCACAATTACAGATAAAAATCTTCACACGTTCCTCTGGGACTTTCAGTCAGCATCATCCTCTACAATTCCACCTTTTCGGTAGAAATTAAAGAGAAGGAAACATTGCTGACTACACCTGGGGGTTTCTTGGCCACTCACTGACCCCTCACCTCTGTTCTCTGAGTCTCTCTGCTGTGCCAGTAAATCTGGTGAGATCAATCCATTAACAGTTATGTCAGAGTGTTCACTGATAAACCGCTGCCGGGCACAAATGGTCTGTGGAGCTGAGTCCAGAATAAGTGTCAAAGGGAATGTTCTAACTTTGAGAATCTTTGAGCCCATCATACATAGTATCCCTGAAAGATATGTCAATTCACACCAGCTCTGCTGCCTTTTCTTGGATTGTTTAAAGATATTCGCTGCATTCTGCTGCAGAGAATTGTTACAGTGCAGCAGGCGGTTCTCTGTATTTAAGGAATGGCAATCGCCTGTCCATTTGCCATAACCCTGCACATTGCTTCTTTTTAAAGAATCATGCAATGTTCCCTTGAATGCCTCGACTGAACCTGCTTCCACCAAACTTCCAGGCAGTACATTCTGAACCTGAACCACTCACCACATGATAACGTTTCTTCTCTCCTCACATTTGGATTTTAAACACTATATCCTCTGGTTCTCAATCCTTTATTGAGCAGGAACAGTTTCTCCACATCTAATCTGTCTAGGCATCTCATGATTTTGAAAATTTCTATCAAAATCTCCCCTTCGCTTTCTTCACTCCAAAGTAAAACAGTTCCATTTGCCCCAAACTATTCTATTACTAAAGTTTCTCATCCCTGTAACTATTTTCTTAAACCTGTGTGTCACTATTTCCAATGCATTCACATCCTTCCTCCTGTACAATGTAGCTCCCAGAACTGTTCACAATACTCTAGCTGAGGTTTTATCAGAGTCCTGTGTAAGTCCAATGCAACCTGCATGCTCTTGGACTCTGTGCTCATATTCATGAAGCTTAGAACATTTAATGTTTTATTAAAAGATTTCTCGACCTATACTCACTCAGTTCTTGCACATCCTTGAGTTTATGTTGTTTCACCATGTTGCTTGAATGTGCATCGTACGTCTTTGCACTGAACTTCATCTGCCACCTATCTGCCCACGCGACCAAACTGTTAAATTCTACATGGTCTTCCTCAATTTTTATCTTTGAAATTTCCTCCTGCGTACTAAGATTGAGACTGCTCATATCTGCCATGAAAAGCAATGGTCCCAATACTGACCAATGAGGAGGTCCACTTCAAACCTTTCTCAACTCTTTGTTACCCCTTCGGAAAGCTCCAGTAAGTCCGTTAGACATGATTTCACTTAATAAATCCAGGCTGAATCTCCCCAATTAATCCACATTTTCCCCTGTACCTATTAATTCTGTTCTGAATAATTGTTTCAGGATGTTTCACCAACATCAACTTTAGGTACTGACACCATCACTAACACTTCCTACTTATCAAATTTATCAAGCATGCTCACTC
The DNA here is from genome assembly GCF_020745735.1 of Hemiscyllium ocellatum. Classification (NCBI taxonomy): domain Eukaryota; kingdom Metazoa; phylum Chordata; class Chondrichthyes; order Orectolobiformes; family Hemiscylliidae; genus Hemiscyllium; species Hemiscyllium ocellatum. The sequence continues at coordinate 103,088,893 of NC_083407.1, read as the reverse complement.
CTTTTCTGACCTTTTTACTATCTATGTGCTTATAAAAGGCTGGGATTACTTTTCATGTTAGCGGCCAGTATTTTTTCATCATTTATCTATGATTCTTATGTTTTTCTTTTACACATTCCTCCACAACCTCTGTATTCCTCCTGCTCTCGATTTGTATTTACTGATCTGTAACATAAGCTTACTGCCTCATTGTCTTCTTTCTTATCTCCTTTGTTGTCCAGGGAGCTCTAGATATGTCTGTCCTATTTTTTTCCTTTCGAGGGAATATATATATACATTGACTGTACCCAAACCATCTCCTCTTTGAAGGTGGCTCATTGTTCAGCTCCTGTTTTTACTGGCAACATTTGGTTCCAGCCTATTCAGCCCAGCTCCATTCTTGCCCCGTTGAAGTCAGCTCTTCACCAGTTGACTATTCTTACTCCACATTGCTCAATGTCATTTCTCAACGTTGTCCCAAGCCTTATGAGGCAATGATCACTGCCCCCTAAGTGTTGACCCATTGTCAGTTGAACTGTTTGGCTATTTCATTCCCAAGAACTAGATGTGGCCATGCTTCTTTTCTTATTCACATAATGTTGTCGGGAATTCTCTTGAACGCAGTCTCTGACTGTTTTTTATACTGTCTCAATCTCAGTCTATATTCAGAGAGTTAAAGATTCCCTTTATAACTACTGCAAGATCTAACACCTCTCTGTAATTTTGTTGCAAACTTGTTCCTCTACATCCTTCCTACTAGTTAGTGATCTGTAGACTGCACTGAGCAATGTAATTACATTCTTTTTACTCTTTAGCTCCAGCCAAATGTTCTCGATCCTAGGACCCTCTGACACAACCCCTTTCTTTCATACTTAACCAAAACTGCCATCCTTCCTTTTATCCGACCCTGTTTTGTTTGAACACATTGAAACTAGGATTTGGAGATGCCGGTGTTGGACTGGGGTGGACAAAGTTGAACATCACACAATACCGGGTTATAGTCCAACAGGTTTAATTGACAACTACCTGATGAAGGAGCAGCACTCCAAAAGCTAGTGCTTCCAATTCAGCCTGTTGGACTATAACCTGGTGTTGTGTGATTTTTAACATTGAAACTAGGAATATTTAACATCTGACATGTCCTTCTTTGAGCAGAACTTGGGGGTGATCGCCACGATTTCTCCCTTGCTGTGACCCTGCTTGTTAGCTTACTTATCTCCAGGCTAGTACCATCTGCCTCTCTCAGTATTCTGGTGAACCCGAGTATTTCTTCCTCATATTTTCTCCTGGTTTCCACATCCCAGCTGAATTAGTTTAAAGCCTCGCAAAAAAAAAGCATCTAAGAAACATCCTGCAAGGAACTCCGTTGTGGATCTGTTCAGGTGCAACCCACAGATCTTATCCAGGTGTCATCTCCCTTAATGCCAGTCTCAGTGTCCAAATCCTTCCCATCCCACTCTGTGCCACAAACTGTGGGTTCAAGTTCCATACATTGACTTAATGCACACAGAAGAAGAGTTCAGGTAACAGCCAAACAAGTCGTTTATTAACCTGCAAATCCTTCCAATACACAGCAATATCGGGCACTGAGAACTGGAGTGATGTTGTGGGTGGCTGTGGTTCACGCTGCTGCCTCACAGCACTAGAGACCCCGGTTTAATTACAGCCTTGGGCGATTATCTATGTGGAGTTTGCACATTTTCCCTGTGTCTGCATGGGTTTTCATCAGGTGCTCTGGTTTCCTCCCACAGTCCAAAGATGTGCAGGTTAGGTTGGGTTTGGTCTTGCTAAATTGCCCTGCAGTGCCCAGGGATGTGTAGGCCAGGTGGAGTAGCCATGGGAAATATAGGATAGAGGGTAGTTCAGGGTGGGATGCTATTGGAGGGTTGGTGTGGACTCCATGGGCTGAATGGCCTGCTTCCATGCTGTTGGGATTCTATAATTCTGGTCAGCAATGTTTAATGTAGAGTGGTGATCCTTCAGCTACAGTCCCTGTCTTCAGAGCAATGACCAGTTTCTGAAAGTGTGTGCTTTACAGTGTCATGGAGTCATAGAAGTCCAGAAAGCACAGAAGCACAGAAAAAAGGCCTTTTGGCCCATTGATGGGCACCTTTCACAAACAACAAGTTTCTAATCCCATTTTGCAGCACTTGCCCATAGCCTTGTCTGCCTTACCATTGCAAATGCGCATCTAACTATTTTTTAAATGTTATGAGGGTTTCTGCCTGTACCACCCTTACAGAGAGATGGTTCCTCTGGCTGAGAAAATTTACCCCTTACTTTAAATCGATATCCCCTGATTATTGACTACCCTACCAAGGCAAAAAGTTCCTTCCCGTTTATCCTTGTCCTTGTCCCTCATAAGTTTATCCATCCCAATCATTTCCCCCCTCAATCTCTTCTGGAAGACAATCCCAACTCTATCTGCTATCCTTAGTTAGGGGAAGCTTTCAAAGTACATTCCTCCCTTTTACCACCTTGTAACACCACCTCCCCTGGGCATTGTATCATAGATTCACATTCATTGCAAGCCTTCCAATGTCCTTTTCCATTTCCAAATGCGAGATTATTCACATTGAAATATCAATGCTTAAACATGGGTTCACGCAGAGTTTTAGATTTGGGAAAAGTTCAGATCTACAAAACTACCTTTGTGTTGGGAGAATAGAAACTTGCCTCATCTCCAAAACAATGTTGTTAGATAAGGGGTCCTGATTAGTTTAAACCACTCCATGTAATAGAAAGGTTTGGTGACTCATGATGTCTCACTGATGGATATCCAAGTGAGCTTGGGTAAATATTATTAGAGAGTGAATTTTCACCTGCATCATTGAGGTTGCTGGTTAGCTCAAATGGTTAAAGCATGGTGATGATAATAATATTAAGATGGCGTGTTCAATCCCCACACTGGCCAACATTGCTGGCTTCCAACAGAGACTTTAATTCGGAGTGGAATTAGTCTGAAGTATCATTGCTGGACAATTAACCCAGAAACCCAGCTCCTATTCTGAGGATCCGGGTACGACTCCCACCACGATGGTTGATGGAATTTGGTTTCACTGAAAAATCGGGAATTAGGGTAATCAATGATGAACACAAATCCATTGTTGATTGTTGATGAGCAACCCATTGGGTTCACTAGTGTCCTTTAGGGAAGGAAACTGCCATCCTTATCTGGTCTGGCCCACATGTGACTCCAGACCCACAGCAATGTGCTTGGCTCTCAAATGCCCTCTGGAGTGGGCAATAAATGCTAGGCTAGCCAGCGATACTGTCATCCCGAGAATGAATAAAATAAAGCTGTTTGTGAGGTCTCAGCTAAAACCACGCAATCACTTAGACTCAAATTGCTTGAATATCACTGTAGGTTTCCAATTGGCTATGGACTTACAACACTTTTGGAGATTAGCAGAAGATCTGTGTTTTTCAAGTCCATTTCTGGGTTGAGGGAAGATTTTCCTTTATCATGAGGTGCACCATTTAAGGATTCCACATGGGAATGATTGAATTCTGCTGTCTCAGGCAATGGCACCTCCACCCTTCGTATTCGCTGAGAAAATGCTTGTATTGAACTCTGATGAGAAACAGAAATTGGGAATACAGTTGGTGACCAATGTTATAATTGTGGTAAAAATGGACTATTGGTCTTCAATTTGCATTTTCTGATTTTAACACCTGAGGCCTTGATGGACTAAAATGTATTTTACAGAGAAAAAATGCAAACGTACATTGGCTTTAGTCAACACCTGACCGCATTCAATCCCAAGCTCATGAAACCATCATAAACAAGAACCAATTTGAGTGAAAATTAACAGTATTATATAATGGGATTGAAACTCTCTTGGTTTCTTCTGGAAGTTTCGCACATTGGGATGCAAGTCACTTATAGATTATCCAATTTGCAGTACACAATAAAGGTAGGCACAGATTGAACTGTATTTCAGATAAACAGCTTCTGGGTAGAGCAGAGAGAAGAAAATGGATTCATAGCAGTTGAAGTGGAAGGCTTGCTGTTGAAAAGCAGCAGCTAGTGCTAATGCAAATTGGAGAAACATCAATTTACTCAGAACTCAAGGATCTCTGCAAATTTTGATTTGGATGAGGATGCAAGTCATGAATTAAATAACTTTGGTCTCAGGTTAAAACCTAACACCTCCACGGCACTGACGTTTCAACTGCTTACTTTTGATCTCGGCTGTCATACTGGAAACCCTCCTTCCTAAGCGTCACACCTTTGTTCAACTGCATATGTATTTACTCAATTTCTTTTGTGTTGTGGGGTTAGTAATAAAACACCTTTTCCTTTCACTCACAACAACCTTCCCATTGGCTCTCTTTTTTTTAAATAGCAAATACTACATTTTAATTGAAGTGTAATACAACTATGTGTACAAAGAACTAAAAATCTATCTTGTGGTCAAATCTTTGCAACCCCTGTTTAACCATCGACCTTGGTCCTTTACACAAGAGTTAACAATTACATGCAGACAGGAAGCTGTAACAAATGGTCAAGAGCACTGGCTTAGGTTAGTTCAGATTTCATAGCATCATACAGCATAGGAGGCCATTCAGTCCAGGATTTCAGCACAAACATTTTAATCAAGATCGCTGATCAGTTCCAACAGCCATGTAACCATTTCCCTTTCAAGGACACAGCCAACTCCTTTTTGAAAGCTATGCTGAATTTGTTGATTTCAGGTAATACATATTACAGATGATGAAATTTACTATGTAAAGGAATTTCCATTACTTGTAACACAGCTTACCTCTGCGTCACACAAAAAATGAGATTGGGATACTGGTGAAGTGGCAAAAACTATTCACATGAATTACATCAATTACTTTCATAATTGGCAATGACCCTCAGTCTGTGCTCCCATCCTGCCAGTGAAGTCTTTCTCTCGACATTTTACATAAACATCTCAAACACAGATACAGGCTGGCTGACCAATTTTTTTTTTCCTATTCTCTCATGGGACATAGGCATCGCTGGCTGGCTATCATATATTGTCCGTTGCTAGTTCCCCTTGAGCTAGTGGTGGTGTGCTTCCTTCTTGAACGACTTCAGTCCATATGCTGTCGGGGGATGTACAATGCCATTTTGGATGGAATTCCAGAATTGTGACCCAGTGACGCTGAAGGAACAGTGAGAGAATTGCAAGTCAGGATGGCAAATGACTTGGAGGGGAGTTTGCAGGTGGTGATATTCCCATGTAACTGCTGCCCTTGTACTTCCTGTTGGAAATGGTTGTGGGTACGGAAGGTGCTGCCTAAGGATCTTTGGTGAATGTCTGCAGTACGTTTTGTTCATAGTACACATTGTCACAACTGAGCATTGCTGGTGGAGGGAGTAGACGCTTGTTGATGTGGTGCCAATCAAGCAGGCTGCTTTGTCCTGGATAGTGTCAAATTTTTTGAGTATTAATGGAGCTGCCCCCATCCAATTAAGAGAGGAGTATTCCATCACACTCCTGACTTTTGCCTGGTAGATGGTGGATTGGCTTTGGGGAGTCAGGAGGTGAGTCACTCGCCACAGTATTCCTAGCTTCTGACCTGTTCTTGGAGCCAGTGCTTATGTGGCAAGTCCAGTTGATTTTCTGGTCAATGGGAATCACCTGGATGTTGACAGTGTGGAATTAAGTGTTGGTAACACCAGTGAATGTCAAGGGGCAGTGGTTAGATTGACTCTTATTGGAGATGGTCATAGTTTGGCATTTGTGTGACATGAATGTTACTTGCTATTTTTAAACCTAAGCCTGGATGTTATCCAGTTTTCATTCCTATGAACACAGATTACTTCTGAGTCTCTGGGGAGTTGTGAATGGTGCTGAACATGGTGCAATCATCGGTGAACATCCCCACTTCCGACCTTATGATGGCGGAAAAGTCAGCTGAAGATAGTTGGGTCGAGAACACTACCCTGAGAAATCCTGCAGAGATGTCCTGGAACTGAAATAACTGACCTCCAATAACCACAACCATCTTCTATGTCCAACCAGAGGAGAATTTGCACTCTGACCCAATGATCCCAGTTTTGCTAAAGTTCGTCACCGCCACACTCGGGCAAATGCAAACTCGACATCAAAGGCTGTCACTCGCACCTCAACTTCTGAATTCAGCTCTTTTTGTCCATGTTTTGAACCAAGGCTGTAATGAGGTCAGGAGTTGAATGGCCCGGGCGGAACCCAAACAGAGTATCACTGAGCAGGTGTTGCTTGATAGCACTGTTCATGACACCTTCCATCACTTTGCTGTAGGATGGTGGGGCGATAATTGGCCAGATTGATTTGTCCTGCCTTTTGTCGAGTTGACATATCTGGGCAATTTTCTACATTGTTGGCTGGGAGTGCAGCAAGTTCTGGAGCTCAAGACATGAGTGTTAATGCCAGAATGTTGATAGGGACTGTAAATTTTGCAGTATCCAGTGTGTCCAACTATTTCTTGATATCATGTGGATTGAATCAGATTGATGAAGACTGGTATCTGTAATGCAGGGGACCACTGGAGGAGGCCAAGATGGATCATCCATTCAGCACTTCTGGCTGAAGATTGTTGCAAAAGCTTCAGCCTTATCTTTTGCACTGATTGCTTGGGCCCTTCTGTTGTTGAGAATGGGAGTATTTGTGGACTGTCCTCCTTCACCAAGTTGTTTAATTGTCCATCACCATTCATGACTGGATGTGACAGGTCTGCAGATATGATCAATTGGTCCTAGGTTCACTTAGCCCGGTCTAGAATATGTTGCTTTATGCTTGGTACACAGTAATTCTATGTGGTAACTTAACCAGGTTGACACCTCATTTTTAGATGCTGCTCCTGGCATATCTTCCTGCACTCTCCATAGAATTAAGGTTCATCCTCTGGCTTAATGGTGATGGAAGAGAGGAGGGTATACCCAGCCATGAGGTTGCAGATTGTGTTGGCGTACAATTCGCGGTTGTTGATGGCCCATGATAGCCTTGATATTCTCAGGAATCCTTCTGCCACTCTGTTTGCACGTCCTTGTGTTCTCCCTCATGTACTTATCAAATTGCCTCAGAAGTGCACTTGCTATTATCTCTTGTCAGTTAGGGTGCCTGGTCGGCCTGAGTGAGACAGAGGCCAAATGAATATTTCTGGGAATTTGGTTTAAGGTGGGAATTTGGGCCAGAGGGGGAAAGAGATCCTTTAAGTAAGGTGTGCTGCAAAATAAATAAAATCTGCAGACTGAGAGGAAAGTCTAGCAAAGGCATAGATCAATAACCAACCTGCACACACCACAACATTATCACGAGTGCAGGGAAAGCAGCTCACTGGTTAGTAGGCTTTGAGAATTTTTTTTTCTGTTTTGGGAGAGGGAAGGTGCAGACTTATAAAGCAAAAGGCTATGGCAGCATCACAGGGCAGCTTCTTTAGTAATGTTACGCAGGGTGCTGCAGGTAGGGACAGAATGTACAAACATCGATAAACAGCACCAAATAGGGTCAAAGGAGGAAAAAAATGGCAATAAGGCAAACGGAATGATTCTTTACTTAAATACCCATACTATTCAAAACAAAATAAATGAATTAATGGCACATACAGCTATTAGTGTGTATGATCTTATTGTCATTATTTTACAAGGAGATCAAAGCTGGTACTAAATATTAAGGGACATGTGACTTTTCAAAAGGATAGGCAGGAGGAAAGACTAGTTTTGTTAGTACGAGATGGAAAGAGTACAATAGTAAGAAATGATCGAGGATCGATGGTGCAGAATCCACATGCGTGGAGATAAGAAATATAATGCGGGGATGTATAGGAGTGGCTTATAGGGCCCCTAACAGGAGAATCGACATTTCAGGCATAAGCTCTTCATGAGCAAGAATTCAAAGTGAATTGGGGACAAATTTCTAGAACAACATGTTGCGAATCTAACCAGGGATTAGGCTATTTTGAAAGTGTAAATAGGTCATGAGGCAGGATTAGTAGATATCAAAGATTTGTGGAGTAAAAGATGGCGCCTCAGAAAATAATGGCTGTAATATGGTCCAGTTTAGTATTCAGTTTGAAATAGAACAATGTGGGTTAGAAACAATTGTGCTCAGCTTAGAAAATGTAACAATGGGGAGGTCTAGCTAAAGACTACGCAAGGCACTATTTAGGCATCAACTAGAATACAATGAGTAGTTTTTTGCCCTCTTATCTAAGGAGATATACCGGGGTTGGAAATAGTTCACAGAAGTTTCACAAGGTTAATCCTGGATATGGAGGGATTGTCTTATGAGGGTGTGTTGAATAGGTTGGGCTTGGAAGAATAAGAGAAAACATTATACTCTTAGGAGGCTTGATATCGTAGATGTGGAGAGGTTGTTTCCCCTTATGGGACAGCTGAGGAGCAGAGGGCATAATCTCAGAGTAAGGGGTTGCTGGGAGGAGGAACAAAAAGAAAGTCTTCTCAGATGGTAGTGAATCTGTAGAATCCTTTACTGTAAAAGGCTATAAAAGCTGGATCATCAAATACATCCAAGGCTGAGATAGACAGATCTCTAATCAGCAAGTGAACCAGAGATTATAGGGGAAAGGCAGGAAAGTGGAGTTGAGGATGGAACAGACTGAATGAACTGAATGGCCGACTTCTGCTGCTATGTCACATGGTCTTGTGACCTGAAACTGAAATAAGAAAAATCAATGTAGAAACTCAGCAGGTCAGAGGGTATATGTAGAGAATAACATGGGTAACATGTCCCACAAATGACCCTTCACTGGAACTGATGAGAAATGACAATGGGCAGAGTTTTTATGTCAAAGGGAAAAGGCAGGATGAACAACGAGAAGCTTGGTGATCAGGGGAAGATGAAGGAAGATTAATTAACAAGGGATTTAATGATACAACAGCCAGAAGGGATGGCTGTGGATATAATGATGAAACAGGTTCTATCCAAATGAGGTATGAACTGTTAGTCACAAAGCTAATGGACTCAACATGGAGTTCAACAATATTAGGTCATAGCTGCTGCCTTCATTTCCTTCTGGGTGTTTGTGTTTACACCATTGTTTTACTGGGTTGATTCTATCCCATTCCTTTCTCCATTCCTCTTGCTGCATCCCAATGTGGATGTTCACACCTCATTTGGACTCGCCTTCATTTCATTTCATTACTATATCCATTGCCACACTTTTTGACTGTCGCTTCACAAATGTTTTGCTTGTTAACCTCGGCTGGTCTCCACCCCTTTGCTGAATTCCTCTTTTAATCTTCCTGCATGCTCCCCACTTCCAGTGGCTTCAAAACTCTGACAAAGTTCCATTTCCTGTCAGTTCTGATGAAAAGTCAACAACTTGAAACAGTCACTCTGTTTCTCTCCTCAGATGCTGCCTGACCTGCTGAGAAATTTCCAGGCTTTTTTTAAATCTTATAATCTATCAGCACAGTCCTATAGCAGTGCACCCCAACAGAAAGCTTCATACCAGAAATTTAAGAAACAGATTGTGTAAAACGACAATTGAAGCGAAATTCATCAACTTGAAATATTTGCTTTCCTGAGGTTCCTCTGAAACTGTAGCAAACTGGGCAGAGAAGGGTGAAATCTGGAAGAGAAAAAGTCAACATTAGTCACAGTACAAATGACCAATGATTGTCTGTGTGGCATTTCCAAATTGTCCCCGGGTCTGTGTGGGTTTTCTCCAGGTATTCCAGTTTCCTCCCACAATCCAAAAAAGATGTGCAGGTCAGATGAACTGGCCATGTTAAATTGCCCATAGTATTAGGTGTATTAGTCAGGGCTAAATATAGGGTAAGGAAATGGGTCTTGGTGGGTTGCTGTTCGGAGGGTCGGTGAGGACTTGTTGGGCCAATTGGCCTGTTTCCATACTGTAGGGAATCTAACCTAATCTAAAAAACCAGGAATATACTGTCTCTGGCCTCTCGTTATCTCATTTTTGAAGGCTTCCCATTTTCCAGCCATCCCTTTACCTGCAAGTATCTGCCCCCAATCAACTTTTGAAACCTCTTGCCTAATACCGTCTTTTTCAGCGAGCATCGATAATTATTTCATGTGATTTTACTACAGGGCAGTGGAAAGAAGTAGACTCAAGTCTACCTCAGTGTGGAGAGGGATTGAACTTTGTATTATTGATGCTATTCTGAAACACACATTCGTCATTCATCCAACTAGAATAACTGGCTCCCCTTATGGTAGATCTTATTCTCTGCTCTTTCTATTCAAACTTCTCGACTGAGGGTAGAAGAGCTGTTCTGCTACAAACAAACAGGTAGATCAAGTATAATGGAATTAATAAGCATGAACTAATGTAGAACATAGCACATTTATAGGAACCTAATTTTGCATTGGTTCTTGGGGTCATACACAAGATAGACTTGGGGTAGGATTCAAACAGAAGTTTACTCAGAAATGATTTGTGGGAAGGGGTGAGAAGTCAAATGGGCCAGACTGTCTGGAGACTGGACAGGAGTCCTGTGTAAAGTTCACTGTGATATTTACAGAAGACCAGCCACAGTTTCTCAGACAGAATGATGGACAAAACAAAGACAACGCTGCACAAATATTCCAAAGATAAAAACATAGACGACCACTGCATGCAGTGGCGGAGTAAATAAGCAGACACAAGTATTGTCTAGAAATCTTCAAAACACGTTGGCACTGACATGTTGGGAGATTCTCGGAGACTTCTTGCTTAGGCTGGTGCTCGCAGCTCGGATGACAGGTTTATGACATTCAATAACATGTGAAGGCTGCAGTTACTGGAGCTCAGAGTCGAGCACAACACTCTCGGCTCAATGGCACGTGTTCATTGTGATTCTAGAGGCATGGAAACTGCAGGCCATGGGTTTTAACAGTCGCTTGACAAGGAAATGATATTGATTCAATATTGTGGGATTGCTCAACCTTCAAACCTTCTTAAAGGTGAAGGTGGAATGACTCTTCTACAAACTTAGAATCTCTCAGTTAAAGTCAACTTCATTGTACAAGAGAGAGATTTCATCCTTATTTGACGTGATCATCATTTCTACTAAAAGTTATAACAGGTTTTGGGCAAAATTATTGCCATGTACAATCCTGTTGTGTATTGTAGTTTTACATAAATAAACAATACATTCAAGTTACAATCAGTTCATAGAGAAACATTACTGAGCAGCTGGCCTGACCCAGGGGATTCCTTTGTGTCCTTGTGATGACTTTGGGCTGCTGTTAGATACTTGGAGCTGCACAGTCTGCCCATTTCACAGTTTAGAGAGAGAAGGACATGTTTGATCCCCCTCAGTTATTGGGCTGGGATGTGGCTGTCCACTAACGAGCTGTGCCTGTCTTTTTAACTCAGATTGAAAATAATTTGCTGCCATTTGCTGCAACAAACTACTTCCCTCGTATCCCATGGTATCAAACTCTTCCATAGTTTACAGATAATTATGCTGGGGGGAGGCCATTCAGCCCCACTAAATCTATCTGTCCAGGAGGATCTCAGAGCATTGTAATTTTACTTGAGTGATTTAAGAGTTTTTGCCTCATTTACTTTGCATGACATTCTATTTCAAACGTCTTGTGTGTAGATGTTTCCATTGTCGCTGCTAATTTTGATTGAACCCTGGTCCTCACGAGTGCAGAAAGCTGCAGGGCTCCAGGGGGAATGTCACTGGGGCTTGTCATGTCTGGGCCGAGCTGCAGCCAATAACCAAAGAGTAGACCAGGACCTGGCCAATCAGCAACAGTCAAACTCTGTGCTGTTCACTGCATGAGGGTTCACGATTTAAAAGGCCAGATGCACACCCCCATTAAAAAGAGCCAATCCAAATTGCCCAGAGGGTGTACTGCAAATCTACAACATTAACCCATCTGGGGCGGGGCAAGAGCAGTTTAAAGTCAACATGAATGTGTTGGTTGTACACGTTCTCCAGTTTGAAATAAACAAGTCAGAACAGGATATGCAGGGATATGGGGAAAAGGCAGGAGATTAGCACAAGGTCATACAGCCAGTGCAGGCACGATGGACTCCTTCTGCATCGTAATGTGATTCTGTGGGTATGGCTCATCTATCCAGCAGGTTTTACTGGCTTTCCCAGGTGGGGCTATCACTAAGTGCCCTCTGAAATGGCCAGGTAAGCCAATGGGTTAAGGGCAATTAGGCTGAAGGCAACAAATGCTGGCTAATAGCTCATGAAAAAAAAACAAAGTGTGAAATAATGTTATGCAGGCTTGGAAATGTGGAAAGGTTCATACAGATGCCCAAAGAACAGGATGGTGAACACTGGGTGTTCAGTGGGGTAGAGGGGCTGCCATTGTTCAACCTGCAGGTATAACTGAGCTTCCTGGCCTTGTGCAGGGAGAGTCACATTTGTTTCACTCACATGTTGTGCGGACAATGCAGGCTATTCAAAAGGAAGATATGTTAAGGCTGTATCTCTCTCTCAGAACCAGATTTTAAGGTAAAAGAAATGGTGCGGTTCCACCAAGCAGACTGGGTGGGAAGGAAAACCCAAGCTGGAAGGCTACCCATTTCCAACCCTCACTTTTACGTGAATTCCACCAAGGTCAGCTAAATTCAGAGTGCGCGCCTTCAGAGGTGAATGCAATGACATAGTTAGTTAAACACCATCTGACCCTGTTCCCATCTATTTCCCTGGTGATCAGGACCTGGGGCCTAGTCTGTCTCTCTCTGGCTCTGCTTCTGAACGGAGATGGTAGCAGAAGGCTTTATTTTTGTGGCTTGCCACTGTTTTAATGGTCATTCTTATTAATTACCCATTTAGTTAAATTATCAATTTAATACTTTCCTTAAAATAAAATTTCAAAGTGGTTTCTTCCCAACCTTATCCTTCTGAAATTTGATCATCAGCATCCTTTCACTCTTGCTCATCCCGGAGTGAGAGAAAAATTTGAAAAAGTAGAAATTTTCGAAGTGCTATGCTACATCCTCCTTAAGGATGGATTCTAGCATTTTATTTGTCATTCGCCTCAACTGAGTTTGTTCTTGGCAAACGCAACAAGTGGTAGGAACCCATCAGTCGTGTCAATTGACAGGTCTGTTGATGACTCTTACACCATCTCTTCTAATCTAGACCCAGAGCTGGATCCAGGCCAACAAATTTTAATACTTCACTCGAATCACATCCCAAATAAACTCGTGTCAAAAACCCACCTGATGACACCCTCTCCACCATATCACAGTGGCCGAGAGTCAGGGAGATACTGAACAGAATTATACTGACCTTTGTGAGTAATTAAACACTGTGGTGAGGATTTCAGAGAATGGGAGGTGTGGCATTTCAGCATTTGCCACCAACTGGAACAGGGTGGAGTGAAGCACCGTTGATCAACTAATGGATGGGAGACACTGGGGGCAAATGTTATCTCTATCAAATTGTCACTCCCCTTCGTTGGTGAGGCCACTGTTAGAATATTGCTTGCAATTCTGGTCTCCTACCTATCAGAAGGATTTTGTGAAACTTGAAAGGGTTCAAAAAGGATTTACAAGGATATTGCCAGGGTTGGAGGATTTGTACTATAGGGAGAGGTTGAATAGGCTAGGGCTTTTTCCCCTGGAGCGTCAGAGGCTGAGGAGTGACTTTATAGAGGCGTATAAAATCGTAAGGGGCATAGACAAGGTAAATAGACAAAGTCTTTTCCCTGGGGTGGAGGAGTCCAGAACCAGAGGGCATAAGTTTAGGGTGAGAGGGGAAAGATATAGAAGGGACCTAAGGGCAGCTTTTTTCACACAGAGGGTGGGACGTATATGGAATGAGCTGCCAGAGGGGGTGGTGGAGGCTGGTACAATTGCAATATTTAAAAGGCGTCCAGATGGGTATATGAATAGAAGGGATATGGGCCGGGTGCTGGCAAATGGGGCTAGATTAGATTAGGGTATCTGGTCCAAACGGGCGGATTGGACCAAAGGGTCTGTTTTCATGCTGTACATCTCTATGACTCTATGACTCTCTTGCTCCCCTTTTATCCATCCGGGAATATCTAAACACTGGAACATTAAGCTGCCAGTCTTGTCCATCCCTGAGCTATGTCTCTGTAATTGCTGTGATATCCCAGTCCCATATTCTCAATAATGCCCTGAGTTTATCTGCCTTACCTGCTGGGCCTCTTGCATTCAAATAAATGCAGTTTAATTGATCAGTTCGGCCTCATTCTCTGCTTTGTTCCTGACTGTGTGACTGAGTCCTTTTCTCAGTTGCACCATTCTCAGACTGATCTATTTTCTCACTACCTCCATGTGTTCCCCCCCCCCCCCCACCCCCACACCTCCTCACTAGTTTAAATCCTCCCGAGCACGTAGAGCAAATCTCCCTGCCAGTATATTAGTCCCCTTCCAACTTAGGGGCAATCCATTCTTCTTGTACAGGGGCACATCTACCATAGAAGAGATTCCAATGATCCAAAAATGTGAATCCTTCTCCCCTACAGCAGCTCCTCAGCCACGTATTCATCTGCTCTATCCTCCTATTCCTAATCTCACTACCTCATGGTACCAGGAGTAATCCAGATATTACTACCTTCCAGGACTTACTTTTTAAAAATTCCTGCCTAGTTTCCTATGTTCTCTACTCAGAACCTTGCTCTTTTCTCATCCTATGTCATTAATTCCAATGTATACAACAACCTCCTGCTGGTTCCTTTCCCCTTTGAAAATATTCTGCACCGTCTCCGAGATATCCTTGATCCTGGTATCAGGGAGGCAGTGCACCATTCTGATTTCTCACTGTCAGCTGCAGAACCATCTGTCTGTGCCTCTGACTGGACAGTCCCTGAGCACAATCGATTACTTGGAATCTGATGTCCTTGTCATTGCACTAGAGCCAGTCTTAGTATCGAAACTTGGCTGTCGGTGCTACATTCCCCTGAGATTCCATCACCCCCATTCATTTTTCAAAACAGCATATTTGTTAGAGATGGGGATAGCCACAGGAGACTCCTGCACACTACCTGCCTTCCTCTCCTACCTTTCCTGGAGTTAACCCATCTACCTAACTGTATCAGCAGTTTTTCTACCTTTCTACAACTGTCATCTGTTACACCACGTGGCTCCTGTAAATTCCTCATTGCCTCTAACTGCTGTTCCAACTGATCCATGCATTCCAATAGGATTCGCAACCAAACACACCTTCCTGCAGATGTAATCATCAGGGACATTGAAATTCTCTCTATACTCCCACATCTGACAGGAAGAGCACGTCATTCTATTAACAGCCACGTTTGAACATTAACAATCTACACACCCAGAAAATAATAGTCTTTTTACTCTAAAAACACTGCACCAGGATAACTTAGTATCTATGATTTATATCTTCAGATATTCATCAAGAGACAGATCTCAATAAAACATACTATCAAAACAAAACCCACTCTAATCCCTGTTGTAGATTTACAAAAATAAAGTAAGGTTACACTTTAAAAAATAAGCCACTGAGCTGCTGCCCGTGCTATGAGCTGCCCACACAGGTTTCTCCAAAGTCAACTGTGATTGTCACTGTTTGTTCATTTTTCTAGAACAAGCTCCGATGTCCAGGGATATTTATTACTAAATAGCAGAGCCAACTGACTGAGCAGTGAACACGCACAGTCACTCACCTGTGCAGGTTTACACAATGTTTTTCACCTCCCATGTGCTATCTGCTCCCTCCCTCTCTTCTTCCTTTTAAAAAGTGCTGTTGTTTTGAGCTTTTCCCCCCAAAGTTCCAAAACAATGCAACAGCTTATAAAACAGTGATTACTGCTCCAAAAGCTCAAGGAAATCAGCTCCAACATCGAAAACACCACAAGAAAGGAGCAGCTCTTACAGCCACAATGATTTTTTCCCATCCTCCATCTTGGATTACCCAAAATCCAGTTACAGTGGTTCAGTTGTTGATGATGTATGTCTGGTATTTATTATGCATGTGCGATAAATTAAACCTGGGTGTGACTCATTAGAAAGAGAAATCAAACTGTTGGTGACCTGTTGTAAGCATGGGAGCAGACATTTTAAAGCATTGAGTCAGCGTCTTCCTGCAAGCATATGACCTGGAAGGTATCATCCCTGCAGCTCACTGAGGCATAGAACACCACACCATATGCTAGATTTAGGGTTCCCTCATGAGTTTCGCTTAAAGAACAGGAGGGTGGATGCAGAAACAAAATCACTTATTCACTGTTCAGAAGTACACATGATGGGAAGTTTGGATAATAGAATGAGCCCAAGTTTTCAAACTGATCAAATATTTCCCCATCTCCTAAGCACCGTGTACAATGGTGTGGATGGGGAATGTGGGAGTGAGATCATGAGCAATTACTGAAACAAGAATTGTAAAATTAATTCACATGAGGAATTGCGCAAGGAAATCTTACGTTGAACTGAACTGGAAATCCCAATCATTGGGGTGATCCTGACCATGTGCAGATGTAAAAACAAATATATTTATAGAGAACCTTTGGCAAGTTCAGAATGTCCTGAAGTGCTTTACAGTTGAAAAATGTGGCGCTAGACAAGCGCAGGCCAGGCAGCATCCGAGAAGGAGGAGAATCGACATTTCGGATAAAAACCTTTCATTAGGAAGGGTTTATGCCCAAAATGTTGATTCTCCTGCTCCTCGTATGCTGCCTGACCTACTGTGCTTTTCCACCACCACACTTTTCAACTCTGACTCTCCAGCATCTGCAGTCCTCACTTTTTCCTTTAAGTGCTTTGCAGTCAATTCAGTAACTTGAAGGGGTAGTTGGATGCAATGTTCCATAGAATTCCTACAGTGTGGAAACAGACCAATTGGTCCAATGAGTCCACACCAAATCTCCAAGAGCATCCCAAACAGATGAGCCCCCCCACCCTATCCCTGTAACCCGACATTTTCCATGACAAATCCACCTAGCCTGCACATCACTGGATACGATGGGCAATTTAAGCATGGCCAATCCGCCTAACTTGCCCATCTTTGGGCTTTGGGAGTAAACTGGAGCAACCGATGGTTATCCACATAGACTCGGGGAGAATGTGCAACTCCACGGGCAGTCACCTGAAGGTGGCATTGAACCCAGGTTCCTGGCGCTTTGAGGCAGCAGTGCTAACACTAACCACCGTGGCCTCCCCTGTGGTGAGCCTGGTACAGAGTGGCTGCGGCATATTTAATTAGGTGGCGGGTTGGCACACATAATTAAAAGGCTCATATCACCCCACTCTGGTTGGAGAGGTAGGAATGCAGGCAGCACAATGACAAGCAAACTCGTGCTGTTGAATGATGGCGCTGGGGAAGTGGGAGGTGGGGGGGTTGTTGTCCTTGACTCAAGATAATGGTGGAAGGGTCTGGGAGCAGTCAAGAGCCCCTCCCTGTCCTCCCTGCCAGTGGCCTTCCCACCGGTGCACCCTGTGTTCACTTTGCACTGGTAGGTCATTGCCATACCAGCAGCAGCCACAGCCTCCCAGTAGCACTGCCACAAAATTTTGCTGCAAAATTTCAGTTAATTCATTTAATGAGAAAGCATTTTGGGACATCCTGTAAGGACAGGAACCCCCACCCCCGACAATGCAGCACTTCCACAGTAATGCACAGGAATGTAAGCCAAGATTTTGAACTCTGGAATTGTGTGACACACACAGCCTTCCAGCTTAAAAGTAAGAGTATTCAGGAGGTGTTTGTTTTAAACATACAAACATGTATTTGCAGACCACTAATAGGAGCTTTGGCTGATCTGTTACCATTGGCTCCAGTCTGATGGGATTTCTACCATCCCCACACCTTTCCCGGGTTGACAGCATCAAAGCAAATCATAGACAAGGCACTAGGACCTGCCTGAGCAGAACAGCACACAATTAGATCAAAGTGTCCTTAGCTAGAAAGGGTGCATGTTTGATTCCTTATCAATGTGTCAACCAAAGCCAGGCTGGAGAGCAGTAAAGAAAGGCTGTGCTTCCTGTGTATGGTCTGTAACCCTAATCTCATAAATAGTGCACCCCATACTGAGCATGTGTTGTTAATTTGCGCTTGGGTTATGATGGACTCCACATCTGAAGAGCCTGCTGACAATATTCAGGTCTAGGTTCACAATGACCCCTTTTGAGTGTGATCTCAGGAGGGCAGGTATCTGTGGGATTCAGTCTTAGGACGGAACAGTGACAGTCAGAAGAGGGGAGTGGAGGGTAAGGGGTGTCCCATTTATATTTTATGAGTCTTATGCAATGTGCAATCATCTATGTCTTTTTTTGTCCTGAGCTGAACAGGTCAGATTGTTGCCAGTGGGGTGAGTGTATCCTGTTTTAATAAAGACCTCACTCTGAGACATGTACAGAGTGACTTGTTTTCAATACCTTAATTTCCGCCTTCTGTTCTTCAACTTCAGAAGAAGGACATTCTGTGGGAAAGAACAGAGTAATAGAGTGTAACTGGGACAATATAATTTGTCATCAGAATCAATGGAAATAAAAAGCTGAACAAGCACTGTCTACTGAGAGTGACCATGAAGAGTCTTTATGATGACCATCAAGCTCAACAAGAGTTTCTAAACTGGAAGGTGACATGAGGAATCGGTTTCACTCAATTCCACGCTATGTCTTTCCCTCCTGCCCTTGATGGATAGACCCTCCAACACCACTCGAAATTCCTTCCTTACTATTAGCTCAGTGTAAAAATCACCTTGTACATGTCCCAATTTAAAATGTATCGCAGAAACATAGAAATAGCTGTCAGCCATTCAGCCCCACAGGCCTATTCCCTTATTAAGCCAAGGTTCATCTGTACTATAGCCCCTTCCACCCATCTTAGTTCTGCAAGCCTTAATACCCAAACAGAATAAAAACCCAACAAACAAAGCTCTAACATTTTCATTTAACCTCAGCCTCAACAATGCTTTGGGAGACAAGCTTCCAAATTCTAACTAACATTAGTATGTTTCCCAACATCAGCCCTGAATAGCCTGTGCCTGCTTTAAACGTTTTCCCTTCCTAAATTTTAAAATGTGAGCAGTTGGTTGCAGAAATCGGAAGATGCAAAGTTGCAGTTGAACACTGTAATTGTAAATTACTCCTGTAAAGACAGTCACCCTTCATTCTTCTCTATTTTTGACAGTAGACTAAAATTGGGAAATGACTTTCCTTTAGAAACCAAGGATTATAGACATTGTAGATTACTGCACTTTTCAAAAGCAAGTAACCAGCATTTATTCTAAACCTGGTTGGCCAGTGGGGAAGGTGAGTTGCAGACTAACTGGAGCCAGGTTATGTGTACAAAGTGAGATTCGGCTGGCGACAAGTCGCTGATTGGTCTGTGCAGTGGTGACCAGTTATCAGTGCCAAAGGCCTTCTTCCTGCCAAAAGCTATGTGTTTGGCTCCTAGGGAGCCGATCAGCTATTGGGTATGAACAATATGACCAGAAGCTTTTGGACCTCTCGCAGTGGTTGTGGTGTCTTTCTCTCTGCAGTTAAAAAAAAACTTCAACCTGAAGAAAGCCAGTTTATTTTCCCTCACCAGTTGCTGTAAGCTGTGGCTTTTAACCAATAACTAAAAGGCTTTTCAATTTGTGAGCCAGTCAGTCTGTGCCACCTGCAAAGAAATGAAAAGTACCTGAAGAGAGATCAACAAGCAACAAGTCCTGGAAAGCAAAAGGATGATCTCAGTGAATCCTTTGGACAGGGGCCATTGAACTGTCTCTAGATTTGCACTCCACCCCATAACACAATTTGTTTTTGTCTGTCTGTATGTACGTTTAGGCTTTTTAAAAATGTGTTCATTCAGAGGATGAGGACATTCTGGGCTCGGCCAGCATTTATTGCCCAGAGGGTAGTTAAAAGTCAACCATGTTGCTGTGAGTCTCCAGTCCCATGCAGACCGGACCAGGTAAGGGTGGCAGCTTCCTTCCCGAATGGACATTAGGGAACTAGATAGGATTTCCCCAACAATTGACACCAGTTTTGTCATCATTGTTAGACTCCCAATTCCAGACTTATTTATTAAATGCAAATTCCCCTATCTTCCGTAGTAGGATTTGAACTCATGTCCCAGAGCATTACTGCACCTCTGGATTAATAGTCTAGCAATAATACCACAACATCATTGCCTCCCTCAGGCCTTTTATAAGAGGGTTAGAGTGTTAAGTCAGAAATATAAATGTTGCATGTTTATTTTTGTTTATTTGTGAGTAGAATCTGTTTATTTATACTAAACAGTGATTTTAGTTAAGTACAGAAACCTAGCCTGTGTTTTAAGGTCTAATAAGGCAGGCAAATTGGGGAATTTTTTTATACTTTGAGCAAGATTTTGATGAGTCTGGGACTAACAGGTTCTGATTTCCAGCACACGAGTCCAGTGTGGAGCAACAGTCTGAAGAAGTTAATTTGTAGGGGAATTGGTATGAGATGCTGCACGTGTTCGTAATTTGACCACTCATTTCCCACACTCCAGTTTTCAAATCTACATAGACTGGAGAAAATGAAGCCTCAATTGTCCACTTGTCTGAACGGATCGGCAGTTTAAAAAAAACCTGGGTGTTCTCAATCCAGTTTCAGATAAGGGCAGGCTTCAACAAAACAATAAAACAGGAATCTTTTGTAAATAAGTGAAATTGTGTCTCACTGTATAGGAAGAAAAGGAAGGAGAATAAGAGGGAGGTACATGGAGAGGGCTAGTAGAGGAAGGAGTAGCTTGAGAAAGGAAGGAAGGGAGGGAAATGGTGTGGAGAGGAGGAAAGGAAGAGAAACAGGAAGCTGTGGAGATGAACGTAGAGAAAAGGAGGGAGGGTCAAGTTAAGCAGCGAGAGAGAGAGAGATATAAAAAGGAGAAGAAAAATCAATAGGTGGAGAGAGAGAGAGAGAGAGAGGAAGGGAAGGACAGGGAGGCAGAGGGGAAGCTGAAAGGCAGATAGAGGGAGAAATGGAGATGGGGGAAGAAGAGTTGGTGAGGAAGGTATGGAGAGAGGGAAAGGGACAAAGAAGGGATGAGAGAAGAACAGGGGATGGAGAAACAGAAATGAGGTTGTTAGTACAGAAAGCTGGCCAATGATTGATGTTAATCTAGATCTAATTGTAAGGGAGAGGGGAGAGAGAGAGAGAGGTGGAGAGAGCCAAAGATGATGAAGGAATGAAAAGTTTGTGAGAGGGGAAAGCAATGGAATGGAGCAGTTGAGGAGAGGATTGGAGACAGAATGGGATCCAACAGTGTTCTCCTACCAAAGACTTTATCAGCTTGTAAGAGATGCTGATTGAAATACAAACCGAGCTCTGTACCTTACATTTGTGTTTATGTTTACATTGCTTAGCAACTGCCGAGCTCTTTCACAACCTTCTCCATTATAACTATGTTCCCATGATCAGAGAGCCGCTGACACTGTACCGTTCACTTGTTCTTCTGAAGAGACGCTTCCACTACCTGTTGGATCGGCTGGTTTTTGGAGAATAGAAATAGATGCTTCTCCTTCTGTTAAACCAGTCCAGAGAGTTCCCTGTGAAATGAAAGACAGTGTTAAGAATCTTCAAAGAGACTTGATCTTCAGAGTTCTCCTGAAGAAAATTGAAACCCATTGTTTCGTCCAAACTTGTGAGTTTTGTTTTGTCCTGGTATGGTATGGACTTTGATCCATTCACAGAACCCTTTGCCAAGGCAAACTGGTTCCCTTTCCATTCTCAGTCTGAGTGCCCTGGTTGGTGTTGTTATATCATCGCGGGCACAAACATTTCAAACTCACAGCCTTCCCCCAGAACAGTGAGGCAGAATGCAGCCGACTCAGATTGTAAACCTGAAATACAAACCTTTGTCACAGCTTTGTTGATCTCCGGGTTGCACTAAGGGTTTATATTCTAAGTGACAATGCCTTTATGATTAAAATAGGAAGGTAACACTCCACATTTTATACCTGATGCAGCTAATCCTGGTAGAGAACCGTTTCCCTGTCAGCGCCAATGATGCCTTATGAATGAGGAACTTAATGCTTTAAGATGGTGGATGTTGTGCCTGTCGATTGGATTTGTTTGGTGCAGGCTGACACCAAGTCCCTTCAATGTTGTTGCACTTATCCAGGTAAATGGTGAGTATTCCGCCACACTCCTTGTGTCCTGTGGTGGACAGGCTTTGGGGAATCAGGAGATGAGTTACTCAGCACAGAATTTCCAACCTCTATATTTCTCTTGTTGCCACAATATTACTTTGATTGATCCAGTTCAGTTTCTGGTAAATAGTAACCTCCAACTTCTTCTTCATGAAGGATTCAATGTTGCTATTGCCTTTACAAGCAGTAGGAGGTGTTTTCACTCACTTTTGTTGGAAATGGTCATTTCCCAACACTTGTGCAGCAGAAATGTTGCTTGTCACTTGTCAACCCAAGTTGAATGCTGTCCCAGTCTTGCTGCATATGGCCGTGAACTGCTGTATTATCTGAGGAACTGTGAGTGGTGCTGCACATCAGGCAATCAGCAGACATTCGCATTTCCAGTCTTATTATGTTCGTGGGCGGAGCTGAAAGTGGTTGAGCCTGGGTCACAAACCTGTTCCAAGAGGTGCTCTTGTGGTGTAGTGTCTCTCCTCTGAGCCAGTCGACCTGGATTCGTGTCCCACCTGTATAATTAGAAAATGTTAAACCTGTCCAGAGATGTAATTGCACACCTCTGCAATGGCTATGTTTGAGTCCCACTTGTCTCCGAACTGTGTCATAGCATTCCTAGACAGGTTAATTCTAAATTCTATAACTACCCTGAGGAATTCCTGCAGTGTTTCCAGGGGCTGAGGTGATTAATCCCCAGCAACCACAATCATCTTCCTTTATACTATGCAACCCTCTCATCAATGGGCAGTTTGCCTCTGATTCCTACTGACTTCAGCTTTGCTTGGGCTCCTTGATGCCACATTCGGTAAGATGTTACCCTTGACAGGCAGCATCACCAATCTCGCCTCAGCTCTGGAACCTATCCATGCTTCAGCAAAGGCTGGAATGAAGCCTAGAAGTGATAGTATTGCTGGAACCCAAACTGAGTGTCAGTGAGAAGGTTATTGATGACAATCTCAATGCTTTTCCTGCCAGTTGCTGATAGCAGGATCCTGAATATTCAATCTTGACTCCTGGAGACTCCTGAACAAACCTACTTTTGTTGGCAACACCCACAGGTTTTCTGACCTCCTTGCACCCCCTGCCAGCCCAAATGATTAAAGTCGGGGCTGGAGCATAACAAACAGACAAGGTTCACCTTCTGTTCAATGTGACAAAAGCAGCATTTGATCTGGCTGAACAGCAGCCTTCGATGTGTTTTACTCAAATCACTGAAAATACATGTTTACTAATTTACCTTCCTCTCTGACCTCAGCATTTTTCCCGATTTCTCCATTTTCCTCAGGATCAGGTGTTCCAAGAATTCCATTCGCTGTTCCTGAGTTTGCTTCTCATTTAACTCCTGCCTCAGGTGATCCAATCTGAAATGTAAGATTGGACAGGCTCACACCTTTCGGAACTGGACACTCACCTGAATGAGGTCCCCATTTATTAGGATCTGTCTGTGTGACACTTATAAACCTCTGTATTGCTGATTGCACATGCACATACACATGTACACAATATTCGTCAATTTTTTGAAAATTAAAAGAAAAGTCACACCTCCTTTTTCTGTGATCGGATATAATGATTAATTAAAATAGAATCATTCATTGGTATTTGTAACTATACGCATGAGAAATATTGCTGCTGATGCATTTGGCTGTCAGCAGAAACAGCCCATTTATGCAGGAATATTTGAACAAAAACATCTTTGATTAGATTTAAGAGTAAAAATCTGAAAAAAACTCAATTTTTCCTCAATTCTTCAAACACAAACCAGCTGAGAAATATTAAATGTGAATGTCTTTGTAATAACAAGGGTAATATGTTACATCTTGATTTAAAATGAATCTTTGAAATATAATCTGATTATATTTGGTCTTCGGTTCTATCTAAGAAGAAGCATGTTGCAGTTTGATTCATGCCTACAAGTGCATCTGTTTGCCTGGATTGACTTAAAAGGTCTCCAAATGGACACAATGAAGAGAAACTCACAATATAGTGATAAAGAAGTCTCAGAAACACTTCATTCTCCTCCTCCACCTTCTTCATTCCCTACATGTTACAACCACTTCACTAAATTGTTTTTTTATTTGTGTTATTTGCTTCATGGGTCTTCTCTCCTCACTTTCTTGTTGAGGTCACTCACTGATTGCCTTTCCTGTTTTTTTTTTCTGTTGTCAGTTCGGTCACTCTGTTCCAGTTCTGATGCAGCCCATCCTTGAGGAAAGGTTCTGTCCTTCCTCATAAACTGGAGTCGATTCGAAATCAAACAGGAACTCTCCCAAAGACAATGTCTTTAGTCACAGGATGGGCTCTCTTCCCAAACTTGACACACAATCTATTAGTTCAAGTCAAAGTATAAAGGAGTGTTAATTGCCTTTTGAAATACACCAGAGGGTGAACTGGACAATTCACACGAGCTCTGTCTATACATTAATAAGAGGAGGCGACTTGCCTTTTTCTTGACTTCATGAGCTGCAAGACTTTTCTGGGCACTTTCGTGAGGTACTCTGCTGTCGCTTCTGACACAGTCTCCCTGTCTCTCTCCCTGCCTGGAGACACATGGAGATAATCCGGTAGGAATGCTGGGAATGGCATGGGTTGGTAGGTAATCACATTGCTGCAAAAAAAAACAGGATGAGGCAGGCATGACCCAAAGACTAACTCGCTGAAACAAGCCCACTCTTTTTGATGGCTACAATAAACCCACAGAGGCCAGTATACTATCACCAAGTTACCCTTTATTTACCAAATAAAAACAAAGCATTGTAAACCAGAAACAAAAACAGAAGTTGCTGGAAGAGCTCAGCAGGTCTGGCAGCATCTATGAAGAGAAATCAGAATTACCATTTTGGGTCCGGTGACCCTTCCTCAGAACTGCTCCCTGACCTGTGGAGTTTTTCCAGTTTTTGTCATTCTTTATTTGCACACACCGAAACCTTGACTCTGATCCAGCTCCCTCAGAGCCAGCTCTCAGAGTGAACAGAACCTCTGACACTCCTGTTTATTTTCTTTTTCTTTTATCTTTTTGTTTTTACCCCCACACTACTGCCTAACTGCGGTCGTGCATATTTTTCCCCCAGCACCCATGTTGCGTGCGTGCCGGTGACATTCCATTTATTTTCCCAGCTTCCTCAAGAGCAGCTGTCAGAGTGAGCAGGATGGCTGACACTCCTGTTTATATCTGTCAGTCAGGGCTCCCTGATTAACAGCCCAAATCAGGGAACTCACATTCTATGAGCTCCACCTCACTGACCTCATTACAATCACCACAATGGCGACTGGATAATCCATACTGCTGCAAAGGTTTCAGACAGCTCTCCCAGTCTGAAACCAACTCATTCAGCCTCTGGTCACCAGACCACACTCCTTTGCAAAGTTAATACAAATGAACCTTCACTGTACTGTCTTCAATGCAAGAAGCTTCCTTACATTTGGAAAGCAAAATGGTACACATTTGGGACTTGCCTATTTTGTTGTTGAAGCAGATGTAATGCATATACATGCCTTTTATCACTACAGCTAACAAGGCCTGTATATTAATATGTGTAACCATTCTTATGTACAAATGCACGGTTCTGCAAGCTCATTTGACATTTTCTGGTTCATTCCTCAGGGCAGTGCCTCAGATTCAACCTCCTTTAAACAAAACTTGGAAGTTAAATGTCAGTCATCATCATCTGGTACATTCTTCCTGACAATCTTATACCAACCAATGCAAAAAGCTGTTTTTCTTTACACCAAACTTCTTGCAAATTGCCCTGATGAATGCAAGATAAACAGCACTGATAAAACACATCTTTTTTGTTTGAGCAATACTCACAGTCTGTGCTGATCTTTCTAGCAGAATAGTAATTCCTTAATAATATATTCCTGAACTTTCTGACAACAGAAACTAGGCTACCTGGTCTATATTCCCTGCTTTCCTATTAGGCTGACATCAGTCAGTGGTAAGTTAATGGAGTAAGTTACTCCATTCAGCTCAGTTCAGTCAATTCCTGTGGCTGTAATCCTCTTACTGGATAGTGATAGAGATCAGAGACAGGAAGGCATTGAATTTCGTGGCTGAGGAGGAACTAATGGGAGAGGAAAGAGGTGATGCCTACGTTCCTAAGTCAGATTGTGTACAAGACCTGCTATTATGAAAACAAAACCATTCTTGACATGTGGGATCAGTGCAAGGCCAGCATTTATGGCTCATTCAGAATTGCTCCCTGAAAGCCTGGTAGTGGGCCTTCTTTTTGAATCACTGAGGTCAGCGTGGTGAAGGCACTCCCACTGTCCTGTTGGATAAGGGATCTCTAGGACTTTGACCCATCAGCCATGAAGGAACAGTAATACACTGTACATCACTCAGCTGGGATCATGTGTGTGGTATGGGTGGGGATATTGGAGGTTGACGGTATTCCCATTCGGCTGCTCTTTATTCTTTCAAGGTAGCAGTGGTGACAATTTGGGGAAATGGTGTTCGGGGAACACTGGGGGAAATTGGAGGGAGCCTTATGTAAGACCTGTCAGTGTTCTACGTCCAGAGTGAATGACTGATGCACATGGTGATTGGTGCTAATGGCCCTCACCTTGAGCAGGACCTGCGATAATGATCAAAGCTTTCCAGTTTCCACCGCATTGTCCAATGATCACAACGGGTTTGAACCATTGAAGTTTGACATCTTTCTGTGCAATGTAGCCAGAGAGGGAGGGGAGTGACAGGGCTGCACGTGAGCTCTTGCATGGAGCCTGTCTGCTCCCATCTGCTTCCCTTATTTGTTTTACTTTTGCTTCTGCTCTTTTGTTTCACATTGTTTTCTTTCCTTTTGGTCTTTCCTGTCCTTCCTCTGTGTGGCAGGTTGGTCAGCTGGCCCAGTGTGGCAGCAAAAGTGGGCCACACCAGAGTGGCAGTGATTGTGTTTTCCTGTGTTCAGGGCAGGCGGCAGTGGATGCTTCAAGGTTGTTGCCCTGGCAAAGGGTGACTCGCGGCCTGGCAGCGGCCTGTCCTGGCAGCGGAGCCAGAGACTCTTGGTTGCAGGATGTGTGTGGCTTCAGCGCTGTCAGCCAAGTGCCCAGCGATGAAGAGATGGCGCTAAATGTTGGGTGACTCCTATGTTGGTGGATCTGGGGAGGGGGCGAGGCAGTAGAGGTCTCCCTGTAGAGTTAGTGCCAGCGTGGACTTGATTCAGCAAGACTGATATTCTGAAAGTTTTATTTCTTTCATTTTCTAATGTATTCCTATGACATATACTGCTGCACTCTTGTTTCTGCTTTTCAAATATTTTTTCCTCAGATCGTAAGTATCTGTGCCAAGGCCCCTTGTACCTAAGATGGTGCTGTAATGTGGTGACTGTAAACGTTTCACTGTACACATTTCAGTACATGTGACAATAAAGCTATTTCAATTCAATTCAATTCAATTCAACATTCTACTCACTACACTTGGTCCTTCCTGCTCTCCAAGGGGGGTATCCGGAGGAAGAGGGAGGTCTCCTGGATTTTCTGTTTCTCTTTGTCAAATCTCTTCAGCTGGTGTGAGAGGAAGCAAAATGTTTAAAAGGTAGAAGAGGAAAATGTCAAGAACAAGGCTGGCAAAAGATAAATTCCAGAGAGTTGAAAAGGCACCTTGCCAGATTAAACATAATACCAAATCGCTGAACAGTCCCAGGGACTAACAACAGGAATTATTTAAACAGGAAACGGAAAGGATAGAAGGCAAGATTAACCTGAAAATACCAGCAAAGAACAGCCTTTGCTATCGATGCAGGGTGAAGTGACCATACCTGATTCGAGTATCCATATCCGAAATAGCCATAGGAAAAGTCTATCGACATATCAAGACTGCAAATGTGCTGAAAAATTTAACAACAATAATTATTCAAGAGTTTCACAGAAAAACATTGTTAAAGAAAGAAATAACATTCATAGCTCACCTTTCACACCCCCAGCATGTCTCAAAGCAATTCACAGACACTCAAAGTACTTTTGACGTGTGGTCACTGATGTCTTAATGGGAAATACAACATTTCATTTGTGCACAGCGAGCTCCCACTTAAAGGAATGACTTAAACCATGAGGTAATCGATATTTGGTGATGTTGGTTGAGACATAGGTGTTAGCCAAGAACTAGGAGAGCTGCCTGTTCCTCTTTAGCACAGTGCCCTGGGATTCTTTACACTTGCCAGTGAGGACCTTGGATTATTGTCCCCTCCCTCTGTAAAAAACACCTCTATCATTCACTCAGTAATACCATTCCAGATCACATACTCAGGTCTCGAAATTGGAGTTTAAACCCATGACTATGCAATCCCAGAGATTAATGTTCAATCCCTAGAGTCGCCCAAAATGTTGGCAACCCGAAGTTATAGGGAACTAGTAAGGAGCTCCATCTGTAAAGTTATCATACAACACTGGCACACAAACAGACACACTCATGATTTAACTTTATTCAAAACATCTGCCTGAATGTGATGCACAGAGCGTGATTTATAGATGTCAATACTTTTTAAGAGTTTTTGGATTTTAAACTAGTGGCATATGGGTGCTTTTCTTTTGCGAAAGTATTCAAAAATTGATCAGGTTAGTTTCTCCAGGAGTATGACTTTAAACTTGTATTTTTCAGACTGCAAGGACCTATGGAATGTCAATGGAAGTTTGCTTATCTTCTGGAGGCTTGAGTTTGAGTTTAGAATGATTAAGGATTGAGTTCAGCTTAGATAAGCTCAGAGATCAGTAAATATTTGGTCAGTTTGAAGGAGGTCTGATGGAAATCAAATACAAGTCCAGTTCCTTTTAGATAAAGGGCAATGTTCACAGGAACCAGTGAGTATGTTACCTCAGGGAAAGAGTTTAGTTAATGAAACTTCCAAACTGGGAGTGTTTATTTAGAACTCTGTACATTCTAAAAGACTTGGGAAAGTCTAAGACCTCAGTTGTGTAAATATCCCAGGGAAAAGGCCTCATTACTCACAGGACGGGAACTCATAAGAAACAGTTAACTCAAACCTACAGATATGATAGGGATAGAATTACTATGGAATTTCATTAAAGTTATGGTGTTCATGAGCAGTCAGGGCTTTTTTTTGGTCACTTTTTTTTTACATCTTTCAAACTATGTTTGGAGAGCTCAGTTTGTTTCTTTTTAATTAATTTTGTGTCATAAACTTCTGTTGTATTTTTAAAACAGAATCTGCAGCTTTATGTGTTTCAGTGAAAGACTTTGACATTAAATCTTCTAAAAATCCAACAAGCCGGATTTCCTTCAGAAACACCAGCTGGGATTGTAACAAGCTGGATTCATTCTTTTAAATTCCCACAACATTTGAACTGGGAAGGGAAACTTAATGCACAACCTGTAAATGACGTTATGTTTACATTCTACCCTCAGCATCACCTATCCCAGTGACCTGGTCCCTATGTTCCCGAAAACTGGAAAATCCATGACTAAGGGTCACAGTCTAAGGCTCCGGAATTAGCCATTTAGGACTGAGATGAAGTGAAATTACTTCACCCAGAGAATGGTGAGCTTGTGAAATTTGCTAACATAGAAGGTGGTTGAGACCAAAACATTGAATATTTTCAAGGAGGAGTTAGATATAGCTGTTAGGACAAAAGGGATCAAAGGATTTGGGGGGAATACGGGAACAGGGTACTGGGTTAGTTGATCAATAATGATCATGTAGAATGGTGAAGTAGGCTCGAAGGGCTGAATGACGACTCCTGTTCCTATGTTTCTATGTTTCTCTGCAAATACTCACCAGATTCTTGATCCCTAGTTCATACGTGTCCGAGACAGAAACTTGCTGAAAGACAAACAGACCCAATGATGACTGTTCCACACAAGAATAACTTGCACTGATATAGCACACCTTTAACAAAGCAATGAAATGCCTACAAAGCATTCGGCAGAGGCTGGCTGAGGCAGAAGCAAATTAATAGTTGGCTCACTCTGAAATGGAACGTTTCGGAGGGAATTCAAGAGCAGTGAGCTCGGGAGGCAGGGGGTGCTGAAGCAGATGAGGACATCAACATTAATAGCGAAGTGTTGGGAGGGAGAGTATTTATGAGCACACCCCAATTATTGATAACCCTATACACAGTGGCCATGCCCACAGCCCAAAATTCTTAATAATTTTATGTGGCCCAATGGATTGTCTTGTTTAGATGGAGCAGTGATGAGGAAGGAAGGTACTGGAGGAAACAATTCAGCCATTCAAGCTCAGGTCTGTCACTGTTCAGTGAATCATGGCCGATCTGCCACATAATTCTATTTAACTATCTTTGCCTCATATTCCCTTGATATCTCTGGTGGACTAAAATCTATCAATAGATGTCCAATTGACACAGGACCAGTTGCTGCTTCCAGAAAAAAAAAATCCCAATTCCTTTACACCTGGAAAGTTTTCCTAACTTCATTCTTGAAAGGTCCAGTTTGAATTTAACGATGTCCTCGAGTCGTTAACCAGTCACAACAGTTTCTCTCCATTCACCCAACTATTCTGCTTCATATCGTGAAAGCTTTGAGCAACTTATCTCTGAAGTTGCATAATCCAGAGAATACAAAAGTTACTTCTGGACTTGTTCCTTTTAATTGAACAGATGGAGGCCAGTTGTCATTCCGGGAAATGGGCAATGCACTGTCTCCAAGGCCAAAACATGCTTCCTAAAAGGGCAGGGCCCGGAAATGATTGTTTCAAAGCTGACTGGTGCTGCAATAAGAAGTAATGCTTTGTGGGACATGGCACCACAGAGTGTCTGTTGATCCAGCATGCTGCAGCTTTAGAGAAAGGGAATCCTTACTTGGTCTCTCCTCCACGTTACCCTAGACCTACAACATGGTCATCAACTCTGAACTGCCCAAGTAAGGGATGGGCAATAAATACTGGCCCAGCCAGAAAGTTCACATCCAATGAACAAATTTGGAAAAAAAAACTCTGCGCTCTTGACTTCTGTGGGGAAGCTACACATCTTGGTAAACAAAGATGGGACAATAGTTAAAGGAGAATGACTGAACTCCCCCCTCTATTCTACCCACCCACCCCTCCCCTATACCTTTCTAATTGGCCACAAATTGCGAGGACTCTGAGGACTGTCAGTGGTCTAATGGAAGAGGCTATTCTTTGTTCCATTCCTCCTGCCCCTTCCCTGCCAGCTCAGTCAGACCAGGCCAGTTTGGGAGAGCCAATCAAGGGCAAGACAAGAGAACTATGATGTGCAGTTTTCTTCCTAGCCATCTCCCCTCCTTTGAGTGCACTGTCTCCTTGAAATGTGCTCTGTCGGCCATTATCTGTGTTTGAGTGTTGATGGGAATATTCTTGTCTGCCCTCCCCCCCCCCGCCCACACACACAGACTTTGGGTATAGTGACTCAGAACAGGAGTTTGGTTCTCACAATTCCACTACCTAACAACCTGCAACCTCACCCCCAACACACCTACACCCATCCCCTCACCCCCTGCCACCAGCATACCACCCAGTCCCAGGCATTAAGAAACTACCTCCATGACCTTAAGGTCACTTGGCTAACTTGACGTAGGACAACAAATAGAATGGACTTTCCGCTTTGTGTGGATTAGTTACTCAAGCGTGTGACCTGTTACGGGAACAGGATGCCTCATACAACAACAACATGCATTTAACAGCTTAACACATTGTGCAAGAACCTTATTAGGGTCAGTGTGTCACAGAATCACTTTGGACAGCTGACCAAAAATGTAGCCAATGAGGTAGGAATTCAGGAGAAGAGAACAGGAGGATTGAGAAGAGAATTCTGGGGCTGATGACCTCAACAGCTGAACATGGCCATTGATAGTGGAGTGAATGAAACTTCTAGAAGCTTCGTCACCAGTTGCCTTTCAGCCTCAGATATGGTCATGATGGTTGTTACATGAAGAGACTTACTTGGACAATGTCAATAAGCTGGAGATTTGTTCGCCCGAGGAGTTTTTGGCTGTCACTCCGTCGCTCAATCCCCAGTAGCTCAACAATGACCTTGTTCCTTACATCGTTCTTCCCTCTAGGAATCTAGCAGAGAGTGAGAGTTAAAGGGACAAATCGAAATACGTAGTTGGTTTCCCTCCAAAAGTATCTGCTCATCAATTAGATGTTTTTATACAATACCTGGACACAGAAGTATTTGACTTCTTCAAAGGGAATGACCAGTTTTGACTTTTTCATTTTCAGGAGTTCCCTCAGGTGGTGTGGCGTGGTACACTTCATGACTTCACCCACAGTGATCCGGATAACCAGAAACATTCTCTTCTTTAGAACCACTGAAAGTTGGATCACTTAAAGAGAACAATTCAGTTTCTGAGAGAGGGTGGGCAGGAGTCAGTCAGTTAATACCCCAAACCAACCTGCATTCGGATGATCAGCCTAACATTTCCCCCAGGGTACACCTGGCATAATTGGTTCACTCCTCACTCATCTCACCAGCAGGTGGCAGCACATGGCTCGTTGTTTGTGGCTTCAACAGCTTCAGATTTACCAACATTTTAAGTTGTCCAAGATCCCTGTTGCTTTGGTAACTACTATCCCAATGCATCCTGGAATTTCCTTAACCCATCTGAGTACACAAAACACCTGATATCCTTACAATTTGCAACTTCAGGAGACCAATCTCCATGGAGAAGGCTTATTTCATCCCAGCTTTCTGAAATATCACCTCCACTATCTCCCCAATGGTCCTCCTAGCCCGACTCTGCATGAATCTAATTTTTGACTTCATCGTTCTTGCTAGTGTTGTTTGCCAACTCCTGAACACAGTGGATTAAAACTGAGGTTTCAACAGACAAAAGGACAATAGTATAACTCACTAGGTTATTGTCAGAGAGAAAAGGTCGATCAAACATCTGAGAACAGTCAAGCCTTCAGCTGATAAAAAGGATACAAGTATTGGAAAAGTCTTTACAGTGTTTTATATGAAACACCACACAACCAACCTGCAATGAAAAATGGAAAGTCATTAAGTTGAAGCAATGCCATAAGTTCAGCCTTGTTAGCACAACTGGTCACATCTCTCCCTTGAGCCAAGTGGTCTGGGTTCAAGTCCCAATTCAGGATAAGACCTGGCCAAACAAGATGATTACCGACCCAACATTCCTTTGGTGGTCAGTCAGAGCAGTCTCCTGTTAGTTCCCGCAGAAGGGAATGGGCGAACATTACATTAGCATTTGTTTTGGGGAGATAATGGCCCAGTGCTGTTATGACTAGTCTATTAACCCAGAGACCCAGGTAATGTTCTGGGGTGGGTTCAAACCCCACCAGGGTAGCTGGTATAATTTGACTTCAGTCAAAAAAAAGGTCTGGAATTAAGAGTCTATTGCCAACCATGTAACCATTGACAATTGTTGGAAAAATCTGTTCTGGTTCGCTTATGTCCTTTCAGGTAGAAAATCTGCTATCCTTACCTGATCTGGCCTACGTGGGACTCCAGACCAAGGAGCCCAATATGGCAGAGCAAGCTGCTCAATGCAAGGGGCAATTATGTATGGGCAATAAATGCTGACCTAGCCAGCGATGCTCACATCTGACGAATGAATTTTAAAAAAGCTTGCCAAGACTAACCAAGTGTCAACACAGGAAAGTCCATGGCCACCAAAGTCACCTTGGACACAGTATCTAAAAAAAAAGTGAGGATCTTTTTGTGACCATCACAATGTAGGTTTGGTGAGCTTCAGATTGGTTCCACAGATCGGCGCAACAGCGAGGGACAAACGTCACGTACTGCGCTGTAATGTTCTATGTTACTGTGTGTCTACTTGACGCGAAAAATCTGAAACCTTTCGTTAGTGTCTCAGCTGAAAAATAAATTCTTCACGAGATTCCTGAAAACCAGAAAATGGAAGTGCCACTGACAAGAATCCGATGCACACAGAGCTGCTCTCGTCCCCTGCATAATCCAGTGGTACCAGGAAAAAGACACAGTGCTGAATGAGGGGCCATGGTTATAGTCGCATTCCACCGGACAGCCAGTGGAAACCCCACTGTGGCCATATCTAAGGGTCCCGATGGTGTTACACAGCCATCAGGCAGTTCCCCACCTGCTGTCAGAGAGAGGGCAGGCATTCTTCCATCCCAACAGCACCACTGGGAGCAGTGGCCATTGCTGGGACTGCAGGGATTTCTGGAGCTGCAGAAGGAGATGGAGGTCCCTAAAGAAGCTGAATGGGGTGGGCTGGCCCAAGCTGGTCAGCAAAATCCCAGCAAAAAAGACTCTAGCTGAGAGCCAAGAGTGGCTCTTCCAGAGGGAGACCATCAGTTTATACTGGGCCTTTCCACATGGCACAAGGGGTCACTCTGTTCCTGTCACAATTTTCAATGAGCTGAGGGGCTGAATGACAACCTCAGTCTTCTTCAGATTTAATCAGGGTGAGGAGGG
Organism: Hemiscyllium ocellatum; assembly: GCF_020745735.1. Lineage (NCBI taxonomy): Eukaryota > Metazoa > Chordata > Chondrichthyes > Orectolobiformes > Hemiscylliidae > Hemiscyllium > Hemiscyllium ocellatum. Next base: position 103,054,580 of record NC_083407.1, on the reverse strand, counting down.
GTTCTTCTTACCCCATAACTTCCCACATAGCCATATGGACTACCTCATCTCCCAGCCTAGTCTTAGGGTGAGAGCAAAGGTGGGGATTGATGGAAAGCATGATATTTTGTCCATCTTGTGAGTACACCATTAACATTGTGTAATATAATGGACTTGAATGGGTGAAAATTGGGCCTGTACAAGGTGCCAGCTTATCAGAATCTGCATTGGAGATTTCCATGGTCTGGTGTAGGGCCCTGTGGCACTGTGGTAGTGTCCCCAGCGATGGACCGGAATGCACAGGTTCAAGTCCCACATGCCCCTCTGGTGTTTGAGCTTGTGTTCCAAATTTCTTTTTCAAAATTATCCTTCGTTTGTGTGAATCATAGTTGAAAACCTTCGAAAAGTTGAGAATTATCCTTCTAGTATCCTCCTATGGCAGGTATAGGGAATGCTGGATGGCTAAAGAAATTGAGGGTTTGGTTAAGTAAAAGAAGGAAGCATGTGTAAGGTATAGACAGGATAGATCAAGTGAATCCTCAGAAGAGTATAAAGGCAGTAGGAGTTTACTTAAGAGGGAAATCTGGAGGGCAAAAAGGGGACATGAGATAGCTTTGGCAAATGGAATTAAGGAGAATCCAAAGGGTTTTGACAAATACATTAAGAACAACAGAGTAACTAGGGAGAGAGTAGGGCCCCTCAAAGATCAGGAATGTGGCCTTTGTGTGGAGCCACAGAAAATAGGAGAGATACTAAATAAATATTTTGCATCAGTATTTACTGTGGAAAAGGATATGGAAGATGTAGAATGTAGGGAAATAGATGGTGACACCTTGCAAAATGTCCATATTACAGCGGAGGAAGTGCTGGAAGTCTTGAAATGCATAAAGGTGGATAAATCTCCAAGATCTAATCAGGTGTACCTTAGAACTCTGTGGGAAGCTAGAGAAGTGATTGCTGGGCTTCTTACTGAGATATTTGTATCATCAATAGTCACAGGTGAGGTGCTGGAAGACTGGAGGTTGGTTAATGTGGTGCCACTGTTTAAGAAGGGTGGGACAAGCCAGGGAACTAAGGACCAGTGAGCCTGACCTCGGTGGTGGGCAAGTTATTGGAGGGAATCCTGAGGGACAGGATATACATGTATTTGGAAAGGCAAAGACTGATTAGGGATAGTCAACATGGCTTTGTGCGTGGGGAATAATGTCTCACAAATTTGATTGAGTTTTTTGAAGAAGTAACAAAAAAGATTGATGAGGGCAGAGCAATAGACGTGATCTATATGGACTTCAGAAAGGCATTCGACAAGGTTCCCCATGGGAGACTGATTAGCAAGGTTAGATCTCAAGGAATACAGGGAGAACTAGCCATTTGGATACAGAACTGGCTCAAAGGTAGAAGACAGGGTGGTGATGGAGGATTGTTTTTCAGACTGGAGGCCTGTGACCAGTGGAGTGCCACAAGGATCAGTGCTTGGCCCACTGCGTTTTATTATTTACATAAATGATTTGGATGTGAGCATAAGGGGTACAGTTAGTAAGTTTGCAGATGACACCAAAATTGGAGGTGTAATGGACAGCGAAGAGGGTTATCTCAGATTACAACAGGATCTTGACCAGATGGGCCAATGGGCTGAGAAGTGGCAGATGGAGCTTAATTCAGATAAATGCGAGATGCTGCACTTTGGGAAAGCAAATCTTAGCAGGACTTATACACTTAATGGTAAGGTCCTAGGCAGTGTTGCTAAACAAAGGGACTTTGGAGTGCAGGTTCATAGCTCCTTGAAAGTGGAGTCGCAGGTAGATAGGATAGTGAAGAAGGTGTTTGATATGCTTTCCTTCAGTCAGAGTGATGAGTACAGGAGTTGGGAAGTCATGTTGTGGCTGTACAGGGCATTGGTTAGGCCACTGTTGGAATATTGCATGCATTTCTGGTCTCCTTCCTATTGGAAAGATGTTGTGAAACTTGAAAGGGTTCAGAAAAGACTTACAAGAATGTTGCCAGGGCTGGAGGATTTGAGCTATAGGGAGAGGCTGAACAGGCTGGGGCTGTTTTCCCTGGAGTATCGGAGGTTGAGGGGTAACATTATAGAGGTTTACAAAATCATGAGTGGCATGAATAGGACATGCCTGGGGTGGGGGAAGTCCAGAACTAGAGGGCATCGGTTGAGGGTGAGAGGGGAAAGATATAAAAGAGACCTGTGGGGCAACTTTTTCACACAGTGGGTGGTACGTGTATGGAACGAGCTACCAGAGGAATTGGTGGAGGCTGGTACAATTGCAACATTTGAAAGGCATCTAGATGGGTTTATGAAAAGGAAGGGTTTGGAGGGATATGGGCCGGGTGCTGGCAGGTGGGACTAGATTGGGTTGGGATACCTGTTTGGCATGGACTGGTTGGACAGAAGGGTCTGTTTCCATGCTGTACGTCTCTATGACCGTACGATTCGATTTGCCCTGAATATATTATTCTCAATTGCTTAAAGATGATCAAATTACTTTAAAATGAAGAATTACTTCAAAATTTCTCTCTTCACTTTCCCTTATTAATTGTTGTCACACCCTTTTCAACAATATCTATGATTCAGGTCCGATCTGAGGTAAGCCTGCCTTTTGTTGATTAAATGGCATGACATTGTTATCATCTCTTTCAGGATATTTCAGTTGTGCAATCTAAATTAGATTTTCACTCAACTCAATGACATTTTAAAAATAAACTGATTTTCTTCTTTTGATTTCTGACTCTCATTAGTTACATTATGTTGTCATTTTAGCAATTCTGGGAAGTGAATGCAGGATCATGGCAATGCTAATGGGCCAGTAATAGCAAGCCCTGGTCTAATGATCTCGGACATGAGTTGAAATCTCTCCAAAGCAGGTCGTGCAATTTAAATTGAATGAAATCTGGAATGAAATGCAAGTATAACAGCAAGCATGATGATTCTCAGAAAAATCCACAGCTTTCACTAATGTCCATCTAGGAAGGGCTCTTAACTGCCCCCTGAATTAGGATGGCAAGGTCAAGGGGAGTTAGGGATCTGCAATAACCACATCCCATCCTAGAATAAAGGAAAAATAATCCCTTACGTATATCAAACTTTGCAGCTATTCCCAATAAAGTTAAATGATGTTTGTTCGCTAAATATCATGATTTAAGCCTTCAAAGCTTCTCAGGCTAGAAGTTTTCTATAAATGTAAGAATTTTCACTCTTCCTCTAAGGGGCTTAGCTTACATTCGATATCCAATACCGTCTGCTATTTCCCAGGTTCCCCATGTTATTATGCCCTTTGTGGTTTTGGTGAGAGTCTGCGTGTTCTTCTGTTTTCACTCTGTTCCTTTCTTTCCAACTGATTCAATGTATTGAGACAGGGTTGCTATCCTGTTATCCTGTTGCTGCTTCTTGCACAGTAGCTGACTGGCTCAGTGCGTTTTGGAGCTGCTGAGTAATTAAAGATACCCTCACAGTTTTCTGGGTGCGGTTTATCTTTCTCTTTTCTTGTCCTTGGCCGGCTGCGGATTTTGTGGCTTTTCTTCCCACAAAGCACTGCTTTTCAGCAACCTGTACGTGACAGTGGGGCCCACGGCTGCAGCCATGTTTGGTTCCCAGTGTTGGCAGCCTCTTATGCTCTTGTGACTGTGTTCACTTGAACTACCTCAAATGCCTTGTATTCGCTGCCACCCATCTCCCTTATTGGCATAAGTCTACGACAGGGGTGCCCAATTTGTGTCTTAATGGGCAAAGCCTATCTCCTGTTTCAGTTAACCCAATCAGGTACTAATATCTGATACAACATTGCCCATTACCCTGGTCCCAGGAAAGCAACAAACTGGGTGGGACTCACAAGACGGTTACAGTCCATCCACTTATTGTCTATCTATGGTCCGATAAATGCTTAATTGTGCTTGTTCACTGCCTCCTCAGTCCTCGCACAGTCATTTGACTCATGGTTTGGTGAATATGCTCCAGACTGCACTCCCCACAGTGCCATCACTCTCACTAGTAGTCAATGCCGATACTGGTTTGCCAGTGCCTTCCCCCTGGAGGATCCCTGCCTTCTCTGACTTTGTTGGTTGGCCACCTGAAACCTCCCCAACATATGCACCTCCCTCTTAATCCCACCCAAAGCAATCTCAAGTGGAGCACACGGCCTGGTGTGTGAATGATCACCGAGACTGGGGCAAATAACTCACCGGGTCATCCACAGCTATTAGATGGGCTTGGGAACGAGCCGCTGCATCGGCTTCATCTTCTGCTTGAGTCGGAATTCCCATGAAACGCTGTAAGAAGATAATGAGACAAAGTGAGATCAGAGTCGAAGAATGTGGTGCTAGAAAAGCACAGCAGGTCAGGCAGCATCCGAGGAGCAGGAGAGTTGACGTTTCATTCCTAATGAAGGGTTGATGCCCCAAATGTTGACTCTCCTGCTCCTAGGATTCTCCCTGACCTACTGTGCTTTTCCAGCACCACACTTTTCAACAACGATGCAAGAGGATAATATCAGGGTGAGAGCCTTGCGCCATGCAGTATTTGAAATGGTTAACCAGTAACTGCAACCCCTTGAAGACAATGGCTCAGAGATTCTCAGAAAAGATGAGGTTTACCTCTGAGGGTGATGATGTACTGAGAGAGAGAGAGGACCTGGGAACAATTCCATTGACTCCCTCATTCTGGAGGGAGTCAAGTTAATGATCATAAATCAATATCCATTTTAAAAAAACAGTCTGGGAAAGCTCTATGTGAAGAGCACTAAAGGTGACCAGTCATCAGAACATTGCTGACAAATGTCTTTTCATGTTCAACCCCCCACTGATGCCATGAAACGAAATTTGACATAGAGCCAGCTAAAGTAATACAGTATTAGGGCACGTGATCAAAACCCCTTACTGAAACGCCATAGGTTCTAAGAAGTAACCAAGAGGATAGAGAGAGAGAGAGAGAGAGAGAGAGAGAGAGAGAGAGAGAAAGAGACGGAAAAATGTTAAGGCAAGGAATTCCTACTTTTTGGATCTAGTTAGTGAAAGGCACAGTGGCCAGTGGTGGAGCAATTAAAATTGGGGATTGATAGGAGACCAGAATTGGAGAAATTTGGAGGATTGTAGGACTGGAGAAGAGATGAAAGGAAATTGAACACAAGGCTGAGATTTCTAAAATGGGGATGTTGCTGGACTGGCAGCTCAAAATGACCATGGAGTAATGGGTGTACGACATTAACTGAAGTTGCAAGGTTGTAAAATACATCGCCCCTCACCTGAATGAAGTTTACGATTGCTGTGGGGAAAGAGGGCCTTTTTGAAATGAATGTTCTGAATCATTTCAGCAGGGGCCAGGATTCAGGAATTCACCCTCAATACTTTACCTATACCCACTGCATAACCTTTCCACACAACTGCTATGGAGCAAACAATTTACCTTAATGAGTCCAGGGTTCTTCATGCTTTGAGACTGGCTCCTGTCAGAGTGTGAAATGCTGTATCTGGAACTGCTGGCTGTGGATCGCTTTCTATCTGTACCAGGTAAGATTAAGTTCTGAAATAACTTCTTGGGCATACTTGACTGGGACACGCTGACATCAAGGATGTCAGTACTCACATCACTGCGGCTGTTCAGAGTTGTCGAAGACACTGATAAAATGCTGCCAAAAGAATGGCTCCTTGGTTGTGGAATATGCAGCTTATCCATAATTGAATTCTGACAGCCTTGGATTCACAGATATTTGGCTCACAGCCCTTTTGTTGTTATTAACATTGCATCCAGTGCACACTAACTGACCAAACCAACTTGGCACATGTTTCTGACCCTCTGATTTTTTTTATCCATGCACCGGGAGTGGTTTTGTTTTGAAACAAGTAACCATGGCACTGCAGAATGTCGTGTCCTTTACATCATAATATTAATTCCAAATCTGTCATTGATCAAAGCAAGTGCTGTCTTTCAGAATAAGGTTCTTATCAATTCATTTGCAACACTCCCACTCTCTGAGCTGACCAGTTTTCAAAATATTTCAGTTGACTAGTTGGCAATAGTGAAAATATTCTTAATATGACATTGTGGTTGATACCACTCTAATGCTTTTACTGAATGTAGAAATCACAGAAGAGAAACAGGCCATTTGGCCCAATGGTCTATGCTAGGCTTCATGCTCCATGCTAGTCTCAACCCACTGCAGGCAGTATCATATTTCACCCCTCACTTGCTTATTTAACTTCATAAACTCATTGACACTATTTACCTCAGCTTCTCGAATGTGGCAGTGAGTTCCACATTCTCATCATTCAATGGGCGAATAAAATTTCTCCTGATTTATTGGTAACCTTTCTATCTTTGTTTTACTTTTATTCATTCACGGGATGAGGGTGTCATTGGCTCGGCCAGCATTTATTGCCCAAAGAGCAGTTAAGACTCAACCACCTTTCTGTGGATTTGGAGTCAGATGTAGACCAGACAAGGATGGCAGTTTCCTTCCGTAAAGGACATGAGTCAATTGGTAACAGACTCATGGTCATCATTAGATTCTTAATTCCAGATTTTCTTTTATAAAATTCTAATTCCATGATGGCAGAATCTGGGTCCCTGGATTAACACCTCAGTGATAACACCACTAGGCCTTTATTTCCCCTTCTATACACAGTGCTGAGCTTTGGTCTCCCCACAAGTGCAAAGGTCTTGTCTACATCCCCCACAGTTGAATTGCTTCATAATTCTGGAGTTGAGACCTTTGTTTAAAAGATCAATCTCAGTTCTCTGGGATAGCATGTCTAACGTTTTGTTGAGCTTTAAATCCATAGCCCTCCCCCTGACAACCCTCACATATCATTACCTCATCCCCTATACTGAATTGATGACAACCCATGCCCCAACTCAGTTTTGGCTCTCACTCTCTCCATGCTAACTCATCTGGTATCCTCCAGGGGCCAAGCTCAAGTATCTAAATCAGCCTTTGGGATAATTAAAAACTCTTTCAGTCATTAAAAAAAGTTAAAGTACAGTCATTGGTTTAATGTAGAAAACACAGGAGCCAATGTACCCCCTGCAAGATCCCACAAAAAACTGTCATCGTGACCCAGATTTTGGGTGAAAGAAAAATATTGATGGAAGAAATGCCCAGCTTTTCATAAGAAATAAAATAAAAGCTGAAGTATCTAAATCAGCCTTTGCTATCATTAAAAATACTTGTATTCATAAAAATCGTAGAAGAGTAGTCATTGTTTTAATGAAGGAAATATGGGAGCAAATGTACGCACAGCAAGATCCCAAAACCCCACGTCACAATGACCCAGATTTTGGGTGAAAGAATAATATTAATGAAGGACGTGGAGGAAGAACTCCCTAGCTTTTCTCTAGATATCATCATGGGATCTTTATGTCTACTTGTGGAGACAGTCTGTGCCTTGGTTTCACATCACATCGAGAAGACAGTTTCTCTGACTGGATTTCACCAGTTTCCCCATTTCCCCTCCCCCCACTTTATCCCAGTCCCAAGCTTCCAAAATGGCACCGCCCTCTTGAATGGTCCTACTTGTCCATCTTCCTTCCCACCTTTCTGCTCCACCCTCCTCTCTAACCTATCACTTTCACTCCCACCTTCACCCACCTGTCACATTCCCAGCTACCTTGCCCCCAGCCCCATACCCCCCTCCTGTTTATCTCTCAGCCCCCTTGGCCCACAAGCCTCATTCCTGATGAAGAACTTATGCCGGAAATGTTGATTCTCCTGCTCCTCAGAGACTGCCTGACCAGCTGTGCTTTTCCAGCACCACACTCTTCGACTCTGATCTCCAGCATCTGCAGTCCTCACTTTCTCTAGATTCTCTGAGTATCCAACATCCTCTCAGTGTTCCACTGAGGGTGTCATCTGACATTAAATGCTCAAGCCTCTGGTCTTGACTACAACAGTGAAGGCATTTCTAATGGGCACTTCATTGGCTGCAAGTGCTTTATGCTCTCTGAGATCATTAAAGATGATATAAATGTCTGGGTCCAGATCGTCACCACATCATGTCAAAATGTGGCCCAGAATTGTAAGTCCCTCAGCCAAACATGATACTTACCCATTTATCCTGTGGTGGGGCTGGGTCAGGACATGCTTTGCACGTATGTGTGTGTTTGTGGAAGCACGTTGGGGACATTTAAATCACTCCTTAATGTGAAACTTGGATTTGCAGACTAGAGAAGGTCCTGTGTATTTGTGTATTTGTTTGGACAGCCAGAGTACCCCTTTGGAAGGATACGGTAGCCCTTTGGATTTAGTCCCTGGACACCTTTTACAAGGGGCACCTCTTGATTTGGTTTTCGGGGTGAGGTGCCCTTTAGGATTGTTGAAAGTGTATGTGAAAGTGCCTAAAAGGTGCTTAAATCCACCAGAGCTGTCAGTCTGTCAAAGAACTGGCACAGTTGTCAGGGATGTCACAGGTGAGTTGTCAAGTGATTTATTTTGTCTTAAAACATTGTCTGTGGAGTTTTGTTTGAAGGAAAATCAACTCCTTGCATTTCCCTTTGTCTGTTGACATGAGCCTCAAGACCACCCTGTCATAGGGTTTGTGCAGTCTGCCTGATTTTCGTACTTAACATTAACATAGTCAGATGTAAGTGAACAGTTTGATTGACAGTTCCAAGTAGTTGCAGAATATTAATTTTTGTCTTTGTAAGACATAAAGCAATGGAGTGCAATGTCTGAGAATAGTTGAAGGAAATTCAATGTTTTGATCTTTTCTCTGAGTGGTTTTTCAAAATAAACAGTGACATCGACAGCCGTATTGCTTTACTCGATGATAGCATGGCTCCTCAGGTTAGTCCATTTGGGATACTGGGTGAGTTGGCGTGGAGGGAGAGGGCAAAAGGTGGAGTCATGAATTGGCACATCAGCACCAAGTTGGCCCAGGATCCATAATGAAACATAGGTGCATGTGTTTGAATTAGGAACTAAGGGGGGAACATGAGTGTGGACACAGGGGGAAAACATTGACAATAACATGTTATGGTCCAACAGGTTTATTTGGAAGCACTAACTTTCAGAGCAGAGGTCCTTCATCAGGTGATTGTGGCGTATAGAGTTGACAGTGTGATGTAACTGAAATTATATATTGAAAAAGATGTGGATTGTTTTTCAATATATAATTTCAGTAACCTCACACTGTCAACTTTTGCTATAATGTAGAGGAATGTAGCTGAGAGTGTGATAGATGGATGGAGGTGGGGGCAAAGGTGATAGGTCAGAGGGGAGGGTGGAGTAGATAGATGGGAAGGAAGATGGACAGGTAGGAGAGTGGTAAGGGTGGTGCGGAGTTGGAAGTTTGGAACTGGGATAAGATGGGGGGAGGGGAAATGAGGAAACTGATGAAATTCACATTAATGCCGTGTGATTGGAGGATCCTAAGGTGGAAGATGAGGTGTTCTTCCTCCAGGTGTCGGGTGGTAAGGGATTGGCGATGGAGGAGGCCCAGGACCTGCACGTCCTTGATTGAGTGGGAGGGGGAGTTGAAGTGTTTGGCCACAGGGAGGTGGGGTTTGTTGGTATGGGTGTCCCAGAGATGTTTTCTGAAGCACTCTGCAAGTAGGCGTCCTCTCTCCCCAGTGTAGTGGAGACCGCTTAGGGAGCAACGCATACAGTAAATGATGTGTGGAAGTGCAGGTAAAACTCTGATGGATGTGGAAGGCTCCTTTCGGGCCTTGGATGGAGGTGAGGGGGGGAGGTGTGGGTGCATGCTTTGCAATTCCTGTGGTGGCAGCTCAAGGTGCCTGGAGGGGAGGGTGGGTTGGTGGGGGGGCATGGACCCGACAAGGGAGCCATAGAGGGCTCCCATCCCCCCAGCCCCACACCACCTCCCCACCTCCCATTTATCTCTCCATCCCCTCGGCTCACAAGTCTCATTCCTGATGAAGGGCTTTTGCCTGAAACATCGATTCTCCTGCTCCTCGGATGCTGCCTGACCAGCTGTGCTTTTCCAGCACCACCCTCTCGACTCGAATCTCCTTTATGGAAAGTAGATGGGGGTGGGAAGGGAAATATATCTCTGGTGGTGGGGTCTGTTTGGTTGAGGTGGGAGGTATGATCAATGCTCAAGAAGGCATCTGCTGGTCTGCTCTCGTCCAGTAGGAGGCGCACACTAATGACTCACCCAGAAGGAAGGGTCAATCTGAAAGCTGGAGCCCCCAGTCTGGGGAATGGAGAACGTTCCTCAGAAGCTGATACATAGCCACAAGAGCTGGGGCTGCTGCAAGGCTGCCATCTCTATTTATAAAATGAAACTAGATCAGCCCAGGATGTGAAAGTTGCTTACGCTCTCAGTTGTTTACATGCAGCTGTTTATTGAGGTCGAAGTGCAGACGCTGTGGTTCGATGCTGAGTTGCTGCCCTGTGCTCAGCAGTGAATTATAACATGGAGGCTGGTTCACAGGGAAAACAAGTACAGTTCATTGTTACAGAGTTATTGAAGGGTGAACGTAACTTTGGAAGTTGCAGACACATCCGGAGGTCGGTTTAATTTGAAGCCCAGTTTGGATCTGTCCATTGAAATCACCACAAAGGCGTCATTCAGGTGTTGACCTTTAGTCTGTCTCACTCCCCTTCACTGTCAGGTTCAATTCTTCAGGTTTTGCTTGCGCCAGCCTTTAATAAAAAGCGGAAGGAGACCACCCAACACAAGTGGGTCGTGTAACAACATGTTTGCTTGTCGTGGTTTGTAGAGTGGAGGTTTCAAAGGCGTTGCAAGGCTAGAGATTTTCTTCCAGTCATTCTTGAGTTGCGAGCATGGGTGACAAGGTCAGAATTTATTGTCCACTTTTTTTTAAGCTGTTCTGTGAAAGTGAGAGCAGGCTGCCTTCTTGAACCACCGCAGTTCAAATGATGAGTGTTTTGTGAGGTTGTCAGTTTTAGGATTTTATCTCAGCAGCGGTGAGGAGAAAGGGCTGTGGGCTGGACCTTCACAATTGTTTTTGGCGATATGTCAGCTTCATTGGGTCTAGTGTGTTTTGGTGCCGCACATTACCAAATCCGCCTCATCACATGACCAACCCCTTGCCCTTGCTTTGCCCTTCTCTGCATTTAGCTCGATCCTACCACTCGCTGTTCCCTGAACACCTTTCCACCACCAGAATATCCCGGAATGGATCACCATATCTGGTGCGGGTGCCATCTTTTAAAAACCATTGCGTACCTGGAGAATTACTATCAATATTGAGCGGAACCTGACATCTACCCCAGAGATGGCAGATGGGGGTTGGAGAGGATGGCACAGTGGCTCAGTGGTTAGCACTGCTGCCTCACAACATCAGGGACCCAGATTCGATTCCAACCTCAGGCGACTGTCTGTGTGAGTTTGCACATTCTCCCTGTGTCTGCGTGGGTTTCCTCTGAGTGCTCTGGTTTCCTCCCACAGTCCAAAGATGTGCAGGTCAGGTGAATTGGCCACGCTAAATTGCCCATAGTGTTAGGTGCGTTAGTCAGAGGGAAATGGGTCTGGGTGGGTTACTCTCCGAAGGGTCAGTGTGGGCTTGTTGGGCCGAAGGGCCTGTTTCCACACTGTAAGGAACCTAATCTAAGCAATTGACACCCACTTGGCAGTGAGTAACCAGGAAATCCAGCTGAATGGGATGGTGCCAAGGTGGTGCACTCAATGCCTTCCCCCAGGACAATGCCAGTCTGCTCCGACGTTGCTACCTGGAGGGATGTACAGCGCTGCATCTGCATCTTTTGACTATTTCCTGATGGAAGTTATTTAAAAATGGATCTAAAGTTAACAAAAGCAGAAAGTGCTGGAAAAGCCCAGTAGGTTTGGCAGTTTCTGTCTTTGTTTCTGATTTACAGGATCCACAGTTCTTTGGGGTTTTAACCTAAACTTAAAGTTTGCACCAGCGGTATTACAGTGATCTGTCTGGGAATTGCAGTAGTTATATTCAAATTCAGAATAGCTGTGGTCAGATGCAGTTTCAGAATGGCTGTGGTTGTGTTCAATTTCAGAGTGACTGTAGTTGTGTTCAATTTCAGAGTGACTGTGGTTGTGTTTGTTCAATTTCAAACAAGATGTCAACCTGCATCCTGTAGATTCTGGAAGATGATTGGACATCCTACAGTCTCTCAGGCCTGGCCCATTAGGAATGAACACAAAAAGGTGGTCTTTTTGAAGTTGAATGTCAACCCAACAAAGAAAGATAGTGTCACATGTATATTATTTTTGATGCCATTGTTTATCCTGTATGAAATGGCTTTGTGTAAACTGTCAGCGATCATACCGATTGAAATGTGCAAGTAACCCTACTCGAAGATTCACCAGTTAATGATGGAAGTCAAAGGTTATCTTTTTAACTTGTCCCACCTCTAGCTCATCTAGCTCAGTAACAAATTTTGGTGGATGCTGCTCTTGTGTAGCAGCCTGTGGCATTTTTACCCAGCTAAGGACATCATACAAATCCATGTTTTTCTTGTTGCCCCAATGGCAATCCTGTGTTCACACTGGCCTTTGAAACTGAGTACCTACCTGCCCGCTCATAAAATGTCTAACATTACTATTTTGAAGTAGGCAAAGAGAATTGTCACCAATATCAGCATTGAAACTAATGATCTGGTCATGACTGCATTACTGTATGTAGAAGCTTGCTATGCAGAAATGGACCATTGCATTTCCTAAGCCCAACAGTGACCACACTTCACAAATACTTCATTCAGCATCAATCACTTTGGGATGTTTTGAGGTTGTAAAAAGCCCTAGAAACACAAGATGTTCTTTCTTTGATGTGTAAAATCAACTTTGAGAAAAATCATTGATATAAACACACACCAATAAAAGAAAGTGGCACTGAATCATTCAGAGACAGAACACCAAGAGCCAAATAATGTCTTAGAGTTCATTCCACACCAGTTAGTGTATTTGTGTATATCACTGAAGCTGGTTTAACGCTATTATAACCAACAAGTTGAAGAGAAGGGCAGTGATATGGCATGGTGGTTCAGTGGTTAGCATTGCTGCCTTACAGCATCAGGACCCAGGTTGAGTTCCAGTCTTGGGTGACTGACTGTGTGGAGTTTATACATTCTCCCTGTTTTGTGTGTGTGTTTCCTCCCACAGTCCAAAGATATGCAGGTTAGATGGTGGCCATGCTAAATTGCCCATTATGTGTGGGCTAGGTGGATTAGCCATGGGAAATGCAGGGTTACAGGAATAGGCTGGAGGTTGGGTCTAGATGGGATGCTGATAGGATGGCTGACATGGACTCAATGGGCCGAATAGCTTGCTTCCACACTGTAGAGATTCTCTGATCTACCTGCAGCACACACAAAATTTGGTCTTCCTTCAAAGTATCACTTTCAACGTAGCCTCCGTAAAATCCAGAGTTCGCTCCCAGGTTCTGGGGTCTTTATGCAGCAGAAGGTTGACATTTTCCAACTTCTGTTTTCACTTTGCAGGAGCTCTACCAGAAATAATATCCTGAGGAGAGTCAAGATGAAACGCAGGGCGTTACTGGTTTCAAACTCAACAATGTATGGAGGCAGCTACCTGGAACATTGCCAGGAACAAATAGTCAATTTTTTTGGCGAGTAAGTATTCAAAAGCATATGTGCATGTGATATCGTTGGCCTCATTGTGCCCCTAAGTAATATTTAAATGATCTGCTTAAGAAAGGAAGGGCTAAAATATCTCCCCCACAGTCAGCCCTGGAAACTGACGACTAACCACAGACAATTATTGTCTTGCTTCATGATATAGATGCCAGCCTGACAATCAGAAACCATGACACAGATACAGGAGCAGGCCATTCAGCCCAAATAATTTGTTCAATCCAGTTATATCATGGCTGATCTGCATCTTAATTCCATTCCACCTGTCTTGCTTCAAAAACATTAAATAGCCATTCCTGACAAAAACCTTTTAATCCCCGTAGGAACAGGAATGAGCCATTCAGCCCCTGGAGCCCAGGTCACCATTCAGTAGGATCATGGCTGATCTGTGGGCTAACTCCATATACCTGCCTTTGGCCCATATTTAGTAACATCTTTGCTAAACAAAAAATTATCTATGAAGAGAAATCAGAGTTAATGTTTGAGGCCAGTGACCCTTCCTCAGAACTGATGGTAGCAAGGGAAAAGTTATGATTTGGAGGAGCCAGTGTTGGACTGGGGTGGACAAAGTTAAAAATCACACAACATCAGGTTATAGTCCAACAGGGTTATTTGGAAGCACTAGCTTGCGGAGCGCTGCTCCTTCATCAGGTGGTTGTGGAGACTGGAGCACGGCTAGTGCTTCCAAATAACCTGTTGGACTATAACCTGGTGTTGTGTGACTTTTAATGAGGAACAAGTTTTTTATGCAGACGAAAGGGTGGCGGGATGGAGGTAAGGAGTAAATGATAGGTGGAGATAGAGCCCAAGAGAGAGAAGAACAGTTGGAAAGACAAAACGAGTGGATAGCGATCAGCAAGAGAGAATGAAAAGCCATTAGCGTTAGTGGCTAACAATGGGTTGTATGTAATAGCAGACCATGTGATAACAAGGCCTGGTGTGTGGGGGTGGGTAAAATAGGAGAAGATACCTCAAGGCCTAAAATTGTTGAACTTGATATTGAGTCTAGAAGGCCAGTAAGATTCCCAAGTAGAAAACGGGGTGTTGTTCTTCCAGCTTGTGCTGAGCTTCACTGGAGCACTGCAGTAAGCCTGAGACAGAGATGTTGGCTGGGGAACAAGGTGGTGTCTTGAAGCGGCAGGGAACTGGAAGCTCAGGGTCTTTTTTTGTGGAAGGAGCAAGTAAAAGTTCTATGAAGCAGTCACCCAGTCGTTTCCCCAATGTCGAGGAGACCACTTTGTGAGCAGCGAATGCAGGAGATGACATTGTGTGAAGCGCAGGTAAAGTGCTGCTTGATCTGGAAGGTATGTTTGGCCCCCTGGGTACTGAGGAGGGAGGAGGTAAATGGGCAGGTGTTATACCTTCTGCTATTGCAGCGGGAGGTGCCATGTGGCTGTGGGAGGAGAGGTGTTGAGAGTGAAGGAGGAATGGACTAGGTGTCCGGAAGGGAAAAGTCCTTGTATAATGCTGACAATGGGGGGGGGTGAGGGGGTGAAATATGTGTCTGGAGGTGGCATCCCCCGTGGGGTTGGCGGAAATGGTGTCTGATGATCCGAATAATGGATTGCGCATCCCGGGTAAAGAGAAGGTGGCTGGAACCCGCAGACGGAAACTTCTGAGACTGACGTGAAGCATTAGAGGAATTGCAGATGTATGTGGGACTGGTCAAGGGGAGAAATAAATCCCAAGTTGAGGTAGGAAGAGATGGTTTCTGTGAGGCAGGTGCAGGCAGAAACCATGGGTCTGCCCAGGGAGGTCCTGTATGTAGGTTTTGGGAAGGAGGTAGAGGCGAGTGAGCACTCAATCTCCCATCCCCCGCACAGTTCGCAGCCCCTTCAGAATTTCTGGTTTGCAGGCTCTAGCTGCCTCCTCTTTACCGTGGAGCTGCAATCTCTTTACATGTCCATCCACCTTCAGGACAGTCTCAGGGCTCTCTGCATCTTCCTGGAGCAAAGGCCTGAACCATCCCCCACCCACCACCACCACCCTCTGCCTGGCCGAGCTCATCCTCACCCTCAACAGCTTCTTCTCTTTTATCTCCTCCCATTTCCTTCGGGTCAGAGGGGTGGCCATGGGAACTCGCATTGGCCCCAGGAATGCCCATCTCTTTGCGGGGCTACTTAGAACATTCCTTGTCCCAGTCCTATTCCGGCCTTCACCCACAACTCCTTCTCTGATATATCGATGAGATCATTGGTGCTGCTTCCCCCTCTCATCCAGAATTAGGGAAGTTTATCGATTTGGCTTCCAATTTCTACCCTACCCTCTATCTCTGACTCCTCGTTTCCCTTCCTCGACATCTCTGTTTCCATTTCTGGGGATAGACTGGCCACTGATATCCACTATAAACCCACTGACTCCCACAGTTACCTGGACTATACATCCTCGCAGCCTGTTCCCTGTAAAGACTCCATTCCATTTTCCCAATTCCTCCATCTCCGTCGCATTTGTTCTGATGAGGCCAACTTTGACAAAGGAGCTTCCAAAGTGTCCACCTTCTTCCTCAACCGAGGATTCCCCAGTACCTTGGTTGACAGGGCCCTCAGTCAGGTCTGACCCATGTCCCGCCCTCACCCCCCTCACTTCCCTCCCATAACAGCAATAGGGTCCAATAGGGTCCTCCTTGTCCTCACCTACCAGCATCCACAGCCAGAGGATCATTAGCTGCTATTTCTGCCACCTCCAGCAAGATGCCACCATTACACAGATATTCTATACACACACATAACCCCCACCCTCCCGCCTTTCCAGCCTTCTGCAAGGACCGTTCCCTCTGGGACACCCTGATCCACTCCTCCTCCACTCGGGGCACCCGCTACAGCCCCATGGCATCTTCCCCT
Source organism: Hemiscyllium ocellatum (assembly GCF_020745735.1). Taxonomy (NCBI): domain Eukaryota; kingdom Metazoa; phylum Chordata; class Chondrichthyes; order Orectolobiformes; family Hemiscylliidae; genus Hemiscyllium; species Hemiscyllium ocellatum. Next base: position 103,038,208 of record NC_083407.1, on the reverse strand, counting down.
GCAGCTGCAAAAGGTTTAACACTTGTCTGTTTACTTCCTCCCTCCTCAATATTCAAGGGCCCAAAAACACCTTACAGGTGAAACACCGCATTACCTGCACTTCACTCAATCTAGTCCACTGCATTCACTGCTCACAATGTGAGCTCCTCTCGCCTGGGGAGACAAAGCATAGACTGGATGATCCTTTGCAGAACATTTATGTTCTGTCCACAGAACGGACCCTGAGTTTCCAGTTCCCTGTGTCTTTAACACCCCACCCTGTTCCCTGGCCAACATCTCTGTCTCAGGCTTGCTGCAGTGCTCCAGTGAAGCTCAGCGCAAGCTGGAAGAACAACACCCCGTTTTCTGCCTGGGAAACTCTACAGCCTTTTGGACTCCATATTGAGTTCAACAATTTTAGGGTTTGAGACACCTGCCTCCCCACAGCCCAGGCCTTGTTATCACATAGTCTGCTATTACCTAAAACTCCCTGTTAGCCAATAATAGTTCCCATTAGTAGCTATTCATCCTCTCGGCTGACCGTTATCCACTTGTCTGTCCAGCTGTTCTCTCTCTCTGGGCTCTATCCCTATCTATCATTTACTCCTTTCCCCCCTCCCCCCACCCCATTTTCTGCATATAAACCGACATTTTCCGAGCTACCATCAGTTCTGAGGTAGGGTCACTGGATCCGAAACGTTAACTGATTTCTCTCCACAGATACTGCCAAATCTGCTGAGCTTTTCCAGCAATTACTGTTTTTGTTTCTTATTCCAAACATCCTCAGTTCTTTCAGTTTCTAAAATGTTACCTACCTCAGATTTAAGGGTGGCAAGGTAGTTCAGTGGTTAGCACTGCTGCCTCACAGCACCAGGGATCTGCGTTCAATTCTAGCCTCAGGTGACTGTCTGTGTGGAGTTTGCACGTTGAATTCAATTTGTTGTCACGTGTACCGAGGCACAGTGAAAAGCTTTGTCTTGTGAGTAATACAGGCAGATTGCATAGTTAGGTAGCATAGATAATAACTAATAGGTAAACAGCAGCAAAAGCACAAACACAAGTACAGGCAAATGTTAAGACTTTGAGAGTCCATTCAATATTCCATCAACAGGAGGGTAGAAACCATTGCGAGACCGGCTGGTACCTTCTCCCCGATGGTAGGCATTCTCCCCATGTCTGCTTGGGTTTCCACCTACAGTCCAAAGATGTGCAGGTTAGGTGGATTGGCCATGCTAAATAGCCTGTAGTGTCCAGGAATATGGAGATGAGGTGCATTAGTCAGGAGTAAATAGAGGATAGGGGAATAGTTCTGGGTTGGTTACTCTTCGAAAGGTCAGTGTGGACTTGTTGGGCTGAAGAGCTTGTTTCCACATTGTAGGAATTCTAAAAAAAACCTAAACTTAGTTCGTAAAAGCTTATTCAGGTTTTCAACAGCTTCCAAGGGGGACAGAATTCTTGAATTCCTCTGTCTTTTGCGTTTCCAGACAAAATGTTTCCTGACATGATTCCCAACTAGCCTTGCTCTTCTCGATTCCCCATAGACAAAATTGGTTCTCATTGTCTACCTTATTAAATTCTTTTTCATCTTCTCAATGGGATCGTTCATCAGTATTCTATACTGGCAAAGCCTAGCTTATGCGGCCTGGCAGTACCGTGGCCTAACGGTGAGCACTGCTGTCTCACAACGCCACGGACCCAGGTTTGATCCCAGCCTCAGGTGACTGTACCAACTCCACGCAGACATTCTCCCTATGTTCTGGATTAGAGTGGTGCTGGAAAAGCACAGCAGGTCAGGCAGCATCCGAGAAGCAGGAAAATCGACGCTTCGGGCAAAAGCCCTTCATCAGGAATGAAGGCAGGGATCCTCCAGGGTGGCGAGATAAATGGGAGGGGGGTGAGGTTGGGGAGAAGGTAGCAAAGAGTACAATAGGTGGGTGGGGATGAGGATGGAATTGATAGGTCAGAGGGGAGGGTGGAGTGGATAGATGGGAAGGAAGATTGCCAGGTAGGACAGATCATGAGGATGGTGCTGAGCTGGAAGGTTGGAACTGGGATCAGGTGGAGGGAGGGGGAATGAGGAAAATGGTGAAGTTCACATTGATGCCCTGGGGTTGAATTGTTCCGAGGCAGAAGATGAGGCATTCTTCCTCCAGGTGTCGGGTGGTGAGAGAGTGGCAGTTGAGGAGGCTCAGGACCTGCATGTCCTCAGCAGAGTAGGAGGGGGAGTTGAAATGTTGGGCTTGAATGTTGAAATGTTGAAATGCAGTGGAGTTGATTGGTGCAGGTGTCCCAGAAATGTTCCCTAAAGCGCTTTGTTCCCCAATCCAGTCTCCCCAATGCAGAGGAGACCACATCAGGAACAACGGATACAATAAATGATATTGGTGGATGTGCAGGTGAAAGCTTGATGGATGTGGAAGGCTCCTTTGGGGCCTTGGACGGAGGTGAGGGAGGAGGTGTGGGTGCAGGTTTTGCAATTCCTGCGGTGACAGGGGAAGGTGCCAGGACGGGAGGGTGTTGGGGAGCGTTGCGCTGACCAGGTAGTCACAGAGGGAATGATCTTTGTGGAAAGGGATGGGGAGGGAAATATATCCCTGGTGGTGGGGTCCGTTTGGAGGTGGCGGAAATGTCGGTGGATGGTGCGGTTTATGCGAAGGTTGGTAGGGTGGAAGGTGAGGACGGGGGGGTGGGGGGGGTTTCTGTCCTTGTTACGGTTGGAGGGGTGGGGTTCGAGGGGTGGGGTGCAGGGTGTGGATGAGATGCATTGGAGGGCATCTTCAACCATGTGGGAAGCAAAATTGAGGTATATAAAGAAGGAGGCCATCTTGTGTGTTCTGTGGTGCAACTGGTCCTCCTGGGAGCAGATACAGCGGAGGTGGAGGAACTGATGATACGGGGATGGAAGTTTTGCAGGAGGTAGGGTGGAAAGAGATGAAATCGAGGTAGCTGTGGGAGTCGGTGTGGGTTTCTTCCGGGTACTCCACTTTCCTTGCACAGTCCAAAGATGTGCAATAAGTGGATTGGCCGCCCAAATTGCCCATAGTGTCCAGGAATGTGCAGGCTAGGTGGATTAGCCATGGGAAATGCAGGGTTACAGGGTGGGTCCCACTAGAATACTCTTCGGAGGGTCGGTGTGGCCTCAGGGCTGAAAGGCCTGCCCCCGCACTGTGGGATGCTGTGATTTCTGTGTCACTGGGATTCTAATCCATAACCCCTGAACTCGTCCTTTGAACACGTGTTCAAAACCCACCGTGGAAGCTGATGGAACTTAAGCTGAATTAATGAATCCGTGATTGTAAACTCAATCTCAGTCATGAACGCTTTCATTGATTGTTGTTAAAAACTCACTTAGTTCATCCATCTCCTTCAGAGAATGTCTGTCATTCTGACCCAGTCTGGGCTGCGAAGGACATCCGACCGACAGCAATGTGATTGGTTCTTCTCTGTTCTCTGAAATGGTCCTGACAAGCAATTTAATTCAAGGGCAGTTAGGGATGGTCAACAAATAATGGCCTTGGCAGTGGTGTCCTCATCTCATGAAAGAGGAAACTTAAAATAAATCGAAAAACTGGAGATCTGAAACACTATTAGATTTGAACTATTAGATTGACAAAGGGGGTCAATATCCTACCCCAATTAGTCCCTAGTTCAATTTCAATTGGAAAACATATTTTTACTGTGGCGGCAGTATGAGAATTAAAGTAACACCTTGTATTGTCATCAAATTTAACAAACAGCATTGTCCCACCATGATTAGAGTGGTGCTGGAAAAGCACAGCAGGTCAGGCAGCATCCAATGGAAGATGGATGCTTTGGGCAAAAGTCCTTCGTCAGGAAAGTCCTGTGAAGGGCTTTTATCCGAAACATTGATTTTCCTGCTCCTCGGATGCTGCCTGACCTGCTGTGCTTTTCCAGCACCACTCGAATCTTGACTGTAATCTCCAGCATCTGCAGTACCACCATGGTCTTGTCCAGTCATTTATAACTTATCTAGTGTGTTGAAATTATTTTTTACTTGCTCTCCATTGACTCCTATTAATTTGCTTTCTTTTGCAGCAAAGTGAAGAGAATTTTATTTATCCCGTATGCTTTGCATGACAGAGATGCATATGCCAAGAAAGCACGGTGTAAATTTGAAAGTCTGGGTAAGAAAATTGTCCACTGAGTGTATAGTTCTAGTTCATGCTGTGCTGCTCTTTTCAAATCAATTCTCTGATCACTCGCACCAAGAAAAGCAGACACACACCCCGGAGTGCAGGTTGTTAACGTGCTCATCTCTGAATTTAGAAGACTGTGGGACTTGATGCTCCAAAGACTTGAGTATAAAATGTAGACTGATGCTGCAGTACAGCATTGACAGAGTGCTCCACTGTTGGCAGTGTCATCTCTTGTTTGAGGTGTTCAACCAAGGGCCACCAATATCCTTCCAGGCGGGGTGGGAAGGAGAGGAGTGAGAGGAGGAGAGATGGGAGGGAGGGAATGTGGTGGGAGGTCTGAGAATGGAGGAGAAGAGATGCAGTAGGAGGGGAGAGGTGGTGAGGGGGAAGGGAGAGAGAATGTGCAATTTCCCTTGTGCTCCAGCGAATATTTATCTCTCAGCCAAGATTATATGAATGGGAGCTCGGTGTGCCAAAATTGACTGAAAGTCACTTCGGAGCATTCTGAATTCATGAAAGATTTTTATAAGCGTGGGTCTTTCCAAGTCTCTCACTGAGCAGTAATGTTGAAAATTAGTTTGGTGCAAATGATGCTGTCATTGTCTAACCCTACTTCCTCTGTAAAGTGTTGTTGATCTGCATGGTGCTCCCATGATGCTCTCTGACAGGACATTTGGCCTAGTAATGAAGAAACAATGATACATATCTAGGTCAGGTGGACATGCAGCATTGATGTGTTTAAGACAGTGCTGCTTTTGTTGGGATTAATGTGCAGGGACATCTTGTTGCATCTAACTGCTAAATAGACATGACTTAGCTTTGAAGTAATTAAAAAAAGTTTGATGAAGGGAGTGTGGTTGATTCACATAAATGTTCAGGAAGCATTTGATAAATTGCCAATTGTTCTCAAAGTTGGATTTCCTGGGAGTAAAGGGACAGTGGCCGTGTGAGTATGAAATTTGCCAAAGGACAGGTGGTAGTGAACAGAGGGAAGCATGCAGGGATGACCCCCAGGGGTCGGGTGTTGAAATGAATGCTGTTTGTGATACATTGGTGACCAGCACTTGGACATGTGCAAGATATAATTTCAAAGTTGACAGATGACAGAAAACTGGGAAGAATGGGACTGGATTTACCCTGGCTGGCCTCTTGCTTGTTCTCACTGGGAGAAGGACTGATCAAAGGATTGCATTACATGATGTGGATGACCTTAACAAGCTGAAGGTCAGCAGCACCAGAACCCTAGCATTCACAAGCAATTTGGACAATCCCATGAGGAAGTGTCAGGGTTGCTGAGACAGGTACACCCCTGTCACCTTTTAGATGGGCAAGGTTCAGTCATCCTTGAAGGTGGGGGAGCGGGGAATGTGTTGTGGGGGTGAGGGGATAGGGATCATGGTTCTGAAGCTGAGCAGAGAGGAAGAAAAATGATTTTGAGTTGAAGGGAGAGCTGCCACCAATGTACACACACAATAATCCCTTTGAAGGAAATATTTCATCCTGTAGGTGGCACGGTGGCACAATGGTTAGCACTGCTGCCTCACAGCGCCAGAGACCCGGGTTCAATTCCCACTTCAGGCAACTGTCTGTGTGGAGTTTGCACATTCTCCCCGTGTCTGCATGGGTTTCCTCCCACAGTCCAAAAAGAAAATGTGCTGGTTAAGTGAATTGGCCATGCTAAATTGCCCGTAGTGTTAGGTGAAGGGGTAAATGTAGGGGAATGGGTCTGGGTGGGTTGCTCTTCGGAGGGCCTGTTTCCACACTGTAAGTAATCTAATCTGTTTCTTCCCTGTCCCCCCACTAACTTGGGCAAGAACACAGCTTTCTCAGACCCTCACACATGATGGCAGTGGAGGTGTCTTGAGGGTAATGATTTGACAACAGTTGCCTAATTGTGGGCACCTCACCAACTGCACCACATTATGGGAACTGGGCTGGGAGTGAGCAGGTCCATAGTAGATTAGACACCCAACATAGTTTACATCCCATGCCTCAAACACAACTCCCCCCTCCTCCAACATCACCACTGCTGAAATGGTGGGGGATGGAATGTAAAACTCCATGAGTTGGGAACAGATTTCGAGAGATACAGAACAGCATGAGAGAGAGATGGGCAGGTATATGGTGGACATCAGTGAAAGTGGAGAAGTGTGAAGTGATGCATGTTGCTGGGAAGAATGAGGAGGAGTGGTATGAAGTGGTGCAATTTGGAAAAGGTGTTTAGGAGCAGAGATACATTGATACGAGTCTTTGAGCTCGTGTTTACCAGGGAACAGAAAGGCAGGAGGCTGGCCAGAAAGGCAGGAGGCTGGCCAGATAAACCTGGTGGCAAAACCAGAAAGCAGAAGGAGTGCAATAAGGCCAAGTACTTACTGCTGAGATTCTGAAACTAGAGATTAGGCATTCCTTTGACTCCACTTTCAAGGAGCTATAAACCTGCCACTCCAAGGTCTCTTTGTTCAGCAACACTCCCCAGGACCCCTAACCAGGCAGATGGACATCAGACCAGAAGAGGCGAAACATCGAGGGAAGAGTTACCTCACATCTTGGCTGAACCCACTACCTTAACCATATCGAAACATTCCGTTTTGCCTTCTCTTATCAGTGAACCATCCTCAAGTGGCATGGTGCTATATTTTCTTTATCTAATGATCTATTCTATCACATCTAAACTGCTGCATCTTAATAAAGTCAACAAACTATCAGAAAATGACTTGCAACTCATTATCTGCATGTGTTAGGTAACTGTAATCTCATAGCGCCAAGGACCCTGGTTCAATTCCCACCTCCAGCAATGTCTGTGTGGAGTTTGCACATTCCCCCTGTATCTGCGTGGGTTTCCTCCAGGTGCTCCGGTTTCCCCTCTCAGTCTCAAGATGTGCAGGTTAGGTAAATTGGCCATGCTAAATTTCCCATAGTGTTTGGTGTATTAGTCAGGTGTAAACATAGGGTCGGGGAATGGGTCTGGGCGGGTTGCTCTTCAGAGGGTCGGTGTGGACTTGTTGGGCCAAAGGGCCTGTTTCCACACTCTAAGTAATCTAACCTAACCTAATCTAATCTAATCTAACAAACTTGCAGCTCAGACTCGCGGTCGGACGTGGAAAGTGCAGGCAATCAAGTTAGTGGAAAACAACATTTGGCTTAGGTCTTCCCAACAATGCAGGCAACACTGTTTTATTTGTCAATTTGTTCCTTTATAAATCTGCACCTTTCTTCTTCAGGTTATGGATTGGACAGTATTCACGAAGTTCCAGATCCTGTGGGAGCAGTACAGAAAGCACAAGGAATCTTTGTGGGTGAGAATCTGGAGCTATCTGACTGGGTCGAACGTAGATGTCATTAATCATCAATCAATAAAGTGTTACTTCCACTTTCATCATTAGGAATGTGGAGGCATGACACACTTCATGGACAAGGATAGAAAGCAGATTTGTTTTGAGGGCTAATTTTGGGATAGCCGGACAGATTGTCATTAAGGAGTTAACCATAATGCAGGAGCTTAATGGAATCATTTACACACGCAGTAAGCTGGAATGTGCAGTTGCTGACAGAACTGAGAGCATTCTCTCTTGTTAATGTATAAAATTGACTACAAACGTCTAGTGTCTACACGTGTGCAGTTAAATACGGAAACACACAAGTGCCTATCAATGTTATCCTCCTCTCCCACATGGTGCATTGTTGCAGACTTTGCAAACATGATCAGCACAGAATTTGCATATTAGTGTACAGCTCAACATTTCACACATTTTGCTGTATAAACTATTGAAAAAGTTAGGCTTTGTCAAATGAGGACTAAATTAACAATCTCCTTGGCCTGAAAAGCCTGATTTTAGAAGTTGTGAGTATTTTTCTGTCCATTACATGGCTAAAGAAAAAAGATGTTTTTCAAGGGTATCTTCTTCCATAATTCTCAACTTCCACCTTCATCTCGTAAGCACGTCACAATATTTATTCTATTCTCCTTTAAAATGGTTTGGGAAAAGAATGATAAACAGGACTTTCTACTTGCTGAAACAAAAACAGAAATTTCTGGAGAAACTCAGGTGAGTTAGGTGTATTAGTCTGGGGTAAATATAGGGTAGGGGGAATGGGTCTGGGTGGGTTGCTCTTCGGAGGGTCGGTGTGGACTTGTTGGGCCAAAGGGCCTGTTTCCACACTGTAAGGATTCTAAAAAAAGATCTGGCAGAATCTGTGGAGAGAAAGCAGTGTTAATCTTTCAGATCCAGTGATCATTCTTAAGAATTTTGCTTTTGATTTCCAGTGTCCACGGTTCTTTATTTTATTTTAGTGCTTCCTATTTCCTTTTCCTTTGTCATCTGAGAGATGTATTCCATCTGATGCCAGAGTTATTCATTCATTATTTGATTTGATTTATTATTGTCACATGTACCAAGATACAGTGAAAAGTATTATTTTGCATGCTAACCAGACAAATTGCACCTTACATAAGTATATCAGGGTAATACAACAAAATGCAGAATGTAGTGTTGCAACTACAGAGAAGGTGCAGAGAAAGATCAACTCTAATATCTGAGAGGTCTATTTACAAATCTGATAACAGTGGGGAAGAAGCTGTACATAAATCTGTTGGTGCCAGAATTAAATTGTAATTGTAATGAGATGCCAGAGAGTTCTCTGTATCCTTGGCAACAGCTTTCTTCAAGGTCAGTAGCAAACATTATCCTTTCATTGGGCCAGTAACTATAAAGTGAAGAAGGTGAAATCAGAAAGAAAGCTCCACCCATTCAAATTTATTTTCCTCTTGGTCAACCAGACGTAGTTTAAACTTGGGAAAAGCTTCAATGAGAGATTACTCTAATAGTTAAGTTTCATCAAAGTGCTGACAAGGATACAATAGGCTAAATGACATCATCTGTGCCACTTAGGGATTAGATACATTCTCCCTTAGTTGCTTCTGTTTTGGCAAAATGATGAGTTGCACATTATGAGATAACACTTCCTCGCAATAGTGGATTACTAACGTCTGGTCATAAACTTGCAAATACAAGTTGTTCTCCAATATAATGCATACCTTGACTTTGCAATGTTGTAGTTAATGCTCTGTGATTCCTAGGGACATGATATGGCAGTTGTGAGCTTTGTTTCCTTTGCTGGGTCAAGCCCAGCTGTGGTATTATGGGGAACATTTAGATTAGGTACCCTACAGTATGGAAACAGGCCCAACAAGTCCACGCTGACCCTCTGAAGGGTAACCCACCCAGAGCCATTTCCCTACTCTATATTTACCCCTGACTAACACTATGGGCAATTTAGCATGGCCAATTCATCTGACCAGCATATCTTTGGATTGAGAGAGGAAACCGAAGCATCTGGAGGAATCCCACGCAGACAGGGAGAGCGTGCAGATTCCACACAGACAGTCACCCGAGGTGGGAATCAAACCTGGGTCCCTGGCACAGTAAGGTGGCAATGCTAACCACTGAGCCACCATAAGATACAAGCTGTTCTCAATTTTGCTTCCAAGTTTTACGTCTTTTCAAAGGAAAGAATGTAATTTATATACTTTAAAATATGCAGAGAAGTGACAGATTATGATGAAATGTTTACCATCCGTAGCATTGAACTTTGATGAACTGCTGCCACTGAGTGTTGGTGGTGAAGGGAGTGGATGTGGTGCTAGACAAACAGGCTGCTTTGTCCTGGATGGTGTCAAGCATCTGGACTGTTGTCTGTGACCATGTGTAAAACCCACTTAAATATTAATTGGATTTTTATGGAACAGCTGCGTGAGTTATTTGGAAAATTATGCTGTAACCATCCCTTTCCGTCAGTTAAGTACTAAAATCTACATATCCACACATCTTTTTGCTTTGGCAGTAAATTTTGTGAGTTTCCTATGTCTGATTCCATCTTGGTAAAAACAGTGACAGATCTGAGCTTTACCTATGCAGCAAAAGTAATCTCTGTGTAAGGAAATTAGTCAAACCACTTAGAATTTTTTTTAACCATTCCAACACTACCTTCTCCATTAGCCATTTTACTACTCAGATCATTGTTTGAAGTATTTTTTTTCTCTTTTAAACCATTAAGGCTTTTAAAAATGTATTTTCCACAGGAGTTGGTGACAGCTATATTGTGCCTTACATCCCAAAATGCTGCAGTTGAAGCAGGTGCACTGTAGTCAGTTTTGCAGCCCATGTCAGTATGACTAACTTCATGTATAAGATATTGAAACACTCTTGGTGCAGAGATACCTAAAGAAAGCTGCAAATGAATTGACCCTTCTCAGCTTGCCCCATTGCTGTTCCTTGTTGGGGATCTGTGATGAACCTGTGATCTGTCCCCAAGGTATGTGTTGTTCATGAAGGACATTTGAATCTATGTGTCTATTTTTCAGAACAGTTGTATCTTCTATTCTTTATGGTATGTTTCATTCAATCACCAGTGTGATTGGGAACGATGCCAGCATCAGATGTGGGATATGTAGAGCTGGGATAGACTGCGTCTAGCAACAGGCGATGTTCATTAATATTCAATGAGTCACTGTGATCAATACCCACACTCCCCTTCAGTCCCACACATGATCAGACGTACTCCCATCTTCTTGGCTCCTGTTTACGTTTGACCTGGATAGTCACTGCTTGGTGGATCTAACTTTCTATTCCCTCTAATGTTTCCTACTCCAGGTGGTGGGAACACATTTCGCCTGCTGAAAGTTCTGTACGACAACAAACTGGTTTCAGAGATACACAGGAGAGTCTTCCAGGTATGACCTTCTGAAGAAAGAGCTACATATTAGAGACCAGAAAGCCAACATTTTCTGTGCTGAATATTCTGTAGCTATGTTTGCATTGTAACTATATGTGAACATCCGAAACTGTAAATACATTCCCGACTGAAGACTTTGCAGTGTTACCACAGGCTGGAGGGTCTAATTACAGGGTTACATAGTTATGTGCACAGTTTACGAACTGTGTGTGGATAGGGAGATTTATTCTAAAAGTTAAGGACAAAATATCCAACCGTAAACTTAAAGTAAGGATTGAGTTAAATCTACACACCTTGGTTTAGTTATCTTTTGTCCCCCCCTCAAATACCATTAATAACATGTCACCTGAAGACTAGAATTGGTTGTGCAACACAATACAAAATCTCCCTGTGTCTGTGCTGTTATCATAAACACCCCCTCAGAATAAAATAGGATATCAAGACAGTAGTGAGTTACTTTGAATAGAAAATATAGTCACTGTTTAGAAAATGCTACTTATACCTGCAGACTGGCTTGGTCATAACTCAATGTCATGGAAGTGTCATTCGTTGCAACTAACTCAAACTCTCACTGAGTTAGGCTTCTCTGCAGATGAGAAGCAAATTCAGTCACTCATTGTACACTAGCTGCCTCAGATGGTAGACTGGTTTGTGTCATGCAGTCGTTTTAAGGCAAGATGCAGTTTTCGGAGCTTGATCATTTACTGTTTACTTTACAGGATGGTATTCCTTACCTGGGGTCCAGTGCTGGGACAAACGTAGGCACTGTCAGTATCAACACTACCAATGATATGCCGATTGTCTATCCACCTTCATTCAAAGGCATTGGTCTAGTTCCATTTAACATAAACCCTCACTACCTGGATGAAGATCCCAACAATCAACACATGGGGCTAAGTGCTCAGCATTGACATAAACTGAAGTGATACAAAGTAGTGCAGTCTGCTGTCATTTTGTAGGGACTTTGTTAATTGCAGAAGCTCAAGGCTGGTGTCCACACTGGTGAATAGTAAGAGTTGCCTGAAAGATGGTTGGAGTTGGCTTTCAGTGTATGTCTATAAAGAGACTTCAAGTCACATTTATAAATGATTGGATGTTATGTTAACTACGCTTTTGATATAAAAACAGGAAGGTGAGCTTTTATGGAGCTACATGTATTAACTACTCAAATGGAGGTCAACAGTCCACGAAGTTGTTTTTCATTTGGAACATTATGATGGAGTGGACAGTTCAGCCTGAGCTTGCCTTGAAATTTAAGATTCATTTGGTGCATTTCTGATTTCCTTTCCTGGGAATTGTTTGATGGATGTAATGTGATTTGTTTCATTATCTCCCAGTACAAATGTTTGTTGCACCTCGATTTATCAAGTAAAACAATGAAAATATTCCTATTCATGAAAAAGAGTAGAGTACAGCTTTGCCAGCTTCCAATGTAAGCCATGTTCATCTTTTCAGTGTCTCCCAGTGGAGAGGGTTCTGAGTATCTACATTCCTCTTTACTGCTTGAAGTGTCATATTCCGAACTCATTACATCAGCCATATCCTGAGGGCTTTTGTGGTTCAGGGGTAGGTGTATACCTCCGAGTCAGCATGCCTGGCTTCAAGTTCCAGATGAGTGCCATAACATATCTGAGCAGATTGATTAGAAGTATTGAGAAGCAGACGCTGTTTTTGGAAGGATACATCAAAGCTTTACTGTGGGCTGTGATAATCTGATGCTTATAATCGAGTTCCAATATGAATAACTGTTGGTTAAACAGCGCCTTTGCAAATGAACACACAGAATTTTTTAAAAAAGCAAATTGCACAGAACCTTTTTAAACCTGGTAAACCTGTCCAAATCTGAGCATAACACTTTGACAGGGTGACATGGTGGCTCAGTGATTAGCACTGTAACCTCACAGCACCAGGAACCTGGGTTCGTTTCCAGTCTCAGGCGACTGTCAGTGTGGAGTTTGCACATTCTCCCTGTGTCTGTGTGGATTTCCTCCTACAGTCCAAAAATGTGCAAGTTAGGTGGATTGGCCAAGCTAAATTCCCCATAGTGCTCAGGAACATGTAGGTTAGGTGCACATTAGTCAGAGGTAAATGTAGAGTAATAGGGTAGGGGAATGGGTCTGGGTGGGTTACTCTTTGGAGGGTCAATGTGGACTTGTTGGGCCGAAGGGCGTTTTTCACACTTTACGCATTCTCTGAAAAATGGTAAGGCCTTTGAGAATGCTTATTGAAAAAAATCCAGGTTGAAACCAGGAATGAATCAGCTCAGTTATGTAGTGAGACCAAGAAAGTTGGAGTTGTTCCAAGAACACAGAGGAACTTTAAGAGAGGTGTTTAAAAAGGTGAATCGTGTTGCTCATGTAGAGATGTAAACTCTGTTTCCATGGTGAGGAAGGTTGATAACTAACGGCCCCAAATGTGAAAGAGCAGAGGAGAAATGATTTTTAAGCAGAAAGCTCTGATCCTGAATGTACTGCTGGGAATCTCCATGGGAATAGGTTCAGTAGTGATTTCCAAATAGGAATTAGATAAATACCAACATAAAGTTGGTAAAAACAAGGACTGCAGATGCTGGAAACCAGAGTCTAGATTAGAGTGGTGCTGGAAAAGCACAGCAGGTCAGGCAGCATCCGAGGAACAGGAAAGTCCTGCTCCTCGGATGCTGTCTGACCTGCTGTGCTTTTCCAGCATCACTGCAACATAAAGTTGGCAGGTTAATGGGAAAGGAGTAGGGGAGAGGAATAGTCAGATTGTTCTTCCAGTCAACCAACACAGAAATGGTGGGCTGACTGGCCTGTTTCTGTGGTGTAATGTTGTACAGTGATCACACATTAACAAAAATCTCCCCTCTGCTTATTAGGAAACACGGGAAAAGCGCATTGAACAATACCACGAGGAACCTGATACACCACCAGTCATGGTGAGTATTTTCACTACAATACTGTGAGCTGAAGGATTTTGACCAGAACTCCAAGTGTCGTCATCAAGTGAGTCATTGACCTGTACCTCAGAGCAGCAGCTCATGTCTGAAATTCCTTGCTTAATACGCCCTTTATCTCAGGGACATAGAGTGAACCTGGACAGGTTAACAAAGAGAGTGCAACTGCTTGTCTTGTCCTGTGAACCAGGAGGGTTGTGTGATATTAAAGAAGACAATCAGATGAGGTAGACAAGAAAAAGGAGCAGAAGTAGATATTGGCCCTTTGAACCATCGCACCGTTCAATATGATTGTGTGATTTAAAAATCTATATATTTATTGAATCCCCAAATCCTCTTGGAAAGGATGAGTTACTGCTGCTTTCAATTGAACAGAGAACCATGTATGTCACCAAGTTTTTAAAAATTCATACATGGCGGGAGGGTGTCATTAGTCCATCTCTAATTTCTCAGCTTGCAGTTCAGAGTCAACCACATTGTGATGGGTCTGGAGTCACATGTAAGCCAGTGCAGGTAAGGATGCCAGTTTCCTTCCCACATTAATGAACCAGATGAGTTTTTTTTCTGACAACCAACAATGGATTCACATCATCAATAGACTCTTGATTTTGTTTTTGTTGAATTCATAATTGGGATTTGAACCTGGGTCCCTAGGAAGTTACCCTGAGGAGCAGTAGTATCACAAGGTCATCGCCTCTCCTGTTGCCAGCAAATTATCTTGTTTTAATGCATTCACCAAATAAAACAGAAATGATCTCCATCAAGCTCTGTGTTGTCTTCCTTGTTGCCTGAACGTCGGGCACACAGTGACTGGAGAATCATTGGGTTCAGTTTTGTGAAGCTGGGTGACTCGGCTGGAACTGTGACTTTCTCTGTTGATGCGGCAGGGTTTGCGAGAGGGTTCCATGCTCCTGGTCGAAGGTGATAAGGCCACACTGTTAGGAACCACTGGTGCTCGCTTGTTCATCCGGTAAGTGTTGTCCCCCTTAACTCGCGGCAAGCTTGTTCATATTCAGAAGTCCCTCCCCTCCAAGTTAATGATTTAACGGTTCATCTGCCTGGAGAGCTTGGTGAGGACAATATGGTGCATACAACTGAGGAAGTTGAGAGAAGATGCTATGGAGTATTCAAAATGTTGACCGGTTTTAATAAAGGTAGAAGGGGAGAAATTATCTTTACTGATTGCAATATCAGTAACCAGAACATGATTAGTAATAGTAGGCCATTTGATCCCTCAATCCTGCTCTCCCAGCACATATGTGCTTGTGGCCTTTTGCTGTAAATTCTGTGTCTTACAATCTTATTCTCCACAACCACCTGATGAAGGAGCAGCGCTCCGAAAGCTAGTGCTTCCAAATAAACCTGGTGTTGTGTGATCTTTAACTTTGCAGTTCCCATGTAATTAATTTTTAATTTTGCAGTCTCTTTCTCGGTTTAAATAACATTATGTTTTTCCATTCTTCTCAGCAAAGTTGACAATCTCACAATTTCCCAAATTTCTGATTCTAAGACTTTTCCCGTTTCCCATAAATTGTCTACAATTTGCTTTCAATTTGCCTTCTTTAGTTAGCCATGTTGGGGGTATCCTTCTTCCTGTACCTTTCTGTCACAATGGAATATGTATTTGTTCAGAATGATGAAGCATCTCTATGAATGTCTGCCAAGCAGTGAGCAAAAGAACCTGAAAACAGAAGATTGTTTTTCTTGGCAAATTATGATCTGGATTGCAATGCCTGAAAGGATGGTGGAAGCAGAGTCAATAATTCCGTGCAAAAAGGAAGACATGAAACAGAATGATATCTGGGACAATGGGGAAAGAGCTTTCTCAAAGAGCTGGCATGGACATTATGAAACAACTGGCGTCCTCCAGTACTTTATCACTTCTCTCCTGGAAGTGTGGTCACTTGCCAGTTCCACAGAGAAGAGGGTGCCATCTCATACGCCATTCAAGTGACCACTTCAGTCTCCCTGGAGTGTGCCAGTGGCTATGGAGAGGCAGAGCATTGTTGAAGGGGAGGACTGCAAGGTGAGAATTAAAGCCCTCTTGTTACAATACTATACTCAACTATAAAAGTGACCAACTCAGCTGTCGGAACAGTAATGGAGTTGGATTCCGAGGCCATTCAACCCTTTTGTGCCTATTCTGGCTCTTTGAAAGGCAATCTAATTAATCCCAACTCCAGCACTACCCCATTTAAGTATCTAAATAATCCCCTTTTGAAAGCTATTCCTGAAACATCCTTCCAGACAGCCCAATCCAACTTAATTGGGGAACAGCCAATCATAGAGATGTACAGCATGGAAACAGACCTGTCGGTCCAACCTGTCCATGCTGACCAGATATCCCAACCAAATCTAGTCCCACCTGCCAGTACCCGACACGTAGCCCTCCAAACCCTTCCTATTCATATACACATCCAAATGCCTTTTAAATGTTGCAATTGTACCAGCCTCCACCACTTCCTCTGGCAGCTCATTCCATACACGTCCCACCCTCTGCATGAAAAAGTTGCCCCTTAGGTCTCTTTTATATCTTTCCCCTCTCACCCTAAAACTATGCCCTCTAGTTCTGGACTCCCCGACCCCAGGGAAAAGACTTTGTCTATTTATCCTATCCATGTCCCTCATAATTTTGTAAACCTCTATAAGGCCACCCCTCAGCCTCCAACACTCCAGGGAAAACAGCCCCACCCTGTTCAGCCTCTCCCTATAGCTCAAATCCTCCAACCCTGGCAAAATCCTTGTAAATCTTTTTTTGAACCCTTTCAAGTTTCACAACATCTTTCTGATAGGAAGAAGACCAGAATTGCATGCAATATTCCAAAAGTGGCCTAACCAATCCTCATCTCTCCTCTGCTTCAAATTATCCTCAATCTATTTCCTTTCGTCACTCCTTTTCATGCCAATGAAAATGTCTTGCGATCTAGTCCGAGTGACAAAGTGAAGAGGTGAGATTCAAAATTAAAGTTACAATGGGTCTGCTGCTTTCATTCTAATTTTTCAAATACTTTCTTCTGGAATGATAAGTTATCGGAGGAGACAACAATGCAAAAGTGTCCATTGGATTTCTGGTGACATGGGAGAGGATGAAAATAAAAGCAAACCAACTGATACACCTCAATGGTTCAAAGTGCACTACTTGATTATTGCTAGATGTAAAAAGAACAAAGTCTATCCTATTCACATTCTGTTCACCTTGGTAGTGTCATGCTGCAATGAGATAGCTGGCTAATCCTAACGATCAATCTTGAGAAATTTGCTTATAGAACCTTATCAATCATTGCAGCCACTAGCCAACAAAACCCATGGAACATAATTACAGTGTGTCCATGAGTTCTGCCCTTAAGATTGTATGAAGCACTGCAATTCATCTACAAACATGGGGGTGAAATCAGCAGTTACTGATACATTGTTTTGCCCATTCTCCCTTGCCACTATAGTACAGTCTGACATGTGAATCACAAAACATTATCTGGGAAACCACAAGCAATAAACCTTTCCCTTGTTCAATGTGTTTGATAACCTTTTGTCAATTGTCTGTGACTTAGCATACCTTCTGCCTCTTTGTAAGGATTTACAGCTGTCAGTGAGAATGGGTTATCATCAACAGTCTTAAATAGTTAATGGTACACTTTAGAACAACATAACACTGCAGTGTTATTTCTTCAGAGAAATATAATCTATAAAGACTTGCATTTATAGATTACCATTAACTTTCTCAGGACTCGGTCTTCAAGTTGCACATTATTTGTGGTCACACACTGGACACATTTTCTCTCCTCCTGTATTGGAGGTGATAGCACTGAACCCTCTGCAATGTCACTGCTCCGTGATCCAGTAACCCAGGATCATAAATCCTTAGAAATGGGCAAAATGTATGTTAGGCCATAGCCTCTTGAAAAAAAGATATATTGCATCAGTCTTTGCAGTGGAAGACACCAGTAGCATACCAGAACCTCAGTTGGTAGAGGTGACAATAGTGGTCATTGCTAGGGAGAAAGTATTGGGGAAGCTGAAAGGTCTCAATTGGACAAACAACCTGGACAAGATGGACTAAACACCAGGGTTCTGAAGGAGATAACTGAGGAAGATAGTGGAGGCATTGATGGTGATATTTCAGGAATCACTGGAGTCAGGGAGGGTCCCAGAGGGCTGAAAAATATCTAATATAACACTCCCTGTTTAAGAAAGGAGGGAGGCAGAAGACAGGAAATTATATGTTAGTTAGCCTGACCTCGGTCATTGGTAAGATCTTAGAATCTATTGTGATGGATGAGATTGTAGAGTACTTGGAAATGCACGGTAAAATAGGACTGAGTCAGCACATCTTCACCAAGGAAAGATCATGCCTGACAAATCTAATCAAATTCTTTGAGGAGTTAGACAAAGGAAAGAAAGTTGATGTCATCTGGATTTCTACAAGGCCTTTGGCAACGTGCCACACAGAAGACAGTTAAATAAAACAAGTGCCCATGATGTTAGAGGCAAAGTACTGGCATGGATAGAGGATTGGCTGACTGGCAGATGATAAGAGAGTGGGGACGGGGGTGGGGAGGTGCGGAGGCTTGGTAAAGGGGTCTTTTTTTCAGATGGAAGCCTCTGATGAGTGAATATCCGTAGGGATCAGTGTTAGGACATGAAAAGTTGTGGTCCTATGTTAATGATCTGGTTGAAGGAACTGAGGGCATTTTTGCAGGTGACACGAAGATAGGTAGAGGGACAGGTCGTGTTAAGGAAACAGGGAGGCTGCAGAGGGACTTGTACAGACTGGGAGAGTGGGCAAAGAAGTGGTAGATGGATTACAACGTGGGAAAGCGTGAAGTTATGCAATTTGGTTGGAAGAATAGAGGCATAGACTACTTTCCAAATGCGGAAAGGCTTCAGAAATCTGAAGCACAAAGTGACTTGGGAATCCTAGTTCAAGATTCTCTTCAGGTTAACATGCAGGCTCAGCTGGCAGTTAGGAAGGCAAAAGCAATTTCAGGATTCATATCAAGAGGGTTAGAATACAAGAGCAGGGATGTACTGCTGAGGTTGTACAAGACTTGGTCAGACCGTGTTTTACATACTGTGAGCAATTTTGGGCCTTGAACCAAAACTTCTGGCATTGGAAAGATTCCAGAGGACATTCACAAGAATGATGAGAGCTTGTCATAGGAACAGCAGTTGAAAACTCTAAATCTGTGCTTAATGGGTTTGAAAGGATGAGAGAGGAATCTCATTGAAACTTACAGAATACTGAGAGGCCTAGATAGAGTGAACATGTCCCAACTATTGGAAAGACAAGGATCCAAGGGCACAGCTCAGATTTAAGGAACAACTCTTTAGAACTGAGATAAGGAGGAATTTCTTCAGCCAGAGGTTGGTGACTCTGAAACTCACTATCATTCCTGATGAAGGGCTTTTGCCCAAGATGTCGATTTTCCTGCTCCTCGGATGCTGCCTGACCTGCTGTGCTTTTCCAGCACCATTCTAATCTAGACAGCTCACTATCACAGAAGGCTGTGGAGGCTATGCCATTGAGGGTTTTTATTACAGAGATAGATGGGTTATGGATTAGGAAAGGGTTCCAGGGTTACACAGAAAGGGCAGACGAATGGGGTTGAGAAACATATTAGCCATGGTTGAATGGTGGATCAGACTTGATGGGTTAATGGCCTAAATCTACTCCTCTATCCTATGATCTTATGGACACCTAAAGCACTTTGAGACAATGAAATATATGGCATTGTCATTGCCATCTAAGACATGCAATGGCCAATTGACACACAGCAAGCTTTCACAAACAGCCATGTTGTAACAAGCAGATAATCTAGTTTTGTAAATAGTGTGTGAAAATGCAAGTGACTGATGGGGCACTGACTGCAATTGTGTTCTCATTCCCTAGGGGAGAGAAAGCCACGGAGCATGACCCTGGAGCAGACTTCAGCTTCCTTCTGACAGATTCTCACTGACTGAACTGCTAATAGGAGTCCATGTACAATAAAGGAAATAAGATTGAATGAATAAAACTATCAAATGAAATAATATAAATATTGAGTAGAGTTGTTAGCAAATAATGCCATATCTAATGAAAATAAACTGATCCAATTCAGACTCCCGTGTGAATCTGGGGCTTGACTGGTTTGGTCATTTTTGATTGGCTAGACCACATTAAGCATCGTTGTTGTGATGACTGCACCCCATATTCTCCCGTTACATTCCCAATCCCAGGAACGCCCACAAGCTGTCTGCAGTAAGGCAGTCATTGTATTTGAGTAAAAAGTGAGGTCTGCAGATGCTGGAGATCAGAGCTGAAAATGTGTTGCTGGTTAAAGCACAGCAGGTCAGGCAGCATCCAAGGAACAGAAAATTCGACCTTTCGGGCCAGAGCCCTTCATCATTGTATTTGTCAATGGCAGCCCAGGACATTGCACAGGGAGAGAGGTGGCTTTGAGTGGGGGGCAAGGAGTGACGGAGAGCTGAAGTGAAACCATGGTCTGAAATCCTAGGGGGGTGGGGTGCACCTTTCAGCCAGACTTCTTGGTTTTCTCAGTGAACAAAAGCTCAATGCATCTGGTGGTTAAAGTCTCACTGACCCCAATGATGTAGGATCAATATCCATTTCATTCATTGTCGATGTGCTTTACCAGTGTGATGAGGAGAAGGTGCCAGGAGGACTCTCCAGCCAATTAGAGTGAGGGCTTTGTGCGATTGTAGGTTATTGCTCTCTGGAGCTTGAGGGCTCCTGCTGGTCAAGGCCTTTATGTAATGTTGCATTGGTAGCTGCACGGAAGTTTGACCGTGTTACCTCAATACTGTTTCTGCCAATCTGAAAGTAAATACAGCACACTGGCACTATGCCATGCTGACATTGAACTCCCACATTGTTTTGAATTGCAGAATTGGGAAATGAGATTGTTAACATGCCCAATAACGCCCAGTGAAACTGCTGCTGCTGCCGTTTCTAATGTAGACTGTGCCTCAAACACATGCACATATCCATACGGGGCGAGCGTACACACATCCACACACACACACACACATCCACACGCACACACACACACACACACATGCACACAGACATACATACACGCACAGAGAAATAACATGCTCCTGCAATAAATATGGTGGCAGAAATCATGCCTGGAATTCACCATCTTTCAAGTGTCAAACTGCCACGCTGTTCCTTCAAAGCCGCTGACAAAGAATACAAGCACCAATAGCTTTCAGTAGATTGACCAGCCCCAGTGCCTGTTGACAGACATGACTCTGTATGAGGAATAGGGACGGATTCTCAGATCACTGGAACAAGGAGCCCTCAGTGGGACAAGGAGCCCTCAGCCACTGATGAACCTAATCCCTAATGTAAACCAATGATCAACCCCTACGTCTCACTGCCCACCTCATTGCTCACCTCAACCAACAACCCACGTACAGATCTCGCAGCCCCCCTACTCCGATTCACCTCACCCAGTCACTCACTCATCCACTGATTCACCCACTACATCCGGACATTACAGCTATATAGATGAGCGTGAGTGCACAATTATTATCATAATCCTCCATATTGTTCATTCACTGGACCTATTCTGGAGACACTGTGTTGCCCATATCTGTTTCAGTCAAAATCGGACAATCACAGACAAAATGGGCGGTGTCACCAGGTCAGGAATAACATTGCAGGCAGCAGTGATGTACCCAGCATTGTCAATGAGCAAAAGATTTCAGGCCAACAAATGTCCAATTCCCATCCTGCACCTTCTGACGATGAGATAAAATGCAGTCACCATTCCAGTTATCATCAGGTTCCACCCATTCATTAATGGGGGAAGGCATGACCAAGTAAATATCAAACCATTGAGATGGGAAACACAGCAGGTAGTTGACACAGGTAGTTACGAAATTTTCAAAATTGCAACATTTCAAGTCAGTTCGGTTTTGACAAGGGACATCTATTGTCATTTGCATAAGTGATGCTGCCATTATAGCCCAGGCATTGTTCCTTTCTTCCCTGGTTTCCCTGTGCCCGATATGCCATGTTGCACATATCCAGTTTACATTTCAACAAATAAGCACAAAAGGTCAGTTCTGATGTGAAAAATAATCCTTGAGGTTACTCTCCCAATGTCCTTTCTTCAAGTTGCTCCCAGAAAGAGGGTGAGCTGGAGAATGGCCCTTTTAGTGCATTCACAGGCCGTGGGAATCTGTGTCTGGGCCAGCATTTATTGCCCAAACCTGGTTGTCCTTGAGACAGTGGTGGTGAGCTGCCTTCTTGAATCATTGCAGTGCATTTGCTGTAGGGACACCCACATTGCCATTAGAGAGGAATATTCAGGATTTTGACCTAGAAACACTGAAGGAATGATACTGAGCGATGGTAAGTTACTTTTAATGTTACTGGTGGTCTTCTCCAGAGTTATCATCTCAAATTCCAAAACATCGGGTTATTTGTGTCCGATTCAATTTAAACAATCAATTTTATCAACATTTCTCAGATGGTCTTAAATAACCCAGTAAAATATTCAAGTGGTTGTCCGAGTTTAGAGAAGGAGAGTTCAGGCATATTCAACAGAAACATGAAATTTTAAAACGTGTATATACGATTTTTATTCAGTGATACTGGCCCTGAAATGAAGTGCCATTTGTTGAAGTGGCAATTTTTGTCATTCTCAATGACAGTGGCAGGTGATGGTCTAGCAGCATTGTTACTGGAAGGTTAATCCAGAGACCCAGGTTGTGTACTGGGGACCTGGGTTCGGGTGGTGGCATTTGAATTTTTAAAATATCCAGAATTAAGAACCTAATGATTGTTGATTGCCAGAAGAAAAACCCACCTGGTTCATTAATGCCCTTCAGGAAACAATACTGCCATCCTTATCTGGTCTGGCCTGGATGTGACTGCCGACCCACAGCTTTGTGGTTGCACCTTAATTGCCCTCTAGGTTGGGCAATAAATGCTGGCTGAGCCAGAAATGCCCTCATCCCATGAATTAATTATATAAATTCCATTTTGATTCATAGCAATTCATAGTGGAATGCACTGCCACTGGTGGTAATAGAGTCAGATACACTGGGGCCATTTTTGTGACTCTAGGGTAGGCACATGGATGATAGTAAAATGTGGGAATGTCGGTTTGTTAGATCTGAGATCGGCAGAACATTGAGGGGTGAAGGGCCTGTACTGTTCTGTCATTTTCTATGTTCCATGTTCTAAAACCACGCTGCCCAAAGAACGTAATAGTCATGACTGGCACTCAGAACAGCTGACTGTTGCCCACACGTATGGCTGCATTGCCTCACCCTTCGTTGCTGTTTAACCACCAGGTCACTCAATTTACCTGACACTAACTACATCGTGTCTAGACACCCTGTCTATGTCAACATTACTCTGTTCCCAGTGCCCACTGGGGACCTATGACTTGTCATTGCCCAATAGGAGAATATCACACACAGGCAAACAATTGGATATTTCCAAACACAAGCTTTATTTTACTGAACACAAACAGACCAAATAGAGTCTATGACTGTCCCCCTACAACGCTCACTAAATATTGGCATAGTGATCAATAACTATTGACCATTCCATGATGGTCCACTGTACCCAGCTCTCATCTACTCGAACCGAGTAATACCTAATGCAGCCAAACCCTGGAATACTCCAGGAGAGCTTCTTCCTCCAAAAGACAAACACCAAAGGATGCTGGAAATCAGAAACAAAACCAGAAATAGCTGGAGGAGCTCAGCAGGTCTGGCAGCACCTGTAGAGAGAAAGCACAGTCGATCTTTGTCCACTGACCCTTCAGTACCAAAGAAGTGTCACGGGACCCAAGGTTTTAGCTCTGCTCCCTCCACGCAGATGCTGCCAGGGCTGCTCAGTTTTCCCCACCACTTCCTCTTTTAGCTCCTTTTTCCCCAGTGTCTCATCCTCCTCCCAGGGAAACTGATCCCACTCCTCAGTTCCTCAGCATCCAGCACTTCATCTCATTGTCTATTCCAGCTGTGCGAGCACAGCACACCAGAATGATGCAGCACACATCATCCGGTCTATACTAGAGCCTCCCCTATAACCTCACACCCCCAGACAAATCCATGCAGTAGAACCACACCTTCTGCAACTCCATGTATGCTCCAACACAGCCCTGATCGAATCATAGGCAGCATTGCATCTACAATGCCCATGTCATCCAATGCCTGGAAAGATTCTACCCTCTAAAATTAACAGACTACATCTTGCTCTTTTTAACCATACATAACACAAATTAAACATAAAGTTAGATATTGTTCTTAATGCAGTGTGGCCATGGGTGGAGGAAATGCAGCAGTGCAGTGAGCTTACGTAACTGCTCAGCTCTGATACAAAATAAGGCCATGGGTTCTTTAACATCCAACCAAGCAGATAGGTCGGACCTCAGTTAAGCATCACATACTAAAGACAGCAATTCTTAGCAGTGCATTAGTACGGAGTGACAACACAGTTAAAGCACCATTGCTGAATAAGATAGTCATAACAAGCATAAAGATCAAGAAGCAATGTTTTTATCAAGACTAGCAAACCAAACTGTAAGGACAATGGGAGCCTTATAAAAGATAGCTAAAATGGATATCAGAAGAAGCAAAACACAAAGTCACAAGTTTTGTATTCAGATATGAAATGACAGGTAGATGGTATTAAAGAGCAGACAACATATTCTGTTACTTAAGAAATTGCAGTAATACAGAAGACAAGAAAATGATAGTTAAGGAATCATTAGCTAAACTAAATATAACTGCATCATGTCATCATGAATCTGCAAAAAGTCATCATTAATCTGCTAGAAATCTTTAAACACGTAAATTATGAGGAAGTGAGTGTTGTGCAATGGATAAAGATATGTGAACTTTCAGGAGGCATAATGGCTTTAAAAATTACGCAACTAACATATTTATGTGAATTTAAGAATGGGGGAATTAAGTATAATTGATGTTCACCATGTATTATCCTCCATGTTGCACAGCAGTTGGAGGAAGCATGGAGGGTGGCAAAAGGCACATAATGTACTCTGGGGAGGAATTTCAACATTCACCACCAAGAGTTAATTGGCAGCAGCACTAGATTTATCACCTTGCTGAATGGGACAGACTTTGAATGGATCTAGCAACTGAAAACTGGGCTTCCATGAGACACTGTGGGCCATCAACAGCAGCAGGATTATCCTCCAACACAATCTGTAACCTCATGGCTCAGCATATCCCCCACTCAACTGTTACCATCAAGCCAGGGAAACCATCTGGTTCAATGGAGAGTGCAGGAGGACATGCCAGGAGCAGCACCAGATGGACCTAAAAATGAGGTGAAGGTACCAGACAGCATAAGTAGCAGGTGATAAACAGAACTCAACAATGGATTCGATCTAAGCTTTGCAGTCCTGCAACTGCAGGAATGATGGTGTACAATTAAATAATTCACTGGAGGAGGAAGCTCAACAATATGCCCATTCTCAATGATGGGAGAACCCAGCAGATCAGTGCAAAAGGTAAGACTGAAGCATTCACAGCAATCTATTCACAGAATAGATGATTCACTGCCTCCTTCAAAGCAACTAGGGATGGGCACCAAATGCTGGCCCAGCCAATGACACCCACATCCCATGAGTGAATAAAGCAAAGATAAATTTCCTTTCTTGATGATGGTTGGTTTGATGATAGGAAGTATCATTTGAAGCTGAATTGAAAATCTTAGCACAGAGGATAATAACACAAGTCTTGTCAGTCAATTTTATTGATGAGACACACTCCTGTTTGAGTTGTTTCCCTTTTTGTACAGAATTCCTCATAGATTCCAGGGCTGTGAACCACCCACAGGAGCCTTAGCTCCACAATCTAAGCCACCCCCACCTCATTCCACTCCGCGCAGAGAGGTTTCCTTTCCAGGCTGCGGCTTCTGATCCTTCACTTCCTCTCCCTTTCTCCAGCAGGGATTTGGAGTTAGAGGCAGACGTATACGACAGTCCTGTGTGTTAGGGCTTTACAATGATCCCTGGATTCCCAGCTGGTGATTGGAGGGTTTTGTTCTCCAGGTTTTTGTTGATTGTGTGACTCTGCAGGCCTGGTTTCAATATCTGTGGCTGTAGGGAGGTTGGCTGGTCAGTTCATGTTTGCAACTCAGCCCAACCTCCCGTTGGTCTTTGGCTCCCCAGTTTGGGTGGGAGGGATGGGAGGGGATACAAGAGGCAGATTAAAAGCCCTGCTCCTCATTCTGCTGTTCAGCCTAGTCACACAGGAGCAGTCAAGCGGGTCATTGGATTTCACGGTGAGGTTAGCACCAAGTATGGGTGGAGAGTGTGGTGCTGGAAAAGCACAGCAAATCAGGCAGCATTGAGGAGCAGGAGAATCGACGTTTCAGTCATAAGCTGTTCACTACCGGAATGTCGATTCTCCTGCTCCTCAGGTGCTGCCTGACCTGCTGTGCTTTTCCAGCACCACACTCCTGACTCTGGTCTCCAGTATCTGCACTTTCTCCTCCTTGGCACTGAGTATCCTTGGAGAGGGTAGGTGTGGTGCCTGCGGGTACAGTTGAGGCATTTCCATGACTGATGGGCACCACAGGGGCTGCAGTGTGTCATCAGTCACCATTACTTTAGTAAATCATTTTCTTTTATTGTTTTTGCTTTTATTGTAATGATAGTTAAATGGCCCTTAAAAGGGATTATTGATTTGTTGATTAATGCATCAAGACAGTTAAAAAGAGACACTTATTGATATTGGTAGCAGCTGGGGATTTCAGGGATACACACATGTAATGTTTTACTTTGTGGATACATTAAACTGAAGTGAAGATTCACTTTCCAACTGATTGTAAAATGTTTAATGTGATGGAATGTACTTTTGAACAAGTGGGGCATTGGATTGCACAGGATGGAGCGGTGAAATGCCATTTCTTAAAAGGATTCCACATGAGCCCACGTTTCTGTACCTGTCATTGTAAAGTACCATAAATGTTGTGCTACCTTCCTCATGTTAGGGTGCAGGATGTCACAAAGAGATCACAAAGAGGGTGCAGATTATTCTGTAGTGGGGGCAGGGGAGCAGAATGAGCCAGGACCTGTGCCACACTTTGTATGAAAACAACATAGAGAGGGGAGGTTTTAAGGTCATACATGACTGGCAAAGTACAGAGATAGGATCTGGAAATCTCTAGATTACACCCAGCTTTACACAGAGCCACAGAAAACTGTAAGACAAGGAGGATCAATATGTGGCTTGAGGCATGAGGAGGAGGAAGGGAGGCCCAATATTATAACTCTAATACATCAGTTGGATCAGTTTTTGTCCAATGTGTGCAGGAGAGTTTCCTGACATAGTATGTCGAAGGGCCGTCAAGAGGGGACGCCAGACTGGATCTGTACTTGGTAATGAACCAGGCCTGGTGTTTGATTTAGTGGTAAGTGAGCACTTTGGAGAGATTGACCATAATTCAGTTACATTTAGTTTAGCGATGGAAAGGGATAGGTTCATGTCACATGTCAAGAGTTAGCGATGGGAGAAGGGCAATTATAATGCACTTAGGCAAGACTTAGGAGGCAAATAATGGGTTAGCCAAATGCAGCGGATGGGGACAATCGAAATGTGGAGCTGGTTTAAGGAACATGTATTGCATGTCCTTGATAGGTTTGTCCCTGTCAGGCAGGGAGGAAGTGATAGGAAAGGGAACTGTGGTTTACTAAAAAAATTGTATCCTTTGTTTAGCGGATGAAGAAGGCTTATGTGATTTTGAGACAAGATGGTTCAGATGAGGTGATGGAAAGTTACCGATTAGCTAGGAAGGATTTAAAGAGTGAGTTAAGAAGAGGAAGGAGGGGACATGAACAGTTTTTAGCAGGTAGAATAAAGGAGAACCCTCAAGCTTTCTATCGGTATGTGAGGAATAAAAAAATGACTAGGGTAGGAGTAGGGCCAGTCAATGACAGAAGTGGGAAGTTGAGTGTGGACCCTTTGGAGATTGGAAAGGTGCTACACGAATATTTCTAATCTGTTTTCACTCAGGAAAAAGAGAATACTGTAGAGGAGAAGACTGAGATACAGGCTATTAGACTTGGAAAGATTAAGGTTAGTAAGGAGGAGGTGTTTTCAATTCGAGAAGGTGTGAAAGTAGATAAGTTCCCTGGGCTGGATGGGATTTATCCGAGGATTCTCTGGGAAGCTAGGGAGGAGATGATGGAGCCTTTGGCCTTCATCTTTGAGTCATCATTATCCACAGGTTTAGTACCGGAGGACTGGAGGATTGCAAAAGTTTTACCCTTGTTCAAGAAGGGCAGTAGAGATCACCCGGGTAATTATAGACCAGTGAGCCTTCTGTCTGTTGTAGGAAGAGTTTTGGAAAGGATTATAAGAGATAGGATTTATAATCATCGAGCAAGCAGCAATTTGATTGGAGGTAGTCAACATGTTTCATCAAGGGCAGATTGTGTCTCATAAACATCATTTAATTTTTTGAGCAAGTGACCAGCCATGTGGATAAGGGTAAGGCAGTTAACATGGTGTACATGGACTTCAGTAAAGCCTTTGGTAAGGTTCCACATGATAGGCTATTGGAGAAAGTGCGGAGGCATGGGATTGAAGACGATTTAGCAGTTTGGCTTTCTGTAAGAAGGCAGTGAGTGGTGGTTGATGGAAAATATTCAGCCTGGAGTCCGGTTACAAGTGATGTGTCACCAGGATCTGTCTTGGGACCACTGCTATTTGTTATTTTTATAAATGACTTGGACACAGGCATAGGTGGATGGGTTAATAAGTTTAAAGATGAAACGAAAGTTGGTGGAGGGTGGACAGTGTGGGAGAATGTTGCAGGTTGCAGGGGGACTTTGTGAGATACGACCTGCCCTTGACGAAACCATGTTGATTATCTGAAATCAAATTGTTGCTTGCTAGATGATTATAAATCTTATCTCTTATAATCCTTTCCAAAACCTTTCCTCCAACAGAAGTAAGACTCACTGGTCTATAATTACCTGGGTCATCTCTGCTGCTCTTTTTGAACAAGGGCACAACATTTGCAATCCTCCAGTCCTCTGGTACTAAACGTGTACACAATGATGACTCAAATATCAAAGCCAAAGGTTCTGCTATCTCCTCCTTGGCTTTCCAGAGAATCCTTGGGTAAACCCCATCCGACCCAGGGGACTTCTCTACTTTCACTCCTTCTAGAATTGGTGGCACCTATTCGTAACTAACCTCGATCCTTTTCAGTCTAATATCTTGTACCTTATCCTTCTCCTCTACAATATTCTCCTTTTCCTGAGTGAACACCAATAAGAAATGTTCATTTAGCACCTCTCTGATCTCCACAGGGTCCATACTCAACTTCCTACTTCTGTTTTTGACTGGCCCTATTCCTACCCGAATCATCCTTTTATTCCTCATATACCTACCGAAAGCTTTAGGGTTCTCCTTTATTCTATTTACTAAAGACTGCTCGTGTCCTCTCTTTGCTCTACTTAACTCTCTCTTTAAATCCGCCCTAACTGATCTGTAACTCTCCATCTCCCCATCTGAACCATCTTGCCTCATCAACACATAAGCCTCCTTCTTCGTCGCAACAAGAGATACAATTTCTTTAGTAAACCACGGTTCCCTTACCTTATCACTTCCTCCCTGCCTGACAGGGACGTACCTATCAAGGACGCACAATATCTGTTCCTTAAACCAGCTCCACATTTACATTGTCTGCGTCCCCTGCATTTTGCTACCCCATTATATGCATCCTAATTCTTGCCTAATCGCATTAAATTTGCCCTTGCCCCATCAATAACTCTTGACCTGTGGTATTTGCCTATCCCTTTCCATTGCTCAACTAAATGTAACTGAATTATGGTCGCTCTCTCCAAAGTGCTCACCTTCCACTAAATCAAACACCCGGCCTGGTTCATTACCAAGCACCAGATCTAGTGTGGTCTCCCCTCTTGTCGGCCCTTCGACATACTGTGTCAGGAAACCCTTCTGGACACATTGGATAAAAACTGATCAATCCGATGTACTAGATTTATAGCATTTCCAGTCAATGTTGGGGAAGTTAAAATCCCCCATAATGACCATTCTGTTCCTTTCACTCCTACCCAGAATAATTTTGGTCATCCTCTCTGCCACCTCCTTGGAACTCTGCAGAGGCCTATAAAAAACTCCATGCAGTGTGACCTCTCCTCTCCTGTTTCTAACCTCAGCCCACACTACCTCAGTAGACGAGTCCTCATTAAAAATTCTCTCAGCCACCGTTTTACTATCCTTGACTGACAAAAAGAGTAACCCACCCAGCCCCTTCCCTGTTTTTATCCCTGTCTAATGCACCTAACACTATGAGCAATCCAATGTGGCCAATTCACCTGACCTGCCCATCTTTGGACTGCAAGAGGAAACCCACACAGACACAGGGAGAATGTGCAGCCGCCAGAGGCGTGAATCAAACACGGGATCCTGGCGCTGTGAGACAGTAGTGCTAACCACTAAGCCACCGTGCCACATGATGATGGGATAGTGAAGGGTGATGGGCTTAGATTAGTTCACAGGTCGTCGCAACATCGAGGGTTGAAGGGCCTGTTCTGCACTGTATTGTTCTGTGTTCTAACCATGGCAAATGTCCTTTCTGCAACTGCGCTGTCGAGGTTCTTAGAATTCTCGAAGTTTCTGTGGGCTCACCATGTTCTTCTAAACACCAGAGAATGTCGGCCCAGTCTCCTCAAACATTCTTCAAAGGACAATCCCACAGTTCCTGGTCTCTGATGAACCTCCACTGTACTTCCTCTATGGAAAATATACTCTTTGCTTGATAAAGGCACCTAAACTGCACTTGGTACTCCAGGTGTAGCACCACCAAGGTTCTATATAAATGAAGCCAGACATGAGTGTTCTTGCGTATGTTTGAGTTGGTGGATCCCATTGTGAGCCACAATGACCACATCTCCATTAAGTGTCTGTAGTTTGAGGAAGTTTGGCTCAAAGTTGATAAGCTGGAATCTGAGCTTCAGATACTGCAACACACCTGGGAGTGGGAGAGTTACCTGGACACCGTGTCTTAGGCAATCACACGCTGTAGCTTAAAAATTTCAAATTTGGCTGCTGGTCAGAGGAAGACACAGTCATTCATTGGTTTGCACTGAAGTCTCATAGCACCAGGGACCTGAGTTTGATTCCACCCTCCGGCAACTGTCTATGTGGAAATGCACATTCTCCCTTTGTCTGCGTGGGTTTCCTCTGGGTACTTCAGTTTCCTCCCACAGTCCAAAGATGTGCAGGTTAGGTGGATTGGCTGTGCTAAATTGCTTATAATATCCAGGAGTGTGCAGATTAGGTGGATTAGCCATAGGAATTGCAGGATTACAGGGATGGAGTAGGAGAGTGGACCTGGGTTGGATGCTGTACAGAAGGTTGGTGTGGCCTCGATGGGTCAAATGGTCTGCTTCCACACTGTGGGGATTCCATGATATGATAGTTTTAACAGAAGGATGTGACAACGAGTGAGGTAAGTAGAAGGATTCTGAATGTAGCATTGTAGAAGCCTCAGGTTTAATCTAGTCCAACAGGTAAGAGGTACTTGCTTCCTTTATGGATGAGGAAAGAGTCTGTGGGAGGATAGTCAAATGGATCATTGCACCATGGTCCTAGAAGACAGTGAAGTGCGGAGAGCCTAAAGAAACGTGACAGTGATAGAGGTTTCTATATTTCCGGGAACCGGTAGCATCCTTTGTGAGAAGGATCCAGGGTGTGTTGCCTTTTTGGTGCCAAGATGAAGGTTATCTCGAGGCAACTTGAAAGGACACTGGGGAGGGAGAAGTAGGATCCTATTGTTGTTGTCCATGGACACAAACAACATAGACAAGTGGTCCTGTTTGGGGAAGATCAGGAATTAAGAACAAAATTGGAGACAGGATCTCAAAAGTTGTAATCTCTGGATTATTACCTGAGCCACTGCAAATTGGTAAGGGACATAAGAACATGAAAGAAGTGAACATATGGACAGGTGGATGAAGTGTGAGGCGGAGCAGGCATTAATATCCCATCAGCATCATGAGACACAATGTTTGGATTCTGGTGCATATGCAGCTTCATGGTTGACAGTCATTCATCAGTTATGGTCTCAACCAATGGCAGAATAGTTTTGTGGGGCGAAGTTGATGATTCCTGTCCCTCTAAGCCTCTGATCTGTCAATGGCTATCCATTTGACTTCTCAGCTAACATTAAGGTTAACCTTCCACACGCTATCTATAATGACATATTGGAGACATTTAACCATCAACACCTCACCACCACCCTCACACACCTCCCCCCCCCACCCTGTACTTACCTCTACAAGACCCCAGAATAAAAATATGACTTTTTTTTCCTGGAACACATTCACAATGCTGGGCATTTTTTTAAAAAAATGCTCTTTTGGATATGGGCACAGCTGACAAGGCCAGAATCTATTGCCCATTCCTAGTTGCCCTGGAGGACATTGGGATTAGTTGATTGCTGCTGTCCTTGAGTGTAGGGATACTGTTAGGAGGGGGTTTGGCCTAATGACAGTGAAGGCATGGCAATATCGTTCCAAGTTGGGATGGTATGTAGTTTAGAGGAGGTCTTGGAGGTGGTGGATGTTCTCATGCCTCTGCTGCTCTTGTCCTTCTGGGGTGGAGAAGTCACAGTTTTGGAAGGTGATGTCAGAGGACTCTTGGTGAGCTACTACAGTGCACCTTGTAAGTGATACACAATTCCGTTGCTGTGCGTCATTGGTGAAGGGATTGACACTGAAGTTGCTGGATGCACTGCCAATGAAGCAGGGTGATTCTTCCTGGATGGTGGCAAATGTTGTTACAGCTGCACTCATTGGGCAAGTGGGGAGCATTCCATCACAATTCTGACTTGTAGACAGTGGACAGGCGCTGGTGATAGATAGCTCTGTGCTTTGGAACTTGGGGGAGTGGAGTTCAATTCTTTAATTTGAAAACTGATCTCCTCTTTTTTCTACTGCAGTTCATCATAAATAATTTGTAAAGTTACCCAAATTGAATTGATTATGAAACAGGAAATTGATGCACGAAACTCCTTATAAAATAGATTGCCACACTCAAACATATATTTGGACATGTTGCTAACAGCTGGGAAGGGTGTGGAGGAAATGGAAGAAGCAGAGGGATTGTGGTCATGTTTCATCAATGCCCCACAATAAATATTGAATGAAAGCAGGCAGCAGGCAGCAGGCAGCAGGCAGCAGGCAGAGTGGAGAAAGAGTTGGAGAGTCGATCACCTCTCTGCTGGCAAAATGAAAATTATTCTGTTTTTGTTTGCTGCAGCCCAGATTCTTTATCAATCTGGCAAGTATTACGTTGTGCTGAGGAACAATCAGAGTATCATTGGGTATTAATCCAAATTACCAATAGTCATAAATGTAATTATTCTTAAAACCTTTTGCTTTTAGATTCGATAGGTCCATGCGAATCAACTACCATTCCTGTGATTGATTCAGTCTTGAATGCTACAACTGCAAGGGTGAATACACTTTTCGCAATGGGTAACCCCTTGACGATTGTGAACTGTAGAGTAACAAATGTAAGTAACACCAAA
The DNA here is from genome assembly GCF_020745735.1 of Hemiscyllium ocellatum. Lineage (NCBI taxonomy): Eukaryota > Metazoa > Chordata > Chondrichthyes > Orectolobiformes > Hemiscylliidae > Hemiscyllium > Hemiscyllium ocellatum. The sequence continues at coordinate 103,004,850 of NC_083407.1, read as the reverse complement.
TCCAATTGACCTTTGTTTGTCCTCATACTTTGTAATGAGTGTTACTGTAATTAATTCCTTCTTTTGACTATGCATGATGTTACTGAGAATTTATGTTGCTGAAAAGAGGGATTTATATAAGTTTTTTTTTCATATCAGCATTTAATACTGAACCTGTTGATGTTAACATTTAGTTTTGGAATTAGTCATTAGTGAATCACTTGTCAATCATTTGGCTCAGCAAAGAACTTATGAGAATCAAATGATCATCACAATAACTTTATACATGATTCTATGAACTGACCACAATGCAGCTATTTGAATATGCATACCATCTTTAACAAACTAAAATGTGTCAAGACATTAGGGCAGTATAATGGCTCAGTGATCAGCACTGCTGTTTCACAGAATCAGGGACCTGGGTTCTGTTGCAGCCTTGGGTAGCTGTCTCCATGGAGTTTGCAATTCCTCCCCATGTCTCTGTAGGTTTCCTTCAGTTGCTCCAATTTCCTCCCACAGTCCAAAGTTGTGCAGGTGGTTTGGCCATGCTATTTTGCCTAGAGTATCCAAGGCTGTGCAGGTTAGGTGGATTGGCCATGGGGAATGTAGGGTTACAGGGATGGGGTGAATCTGGGTGGGATACTCTTCAGAGGAAAGTGCAGTTATTTCTTGTCTGGCGTATCGAGTCATTATTTCTAACCATTATCTGAAACACCCCTCACTACGTATAACTCTTCTTTTGGTTAGATTAACGAAATTGGAAGCTTTGTAATTAAGCTGGATTTAGCCTTTGACGTGCAGGAAACTGCATCCAGCATTGCCCCTGGAATGAATCTCTCAAGTGCTGTGAGTATTAGAATGTTGATCATTTGCTTCTGTTTTGTAGTTAATCCTCATCCTGTCACTTTTAGTGCAACAGCAAATGGCACAATGATCCGTCGTGGAGCATTTGAAATACATCCTCTGTTGGTTCAGTGTTAATAACTGTAACACTGATGTTGATTTTAAATAAAAAAAGCCCCTTCAAATGAATCTTTTGTGTTTTCCAGCTAAATGGCACTGACCTGGATTGTTTCCCTCCCTGTTTACCTCATTTTTCATCGGGATATTGCCAGTCATGACCCCTCAGCCCATCACCACACTTTTACCTGTGGAATGTGCCCAAACCTTGCTCATTTACAAGCTGTCCCTTGGCAATGTTGCCCAAAGAGATGGTGTTATATATTTGCAGATAATACCCAGCTCTATCTCTCTGCAAGCTCACACAATCTTCCATTGTCTCAGGGCTTACAAAAAATGGACCTAACTGTGGTTGTCCATAGTTAAGCAGAAGAAAAGAGTGGGAAATAGTACATCAATTTTTTTTCAAGGGGAAAGGAGATCATTCTAGTAAATAGATTGACAGAACATAAGAATTAGGAGTAGGAGTAGGCAACTTAGCCCTCGAGCATGCTCTGCCATTTGATACAATCATGGCTGATCTCATCTCAGCCTCAACTCCACTTTCCTGTCTGCTCTCTTGAACCTTGCAACCCTTACTAATTAAAAACCTGTCTATATCCTCCTTAAATTTACTCAATGTCCCAGTATCCACCACAACTGGGATGGCAAATTCCACAGATTTATGACCCTTTGGGAGAAGTCATTCTGCTCATCTGTATTTTAAATCTCTTCGTGGGTGCTGGAAAAGCACAGCAGGTCAGACAGCATCCGAGGAGCAGGAGAATCAACGTTTCAGTAAAGAGCCCTTCATCAGAACCAGTATGGCCAGCCCCCAGCGTCTTCAGTCCTCATTTTCTCCTTTTAAATCTGCGACATCACTTCTCCTAAAACCATGCCCTCTCCTTCTGGATTTCTCCACATGAGGAAACATCCTTTCGACACCTACTTTGTTCATCCTCTTTCGAATCTTATATACCTCATTAGGTCTCCTGTCATTCTTCTAAACTCCAGTGAATAGAAGGTTAAACTGTCAGCCTGTCTTCATGGGACAAACCCTGTGCCTGCTGTTGAAGCTGTGCCAAATGCTGCAAGCACTAAAGCTGTTGAGACTTTGAGAAGCTGTTTTACAATTATCAGTTCCTGGAGGTGTTCGCATTAGATAATGGTTCACAGTTTAAGTAAGAAGAAATTCCCATTCAGAAATATGAAAGGTGACTTGACCTGAAACAATTACTTTGATTTCTCTCCACAAATTGCCAGATCTGCTAAGTTTTTCCAGCAAATTCTGCTTTTGTTTCTGATTTACAGCACCCGCAGTTTCTTCAGGAAAGGTCACTTGGCCTGAAATGTTAATTCTGATTTCTGTTCACAGATGCTGCCAGACCTGCTGAGTTTTTCCAGCAAATTCTGTTTTTATTTCTGCAGTTCTTTCAGCTTTAATTAAATGAGCATGGAATCTATTTGTATCATAATCACGCAGCAAAACACAGTGCTTTGGGAAGAACTATACAAATAGCAAAGGCATCTTCACAGAAGTGGTTGTTAGTTATCAACAGAGGTAATAATTTCTATATTTCACTTCGTCACAGGCTAGGCAATTTACCGCACCCTTGTACAATAGCTCCATAGTCTACTCCAGGGGAAGTATATAATTGGAGTTTTTGCAAATGATCTAGATGCTATCATTTATCTAATATAGACGAGAGTGGGACTGAGTCATTGTTGTGATTGTAATTGGCTTGAAAAAAGAAATCTGAGAAATGGAGAACATGACAATCCAAATTCCAATATGTAAGTCAGAAAGAAAATGTGGCCACATGCTTTCATGCCCGATTATAGCCTCAATACCAACCTATGCCCTTTTATCTACATCCACAACCCTTCATAGCTCCTATGCTAGTTTTATACTAACTTATACTGACCCAAACCCCACCCCGTCCTTTGTCTTTCCTGGTTAATTCATTCAGCATTATCCATTGACATATCTCAGAATCCATGCTGAAATGAACATTCTCGAACTCTTTTGATAATATTACGATATGAGAAAACACTCAAAAAATCAATTCACTAAATTAAAAATTACTTACAACTATTAATCACTTGTAACAATAAAAATTTGTATTTATCACCCCACTTCATAGACTTTATAACACTTGGAGCTGTGAATTATGCTGTCATAGCCACCCCACTGTGACAATGATAGATTGCGCAATCCTTCATGCAGCACAAATTCTACAATTATACCCTGCTAGTTATGGCAACAGCCATGGCAGCAGATTTTACATGGTTATATGCTTTTCCTAACTTGGATAACAAAGCCTGGTGATTGGGGTTGGGGTAAGGACTGTTATTCTGCATAGTCTGGTATTACACAACCCATTGTTAATGACTAACAGACCCCATTAATAGCTATTTATCCTCATAGGAGATCATTATCCAGTCCTTTGCCTGCTCAATTGCTCTTCTCGTTTTTTGGACTCTATCCACACCGATTGTTTACTCCATATCCCTCTCCACCCCACACTTATGCATATAAAGTGACATTCCCTAGCTACCATCAGCTCTGAGGAAAGGTCATTGATCTGAAACGTTAACTCTGATTTCTGTCCACAGATGCTGCCAGACCTGCTGAGTTTTCTGAGTCAATTCTGTTTCTGTTTCTGATTTACAGTATCCGCAGTTCTTTCGGTTTTTATTAAACAATTCTGAGTGACTGACGTTTGCAAGCAGAATGGTTGCTTGAAATAATAATTGTTCCATCAATTCCATAGCACCTAAAGTTTAATACAAAAGTACTCACTGACCAAATATCCAAAATATGGCAAACAGAGGGGTGCAGACAATATGGTGTGTTGATTAGAATAGGAATCACAGGCTGTGGTTTGATAGTCAAGGGGAGGCTACAATGCAATAAATCTGTCTAAATATTAAAAGTTATTTATTTAAAAGATTCAGGACTTGTCTCCAAAACTGCTTCTCAGCGTTCAACCTGACCCCTTAGCACCGTCAGACTTCAGGTTCAGTTAAATTGGCCTGATGCTGCCTGACCGGCTGTGCTTTTCCAGCACCACACTCTTCGACTCTGAGCTCCAGCATCTGTTGTGCTCACTTTGCCCCTTCAGGTTCAGTTCGTTTGCTTCCATGGTTAGCTGTGTTATGGAAGGCAGTTCTTGCATTTTTTTATACAGCTTCTTCCACTGCTTGCTCAATGCTGGATCTCAAAATGCAACAGTATTCCCAATGCCTTGTGTTGTTAAACTGTTAATAATGGGTAGGTGGCAATCCCATTACTGTAATCTGCAGTTTGCCTTTGGGCAGTCCCATTGTCACTCCTAATGAAAAATCTAGGATGTGACAGTGATGTGCAGAGATCTGAAAAGGAACAAAGTGAATTCAGCGTCCCTCAGTGGGTGCTTAGGAATCTCTCTATGGCTGTAGAACTATCATTGTATCCCAGTAATCTGTAGTAGAAGATTCAACACGACAATAAAAAAGTCCCGTATAAATCAAACCCTTTGACGCTTCCATTCTGGATAGAGGAGGAATGTCAGGGATATGGAGCAAAGGAAGGGGAGTGTCAGCATGTGAAATAGCCTTTGGAGTGATAGCATAGCACAATGGCTGATATAGCTTTCTTCTGCAATGTAATGGTTCTATGTGACCGCTCATTCAAAATTTTACTGATGGCGCCCTGTCACTACAATTTCCACTCTGTTTGGAGAACTGTCACTGTGTTACAATCTCAGCCTTTTGATCTACAGATAAACTTGACTTGCACGAGCCAAGTCATGATTGAGAATACCACCATTGACATAGTTTCTCTAGTTTGTAACTCAACTTCCACAAACTCAACTCCTGAACCATCTGCAACGCCAACATCGGAGCCAACATCAACACCAGAAACAACACCAACGCCAACACCAGAGACAACACCAACACCAGAAACAACACCAACGCCAACACCAGAGACAACACCAACACCAGAGACAACACCAACACCAGAAACAACACCAACACCAACACCAGAGACAACACCAACACCAGAAACAACACCTACACCAACGCCAGAACCATCATCATCAGAAAGCAATGAATCAATAGACAGCAATGAATCGTCAAAAAGCAATGAATCATCGGATAGCAATGAATCATCAGATAGCAATGAATCATCGGATAGCAATGAATCGTCGGATAGCAATGAATCGTCGGATAGCAATGAATCATAATCACAAAACAGTCATTGAGAAGAAAGTAAAAAGCCTCGGGATTTTTGTTTTAACTGATAAAAAAAATGCACAGGGCTGCAATGAGTTGCAAGTTCTTGACAAACAAAAGTAAAGATCAGCTGATTCTCAGTGCAAAAAATTATGGAGATTGCTTATCCTTTCTTTCTGCTAAGATTACATTGCCATTACCTTTTGTGCTGATGTTGCAAAATCTTAGCTCCCTGTAGAAAGGAAACATTAGAGAGGGTTAAGCCATGCAGCACCTCACTCCTACTCTTCCATTCAACAACACATATTTTGTTCAACTTCATTTTCCTGCCTGCTTCCCACATCCTTTGATTCCTTTAGTCTCTGAACATGGGCGGCACGGTGGCACAGTGGTTAGCACTGCTGCCTCACAGCGCCTGTAGACCCGGGTTCAATTCCCGACTCAGGCGACTGACTGTGTGGAGTTTGCACGTTCTCCCCGTGTCTGCGTGGGTTTCCTCCGGGTGCTCTGGTTTCCTCCCACAGTCACAAAGACGTGCGGGTCAGGTGAATTGGCTAAGCTAAATTGCCCGTAGTGTTAGGTAAGGGGTAAATGTAGGGGTATGGGTGGGTTGCGCTTCAGCGGGTCGGTGTGGACTTGTTGGGCCGAAGGGCCTGTTTCCACGCTGTAAGTCTAATCTAATGTCACAAACTCCACCTTCAGTGTACTCTCTGTCTGAGCATTCCCAGCTCGCAGACATGGATTCACAGTCATCATGAATGAATAAACTCCTCTTCTTCTCAGTCTTAAATAGCTGTCTCACTATCATAATATGATCCTGAGATCTAGACTCTTTAACCAGGGGAAGCTGCTCTGTTAAACTGTGGGAGAATTCTGTGTCCCAATGACATTGCAACCCATTGTTTTGAACTCCAGATGTCCATTCCACTCTCTCCCTAGACATAGAACAGCCATCTCAAAAATTAATAAATTTAACCTGCATTGCGCCTTTCTAAAAATATAAATTATTCGGCCCCAAGTAAGGAGATTAAAGCAGCACACAGTACAGGACTCCAAAGGCCTATACATTTACAAGTATTCCTTCCCCTGTGCACTAAACCTCCTGCAAAGAAGGCAGTTTACCATTCGCCTTCCGAAATTTATCTTCATGCTTTGCCAGTGCGGGTGCCTGTTATCTATCCATAACTGCTAGTGCATGGAGCAACGAATGCAGGTCTGCAGACATATGCGGCTGGCCTGAATTTTTACAGACCTCAATAATGGTTTCGTGGTCGCCATTGCAGAGACAAGCTTTCAATTCCAAAATGTATCCATTGAATTAAAATTCAACCAGCTGCTGTGATGAAATTTGAAATCAAATTTGCCAAAGCGTTAACTTGTGGCTTTGGGTTACTAACCTAGTGACACCACCACTCCACCACTCTGCTTGTTGTAACTGTATGTTCATACATTATGATTACAATCAAGGTTTTCATGTACACTTTGAATCTCAATGTTTAATAGTTTCTTATCATTTAAAAGAATATTCTCCATGTTTCTGACCAAAGTGAACCATTTCACACTTCTCTTCAATATTTCTGTGTTCCAAAATAAAAGCAAAACTCATACAAATTTTCTAAATTTACAATGATTCTGGTTAGACTGCAAATTTAAGCCTAATATTTTAAGCTACGACAATCGTTCTAATATATTATCATTTTGGAATTTATATGTTAATACAGAGGCAGATGGATTTTGGTTTTAGTTCTGTGAAGGTAACTTTTTTTCAAAGAATCCTCACAGTGTGGAAGCACATCATTTGGCCCGAGTCCAGACTGACCCAACCAAAAGCACCCTGATCCAGACCCCTATCCCTGTAACCTTACATTTCCCATGGCTAACCCACCTAGCCTGCACATCCCTGGACACTATGGGCAATTTAGCATGGTTAATCAACCATAATTGCACATCTTTAGACTGAGGGAGGAAACCAGAGTACCCCGAGGAAACCACACAGGCACGGGGAAAATGTGCAAACTACACACAGACCGTGCCCGAGGCTGGAATCAAACCTGGGTCCCTGGTTCGGTGAGGCAGCATTGCTAAGCACTGAGCCACCCGGACTTTTTTAAAGTGGTCAGAAAAGCATTTGGAATAGTGGCCAAAGTGTATTGCTTCCAAGAACTCATGTGATTCAGCTAAGTGCTGAGCAGAATCCCTGTGCTTTTAATTAATGGAATAGTTACACGACTGAGTCTTATGATGCACTGAGTTTAGTTTGGACTCCGGTTTAGAAGAATGAAAGTTTCAGCATAGAACAATAGTTTCTCTCAACTGAGGAGTCTCCAAGCTCTGGGAATTTAGATCGAAGCTTTCAAGTCATCAGAAATGAGAAGAGGTTGAGACTAGGGGTGCCTGGTCTATAGCTTGCAGGCCACGTGAAGGCTGATATCTGCTTTAATTCACAGCTCATTCACAGATCTTGCAAAAAGGCTACTCCTACAATCTGGGGCCCTTTGTGTCCCATGAGTACTGCTGCCTATCAGTAACAAATTCCAAAAAGAACCAGTCTGTGCTTGGAGGAGTTGTGAGCAACCTCAGACCTGGAGCAGCAGCAGTGAGTCTGCAGGTTGGTTTAGGGCCTCAGAAACTTTCGGCTTCCTTTTCAGATGCCCAGCAGTTGCGGTTCCCTACATGAGGAAAGGAGTGAGATCTGGGGCTGCAGATGGCCCTTCTCAGCCAGATCATCCTGTCCCTGGTCACCCTCTTGAATCTAGGGACAGGAGGAGTGCTGCCTTGCTCCTCTTTTACAAGGCCGCGTGCCACCAGATCTGGCTGAGGGCCGGCTTCTTGTCAGGGCATTCATGGTGGCATTCAGGACTGAGTAGGAGTACAGGCTGGGTCAGATCCCCCCTTGAGCACCTCCTCCTGGCTAACCGAGGTATAGCCAGCCCAGGTCATCTCTGAAAGCCAAGGGGCATGCAAGCATGACATGTTTCTAGTTGTTGGCGGAAGGTGGCAGGAAGGGGCTCAAGTTCTGTTACCTTTGTTGGGGACCCGCAACAATAGACACAAGCTTCATCAAATAAAAATTCAAAAATAATAAATTGATCATTCAAATGAGCAATTGATGGAAATAACCTTTCAAAAGCACCAACTAACAAAGTATTCCCTCATTCCACCTTATTTACAATAGCATTTGTCCTCCACATTTTATTCCTGCTTAGGTCCTCACACTGCTGCAACAAACCTTTCAACGTGGTTCTTAGCTCATGAGACAGAGAGTTCACTAACATTTCCCACTCCTCAAGGGCATCCTCATTATTTAACATAGTTTGAAGTACATCAAACTCCACAACATTTGGATTGATTCCTGACTCTGTGGGGCAGTAACTAACACTTGTTTCTCCAGTTCCCTGTCTCTATTATAATAAGATTCAACATATTCATATGACAAACCCAATGCAGTTTTTCTCTATCGAGCATCTTTCCCAGATAATTTACCTGACTCAAATTTTTCTCAATTTGAGAGGGACCACTAAACATGGCCTTGTCAGTTTTTAAGCATGCGCAAAGGCAGGGTAAAGAGGGGTGAATAAAGGAAAGATTTGTAATAGGTGAAAGGCAGGGGCAATTAAATGAGTAAAGAGGAGATAATCACAATCAAAGTATTCCAAAACTGTGAAATTCACCGTGCAGATTCATCCAGAGTCACTTTGCCTGTGGTATCACTGTGAGGATTCTACTCTGGATCACGTGAAGCATTTTCAATTTCAGAAACATTCTTTTTGTTCGGTTCTTTTCCAGAGGTTTCACACACAAGATGCAATTTGCCCACACCAACTTCCGCAAACAGTTACAGTTTATTGAAGCCTGTACAAGCCAGGTGACTGCCCTGGTACTCTTCACAGGCATGTGGAGTCAAGTCAGAAGAGAGACCCCCGAACAAAGAAAACACATCCCCTCTATACAGGTCAGTTGGCAATGCTTGCAGGTACTCTGGCCACTCCCCCCAAAGTCACATGCCACTCAAGGCAACCCCCAGCCTCTCAGTCACATGTTATCCCAGCACAGTGGGAGGATGAGATTATCCTCTGAGATAATGCAAATACTAATGTCCTAATCGTGGAGAATCATCATGCAGACTCGGTCTATTCCCCAAGACAATGTAGGTGTGATGTCTCGTAGCTTCAGGGTGGTCCTGCAAATGAGTTCTGGTTCCGCTTCTTCCTCAGACAATGTAGGTGTGATGGGTCTCAGCATCAGGGATGATCATGTAAGTGAACCTGATTGGCTGGGGATGGCTATGAAAGTATGGAAGAGTTTGAATGAGAGTTTAATTGATAATAGTAGGGGGAGTAGTAGCAAATGATTGTCTAATTGGAATGGGAGACATTCGCATTCCTGCCTGACTGTCATCCCCATCCACTTCCAGAATGTTCCCTCAGTGTAGTTTAACCCTTTAATATTACATTAATGTCCGGAGAGATATTCCCATTTAATCTTTTAACATTACATCCACATCAAACCTCCTCTCTATCCATTGAATTCATCTGCATTTTTTGAATAATCTAATTAATTTTTATAGAATATTAATAATATTTCATGATTTGATGACAAAAACACATAAAACATCAGATCGGTCAGCAAGCATATGTCCCATCTTTTGTGGAGGATTTTTCAATATCTACCAATACCTATCTGTTCCATGTGAGCATGTCTCGTGAATAGCTTTTTGAGACCCACATCCAAATTTTGAATGGAAGATGTTGTATTCATTAGTATAATTCTAACGTGAGTGTGATTTATTTGCAGTTTTCTTTCGATTGCATTAGTTATGTGGGATTTGAATATGTCCCACACCAGCTACGTTGGTCACCAGGATGGCTAGTCCACATATCATTGATCATGAATTTTACTTCATCCTCATCCATCTAACTGAGTCATAGATGTGAATCTGCAGGGAACTTGGTATGTGATGTAGTTTTGCATTGAAAAATTACCATTGACTTTAATTTTGTTCCACCTGTCATGAAGGATATTGCCACCTTGAATCTTGTCTTCTCATGTTCCATCATTTCAATCAAACTGTTTATGAAATCTTCCATTCCGCACTTTGATTGCCTCGCGTATTGAAATTCATGGACATTTCATCCATGTTGCTGATGTGATGTCAAAACTACCCATGTTTTGCTGCTGGCTGATAATGAGTTGCTGGAAACTGGTGATCTTTGCATTGAGGTGTTTTGGCAGTCTATGAACAATTCCGCTCTTCTGTAGAAACCATAGATTATTTGTTCTATAAAGTGGCTGCATAAATTTGCAAGTATTATGGATTTTAGCTTGTAAACAGCTTTATATTTCTTTCCTTTTGCTGGAGGACCCATTCTTTTTGTTGTTTGCCATGACACACACTGTCTGTTCTGTGTGGGTATGTCTTAGCATTTTGTAGCAGCAAAAGGGTTGAAGAGCAGTCTGCTGCATGTCTGAAAGATGAGTGAAAGCAGGTTCAATAATAACTGTGAAAAGGAATTTGATATATCTTTGAAAAGGAGAAATTTGTAGGAGGGTGAATAATAGAACTCAGCAGTGAAACCGATTAGATAGCTTTTCCAAAGAACTGACAGACAAAACGGGCTGAATGGCCTCCTCCGCTTATAAGATTGCATGTTCCCTGATTCTGCAAACCATTGCTTTGCCAGTATGAAGAGTGGTAGGTGGGTGCCTCACCCCAAAACACTATCAACTGTCCTAGTTAGATACGAGGTAAAGTTCAAAATTTCCATTCTCACAGCAAGCATCCGAACAGTTCAAGACCAGGTGGAAGAGAAAAAAAATAAGCAATTCCATTGTACTCTTATCAATCAGTTTTGCAAACAAAAGAGATCCTTCTTCCTTGAAGGAAATATTTACCAATGACAAAGCATGTACGGTTTAATATAAAGTGAAGATACATTCAAGTCAAACTTATTAACATTCCTGATATTTGATACCAACGGACTGCACACAAAGTAAAATGTTCTCTCTAAGCAAACAAGCCTGTCTTTTCATTCAATGGCTTATACCTCTGTCGCCATGATTCTGATGCCACAAAAGTTTGGGTCAACTCATAAGCCTCAATACCCACAATCTGGGTTAGAATATCTGGAGTGGTTTGTGTAGCAGAGTGATCAATCCGTGGTGACTTAACTGACTCAGAGCCAGTTGGCTGGGAACTCAGCTGCACACAGTAAGGCTTAAAAAAAAACAGCTGCCTGATTTTAAAACTAATTACATCATGTATTACAATTATTCAGTATAACCACGTTATCTCCACGTTTCATGTGATCTAGGTGACATCTCTGCTGCTCTTTTCACATCTTGAACTTTTTGGTCATCCACATGAATTCTTATCATCTCTGGAAGTGAGTTTTTAAACTCCTCCAGCAGAATAATCTCTCTTCGAGCATCATAGGTCTATTTTTAAGGCCTGTATCCATCTATCAAAATTACGATATTTAATTCTTTCGAACTGGTCTGACCTGGTTCTTTCTGTATGTTTCTGAACCGCTGTCTATATGCTCCTGGTACCAATTCATAAGCACTTAAACTAGCCTGTATCACCTCCTCATAATCTCTTGATCCCCTTATCTGGTAGCGTCGCAATTACCTCATTAGCTCTGCCTACCAGCTTAGTCTAAACTAGCATTACAAGTTCTCTGACCACTCCATCTGCCTAGCCAATTTTTCAAATGAAATAAAGAAGGCTTCGACATCTTTCTAATCAAAATGTGGCAGTGTTTTAACATATTTGTATACATCACTACATTCTCTCTTCATCTCCATCCTGTAACTTGACGTTCCTGACTAATTTGCAACTTCTGAAGTTCACATTCTCTCTCCCTTTCTCTTTCTTCTCTCCCTCTCTTTGCTCAGCTAAGAATCTTCTCTCTTTCTTAGACCTCCCTCTCTTTTCCCTATATCTCTCTATCATTTTCCTCTCTCTCCCTCTCTCTTTTTCTTCACACATGGTTCTTCTTTCCCTTTCCTCATCTTCTAACTCAATTTGCCTCAATTGTAATTTACATTTTTCTAACTCTACTGCACATGTCTGTTTCTCTGACACACCTAAGTGCTTGACCAACTCCATTACAATTTCAGCTTCCCTTTAATGCACGGTTAAACCCAATTCTAACCTATTTGCTAATTCTGTCAGTATGTCCTTCCTCTGTCTTTCTCAACTTTCTTGGCAAATTTGGGCAGCATCTTCAAATCCCAGAACCTCATTAGCAAACTTCAGTGCCACATCCCTCAGTTTTAATTTAACCAACCACAAGTGACTAAAATTAAATGAAATGCCTCACCTACATTTTATTTAAATATCTAGGACACTAATTAGCAAATATGAAAATCTGCTGGGATCTTTCATACCCCAAATCTGTTCAAATCTGTCCAAGTCTAAGACTGGATCTGTCTAAACCTGTCCAAATCTATCCAAATTATGGACCCGAGTGCCCAAACTGTTAGGACATGGCAGTGATCCCTTCTGCTAATTCAACCAAATACCCAGAAAAGCTCACCTCACCTCGTAATCTGTTAAAATATGAGTGACAGAGAACTCCCAATATCCACTATTTAGAGAAAACAACATAAATGATTTTTTAACTCTGAAATTGAACATTAAGCAACTATTCACAACTCTAAGTCCCCATTTCTCTTAATTGCTTATTACCCGCCTCCAACTCTATTGCTGTTCCAATAAGACATTTATTAAAATTACATCAACTTAATGGGGTGGCAATGCTGCCTCACAGCGCCATGGGCTGGGGTTTGATTCCAGCCTCAAGAGACTGTGTGGAGTTTGCACATTCTCCCTGTGTCTGCATGGGTTTCCTCCTATAATCCAAAGATGTGCCAGTCAGGTGAACTGGGCATGCTAATTTGCTCATAATGATAGGGGGGAATGCGTTCAGGTGGGTTACTTTTCAGAGGGTTGGTGTGGACCTGTTGGGCCGAAGGGCCTGTTTCCACACTGTAGGGAATCTAATCTTAATTTCAAAACCATACAGCAGCTGTTGTCTTTCATGTCCGTCTTCTTTCAGGTTAAGACCTCCCTGGGTCATCTTCTTTCTTTTCACTGCAAATATATTTCACATGAAAAGGTACCTTTGATAGAGAGTGTTTCCTAATTTTTTGGATTTGTGTTGATGGCAGATGTTCTGTCTGGAATTTTCAAAATGCTGCCTTTTTTTTACCTCAACATTGGATTGTCTCACTGGTTCGATGTTGATAAAACAATAAGTTCAAGCTCGATTGGGTTTCAGTAAAATTTTGAAAATTTTACTGGTGAAATTTGAATCCTTGTCAAAACAGCAACCAACTCAGATATGCATTTCACAGCCAAAGGTTACACATTTTCAATTTTCCAGTACACCCTGAGAAGGCTATCTAATATATCACAGGTGCTTGTAAGCCCTTAGTCAGAACAGCATTCACTCTCTCTTAAAGGTACAGTACATACCTTCAACTTCACAACATCATTGATCTAAGTACAGGACAGAAATTCAAAACAGACAATTCCACTTGTCCTACAAAGTCTTTCTCTCAGTCCATAATTTCTGTTCCTTCATGTATTCTACTCCTTACTGATTGTAATCCTAATTCATTCAGCATCAATCTCCTCATTTTTCACCAACTTTCCTACTCTGAAGGGGTTACCTCTTGGGTTCAGATTCACAGTCACACAATAACACAAGGATTAGAAACCGAAGGAGGTCATTCAGTCTCCTTATGTGCTTTGCTATTTATTAAGTTCAAAATGATCAGAATGCTGCGTATTTCTTCTTCGTTTCAATGGGTATTAGGTCAGCCTGTTCAACTTCTAGTCATAAGATGATCCTTTCAAATGAACATTCTCAAAACGGCTTCTAATACAATTACATTTTCTCCTAGGAGACTAAAACTGCATAACGTACTCAAATATAACAAGACCACGTACAGCTTCTGCAACACTTCTTTACTTTTATAGTCTATTTGCCAATAGTTGCCTTCTTAATCACTTGAAGTATATTTGAATGGCACTTCTTTCGTGATTTATTTACCAGTTCACCCAAATCTCTCCATACCTTCAAGTTCTGTAAACTCTTGCCATTCCAATTATATGCTGTTTTTATTCTTCCTGCTAAAGTAGAAAAGTTCACATTTTCTCACACTATACTTCATCTCTCAAATGTTCATCTGCTCAGTTAACCTATCTCAAATTCCACTGTAGAGCCTTTATGTCCATTGGCAATTTATTTTTCAAGATATCGTTCTGTCGTCAGTCAATTAATCTAACAGATAGTAATTGATATGGATTGTCAATAGTTTGGGCACCAGTACTGATCCCTGTGGCTCTACAACCTAAACATGATTGACAAATTCCTCAAAGACTATTTGAAGACAATCAGATCCCTCAAAGAATAGTCATGGAGTCATACAGTACAGAAATAGACCCTTCAGTCCAAGTAGTCCACACTGACCATTTTCCCAAACCAAACTAGTCCCACCTGCCTGCATTTGACCCATATTCCTCCAAACCTTTCCTATTCATACTCTGATCCAAATGTCTTTTCATTGTTGGAACTGTACCTGCATCCATTGCTTCCTCTGGCAGTTCATTCCAATGAGCCACTCCTGTGAAAAAGTTGCCCCTCATGTCCTTCTTAATCCTTTCTCCACTCACCTTAAAAAGTGTGTCCCCTAGTTTTGAATTCACCCACTCCAGGGAGAAGACCCTTACTACTCACCTTATCTATGCCCCTACTGATTCTATAAATGTCCATAATCTCACTTCTCAACCTCCTATGCTCCAATGAAAAAATCCCAACCTTTCAGTCTATCTTTGTAACTCTAACTCTCCATTCCCAGCAAGATCCTGGTAAATCTTTTCTGAACCCTCTTCAATTTAATAATATCCTTCCTGTAACAGGACAACCAGAACTGCACACTCCAGAAGAGGCCTCACCAACATCTTGTAAAACCTCAACATGACATCCCAACATCTATAATCAAGGGTCTGAGCAATAAAGGCAAGCAGGCTAAACAGCTTCTTCAAGCAGGAAAGAACATAACAAGGAGTTAGGAGGACTAAAAGGAATCATGAAATGTCTGCTCAGTGTCAAGGGCTTTCCACATGTAAACAAAGGGTGACTTGGTGATGGGATACCGGCCTCTGTGGAATTATTTCAGTGGTGACCAGAGAAAAAATACTCTCCTGACGAAATTTGTTCACAACTGTCGTCTTTGAGGTTAGGTAAGCATTTCTAGCATCATGCCGTTCTTTGGGAAGCTTGAATCGAAGACTGAACTCAGTAAATGGAAAGAATGCATTAAATCATTCTGGACAAATGGCATTGAGGCGGATCAAACGCAACGATTAATTCTCCTGATAGCTTGTGGACCCACAGCTTTTTTTAATTATTAGGAAAATAACATTTGCTGACAACCAGATAACTACAACCTTTCAACAGCTAACAGATTTTGTTAAGAAATAGTATGACCCCAAACCTTCTCTAATTCTGAGACACTATTGGTTGTACTCAACAGTACAGCAGGGGACTCAATGTCAGGTTTGTTGACAAGGTGAAGATGGCTGGCAGAGGCATGTGACTTTGGCTTAACCCTTAATGAGATGCCGAGACACTGCTTGGTCTGTGGGATAAAAGATGTGATTATGCTTAAGTGTCTATTCGCTAAAGCCCAACTGGTACTATGACTGACTTTGACATTAGAAAATGTGGCAAGTAGAGCATATGACTTACAGGGTATGTTGATGAAAGTAGACACCCTTGCCAGGCTGACTGAGTTTCGGGGATGCCACTTAAGTGAAGGCAATCGTATTGCCTCCCTCAGGACATATCCTGAATAGACCGACTCTAGGTCAGCCCACAGCAAAACCCAAAACAAAGCAAAGTCTCAGTCAAATGGTCAACCGTGGAAGCTTTACAGGTGAAGTGTACAACTTTGGTTCTGGTCCTTTATGAGAAACGATTACCACTGCTGGCAGTAACAGGCCTGGGCCTAAAGCTGCTGGAGGGAAGTTGCTTGAGGAAAATTCACCGAGATTGACTTAACACTTTTCCAGTAGAAAATGGCTGCCTGAGTAAAGTTCTAATTAAATAGCTGGAGGATTTTCAGGAAGGTCTCGGGGCTGTCAAAGATCTTGTATGTTGATCAAGAAGCAATTCCACAATTTTGCAAGGTTGGTACAGTGCAATTTTCCTTACAAGCAACTGTAGAGAGAGAAATAAGAAGGCTGTAAAGTGAAGGAATGATCAAATCAGATCAGTTTAAGGAATGGGCAGCATCGTTCACACCGATGGTGATGCCCAACGGGTCGGTTCACCTTTGTAGGGACTTTAAACAAATGACAAACTGCTTCTTGAATTATTGAATTATTGAAGAGGGGTATAAGAAGATTACACTTTCTTCAAACTGATCTGTCAAAAATCAAAATCAAGTCAATTATTTATTTTATACTGATAACAACTAGTTTTCATTTTAAATAAATTTCTTCAACTTTAATTTTCTGAAGAGTTCTTGTCTTACTCAGTGGCTCCATAGTCTCAACAGAACCAAGACCAGATGAACGAAGGTCGGGTGATCTACATTTCTGATTTGGATGAGCCAAAACTGAATGAAGGCAAAATTTACAAAGGTACTATAACCAATCGGGTTATCAGAGCAGGCAGGAATGAGAGCGATAGTGTTATTGAATAGTGGAGCAGGCTTGAAGGGCTGGTTGGTCTATTCCTGCTGTTTGTAAAGGGTGAGATTCTAAAGGGAATACAGGAGTGGAGAAACCTTGAGGTGTATGTGCACAAATCCATGAAGTCAGCAGGGCAGGGTGACAGAACAGCTCAAACAACATGGGACAATGGGGTTTCAGATACAAGACCAAGGAAGTTATGATTCATTTTTATAAATTGGTGAGTTCGCCTCAGCTAGAATGTCATAATCTGTTCTTGGCAACACAGCTTAGGAAAGATACAAAGGCTTTACTGGAGGTGCAGAAAAGTTTCATGAGAATGAATCAAAGAGCAAGGACGGAGAAGCTGAGGCAATTCTCCTTTGAAGCGAAGGGACATTTGACAGAATTATACAATGTCGTGAGGGATTTGGAGAGCGTAGGTGGTGAAAATAGGATGGTGGAACATGAATCAACTGAAGCGATGGTGATATGAGGAATGACATGTTTACACTGTGAGTGTATTCCACCTGGAGTAAATACCTTGGGGTGCAGGTAGACTCCATCATGCCTTTCAAACTGGATCGAGTTCTGAAAAGGAGAAATGGGCAGGGGTACGGGAAAAAACCCAGGTGAATGATCAAGAACACAATGGGCTGAATCATCATCTTCAGTGCATACTGAAGGAATACTGTCCTGTCAAAGGGACCATCTTTCATGTGAGATATTAACCCAAGAGCCCCATCTGCCCTCCTACACAGACCTATCAGATTGAATGGCTTCAAATGGAAGGAGAACAAGGGAGAGGAGGTCACCCCGAATATAAAGAACAGGACAGCACAATAACAGGCTCTTCAGTGTTCCAAGCTTGCACTTCCATGCTAAAACCATCTTCACTCACAGGATCAGCATCCCTCCATTCTCTTCCTATTCATGTATTCATCCAGGTGCTTCTTGAATGCTGCTACTGTGTCTGCTTCTACCATCTTCTCTGACGGCGTGTTCCATGCACTCACCACCCTTTGTGTGAAAAACCTTGCCTCACATATGCCTCAAAAACTTTCCACCACACACCTTGCACCTGTGTCCGTTCGTAACTGACCCCTCCATCCTGGGAAAAAGCTTCCTATATTCCACTCTGCCTATGCCATTCACAATCTTATAAACTTCTATCAGGACGCCCGTGAACCTCCTGCATTCCAGTGAAAACAAACCCAGTCTATCCAAACTTTCTTCAGAGCTAAAATTCCCCCATAGCTAGAAACATCCTGCTATGTACCCTATCCAAAGCATCCACATCTTTCTAATAGTGGTGACCAGTACTGTACGCAATATTCCAAGTGTGGCCTGACAAAAGTTCTATAAACTTGCAGCATAACTTGCCTCTTCTTATACTCAATGCCCCTTCCAATGAAGACAAGCATTCCATAGGCCTTTTTTAAAACTACCTGATCTACCTGCACAGCCACCTTCAGTGATCTATGGACCTTCACACCCAGATCCCTCTGCATATCAATACTCCTAAGTGTTCTGCCATTCACTGCAAAATTTCCACCTGAAATTGATCTTCTAAAATACATCACTTCACATTAGTCCAGATTAAAGTCCATGTGCCATTCTTCTGCCTATGCCTCCAACTGACCTATATCCTGTTGTGTCCTCTGACAATCCTCACTCTCCATCAATCTTGGCATCATCCACAAGCTTATTCATTAGACCAGCCATGTTTTCCTCCAAATCATCTATGTAGACCACGAACAGCAGAGGTCCCAGCACTGATCCCTGTGGAACACCATTACTGACAACCCTCCAATCTGAAAAGCATCCTTCCACTCCTATCCTCGGTCTCCTATGACTAAGCCAGTTCTGTCTCCATCTTGCCAGCTCAACCCTAATACCATGTGACTTCATCTTTTGTACCAGCCTGTCATGATGGAGTTTGTCAAAAGCTTTTCAAAAGCTAGACAACATCAACCACCTTTCCCTCAACAATCATCTTCATCACCTCCTTAAAAAATTCTATCAAGTTAGTGACGCACGACCTCAGCCGCACAAAACCATGCTGTTGATCACTTATCAGTCCATTTGCTTCTAAATGTTTAAAGATCTCATCCCTGAGAACCTTTCTCCAATAGTTTCCCTACCACCAACGTGAGACTAACAGGCCTGTAATTTTTTGGATGATCCCTACTAACCTTAAATAATGAGACAATATTGGCTATTCTCCAGTCCTCTGTGAACCTACCTGTGGCCAAACAGGATACAAGCTTGCTTATCAATGTTCCAGCAATTTGTTCTCTTGTCTCAGCACCCGGGGACTTATCTATTTTAATACTTGTTAAGACGCACAATACCTCTTCCTTTTTAAAAGCAAATTGCTGCAGATCCTGGAATCTGAAACCAAAAGAGAAAACGCTGGAAAATCTCAGCAGGTCTAGCAACATCTGTAAGGAGAGAAAAGAGCTTTGACAAAGGGTCAGTTGGACTTGAAACATCAGCTCTTTTCTCTCCTTACAGATACTACCAGACCTGCTGAGATTTTCTAGCATTTTCTCTTTTGGTTACCTCTTCCCGTTTAATGGCAATTTGGCTGAGGAATTCAACACTCCCTTCCGAGCTCATCCTCCACCCAATTCCTTTTCTTGAGTGAATAGCAACTCAAAGTGTTCCTTAAGGACATCACCTACCTTTCCCTGGCTACCCTCTTGCTTTTTATATATGTATAAAAAGCTTAGGATTCCCCTTAATCCTGTTTGCTAGTGACTTTTTATGACTCCTTTTAGCCCTTCTAATTCCTTGTTTAAGTTCTTTCTTATTTTCCTTATATACTTAAGGGTGTCATCAGTTCCTACCCTCCTAGTCTTGATGGACTTTAGGCTCAATCTACAAACTTATTTTCTTTTATGTGTGAGCCAAGTCCTGCGTGCTCTTTAAATAAAGCAACAGGAAAAAATATCTAATCTTACACTTTTAGTTTTATTCTATCAGTAAGTGGATAAAGTATACAGAGCTCTGCGTCTAAACCTTTCTGTCCCTGACAAACTACTCAGTCAGTCAGTTCAGAAAGAACAAAAGACGTATATCTGTCCCTGACCCAGTCTTTTATACCATACAAAACATCATACCATCACTCAAGTGAAATAGTCTTCTAATTGGCTGTTGCTCTGACTCCATTCCCCACCTCCTCGCATTCCCGGATGTCCGATCCCACGTGACCCTCCTTTGTCTCTGAAAAGGAGCACCACGCGGCCTCCTTTCGGGCGCGGAACAGCAGACTTGCACACTTCTGGGGCGCGAAACGGCCGATCACGTGACCTCCCGGCACTCTTCCGGAACGAGAAACAGGGAGACCACGTGACCGCGCCCGCGTCTCGGAGCATCACGTGATCATCCTCTGCGCACGCATCAGATGACCACGTGACCTCCAAGCGCTGAGGACACGCCCCCTCAGACTCTACAATTTAGTTTCCTGGTAAGTTTTATATATATGTCGAGTAAAAAATGAGGTCTGCAGATGCTGGAGATCACAGCTGCAAATGTGTTGCTGGTTAAAGCACAGCAGGCCAGGCAGCATCTCAGGAATAGATAATTCGACGTTTCGAGCATAAGCCCTTCATCAGGAATAAGAGAGAGAGAGAGCCAAGCAGGCTAAGATAAAAGGTAGGGAGGAGGGACTAGGGGGAGGGGCGATGGAGGTGGGATAGGTGGAAAGAGGTCAAGGTGAGGGTGATAGGCCGGAGTGGGGTGGGGGCGGAGAGGTCAGGAAGAGGATTGCAGGTTAGGAGGGCGGTGCTGAGTTGAGGGAACCGACTGAGACAAGGTGGGGGGAGGGGAAATGAGGAAACTGGAGAAATCTGAATTCATACCTTGTGGCTGGAGGGTTCCCAGGCGGAAGATGAGGCGCTCCTCCTCCAGCCGTCGTGTTGTTGTGTTCTGCCAGTGGAGGAGTCCAAGGACCTGCATGTCCTCGGTGGAGTGGGAGGGAGAGTTAAAGTGTTGAGCCACGGGGTGATTGGGTTGGTTGGTTCGGGCGGCCCGGAGGTGTTCTCTGAAGCGTTCCGCAAGTAAGCGGCCTGTCTCACCAATATAGAGGAGGCCACATCGGGTGCAGCGGATGCAATAGATGATGTGTGTGGAGGTACAGGTGAACTTGTGGCGGATATGGAAGGATCCCTTGGGGCCTTGGAGGGAAGTGAGTGTGGAGGTGTGGGCGCAAGTTTTACATTTCCTGCGGTTGCAGGGGAAGGTGCCGGGGGTGGAGGTTGGGTTGGTGGGGGGTGTGGATCTGACGAGGGAGTCACGAAGGGAGTGGTCCTTGCGGAACGCTGATAGGGGAGCGGAGGGAAATATATCCTTGGTGGTGGGGTCCGTTTGGAGGTGGCGGAAATGGCGGCGGATGATACGTTGTATGCAGAGGTTGGTGGGGTGGTAGGTGAGAACCAGTGGGGTTCTGTCTTGGTGGCGGTTGGAGGAGCGGGGCTCAAGGGCGGAGGAGCGGGAAGTGGAGGAGATGCGGTGGAGGGCATCGTCGATCACGTCTGGGGGAATCTGCGGTCCTTGAAGAAGGAGGCCATCTGGGCTGTGCGGTGTTGGAATTGGTTCTCCTGGGAGCAGATGCGGCGGAGATGAAGGAATTGGGAATATGGGATGGCGTTTTTACAGGGGGCAGGGTGGGAGGAGGTGTAGTCCAGGTAGTCCCGCCGCACCAACCAGTACCCTTCCACTGACACCCTCCTTCGACTGACTGAACTGGTCCTCACCCTGAATAACTTCTCTTCAATCCTCCCACTTCCTCCAAACTAAAGGAGTTGCCATGGGCACCCGCATGGGCCCCAGCTATGCCTGCCTCTTCGTAGGATATGTGGAACAGTCCATCTTCCGCAACTACACTGGCACCACCCCCCACCTTTTCCTCCGCTACATCGATGACTGTATCGGCGCTGCCTCGTGCTCCCACGAGGAGGTTGAACAGTTCATCAACTTTACTAACACCTTCCATCCCGACCTGAAATTCACCTGGACTGTCTCAGACTCCTCCCTCCCCTTCCTAGACCTTTCCATTTCTATCTCGGGCGACCGACTCAACACAGACATCTATTATAAACCGACTGACTCCCACAGCTACCTGGACTACACCTCCTCCCACCCTGCCCCCTGTAAAAACGCCATCCCATATTCCCAATTCCTTCGTCTCCGCCGCATCTGCTCCCAGGAGGACCAATTCCAACACCGCACAGCCCAGATGGCCTCCTTCTTCAAGGACCGCAGATTCCCCCCAGACGTGATCGACGATGCCCTCCACCGCATCTCCTCCACTTCCCGCTCCTCCGCCCTTGAGCCCTGCTCCTCCAACCGCCACCAAGACAGAACCCCACTGGTTCTCACCTACCACCCCACCAACCTCCGCATACAACGTATCATCCGCCGCCATTTCCGCCACCTCCAAACGGACCCCACCACCAAGGATATATTTCCCTCCCCTCCCCTATCAGCGTTCCGCAAGGACCACTCCCTTCGTGACTCCCTCATCAGATCCACACCCCCCACCAACCCAACCTCCACCCCCGGCACCTTCCCCTGCAACCGCAGGAAATGTAAAACTTGCGCCCACACCTCCACACTCACTTCCCTCCAAGGCCCCAAGGGATCATTCCATATCCGCCACAAGTTCACCTGTACCTCCACACACATCATCTATTGCATCCGCTGCACCCGATGTGGCCTCCTCTATATTGGTGAGACAGGCCGCTTACTTGCGGAACGCTTCAGAGAACACCTCCGGGCCGCCCGAACCAACCAACCCAATCACCCCGTGGCTCAACACTTTAACTCTCCCTCCCACTCCACCGAGGACATGCAGGTCCTTGGACTCCTCCACTGGCAGAACACAACAACACGACGGCTGGAGGAGGAGCGCCTCATCTTCCGCCTGGGAACCCTCCAACCACAAGGTATGAATTCAGATTTCTCCAGTTTCCTCATTTCCCCTCCCCCCACCTTGTCTCAGTCGGTTCCCTCAACTCAGCACCGCCCTCCTAACCTGCAATCCTCTTCCTGACCTCTCCGCCCCCACCCCACTCCGGCCTATCACCCTCACCTTGACCTCCTTCCACCTATCCCACCTCCATCGCCCCTCCCCCTAGTCCCTCCTCCCTACCTTTTATCTTAGCCTGCTTGGCTCTCTCTCTCTTATTCCTGATGAAGGGCTTATGCTCGAAACGTCGAATTCTCTATTCCTGAGATGCTGCCTGGCCTGCTGTGCTTTAACCAGCAACACATTTGCAGCTATTTATATATATGTCCACAGTCTTCACTTTTCTCTTTGACCAAGGTGATAACATCCAAGGTAACTTGCCATACCTATCCTTTATTCGTGTAGGAATGCATCACACCTGAACTTATATCAACTTATATTTGAAATACACCCATGTCTGATGTGGATTTACCCTAAAACAGCCACCTCCAATCAAAATTCTCCAATTCCTGCCTAATATTGTTGTAGTTTGCCTTCCCCTAATTTAATACCTTCACCTGAGGACTGCTCTTACCCCTATCCATGAATATCATAAAACTCATGGAATTATGGTCACTACTCCCAAAATGCTCCCCCATTGAGACTTCACTCATCTGGCTGGACTCATTTTCCAAAACCAGGTCTAGTATAACCCCTTCCCTGGTTGAACTGTTTACATACTGTGTCAAGAAACCCTCCTAAATGGTCCTGACAAATTCTACCCCATCCAAGCCCCGAGCAAAAAGTGAGTCCCAGTCAATATCTAATCTAATCAATATAGGGGAAGTTAAAATCACCCACCATGTCACATTACAGGTGAACCCATTGCACTACACACACAGACAGACGCACACACACAGACAGACACACTCACAGACAGATGCATACACACACACTCCTACAGACACACAGACAGATGCACACACAAACAGACGCATACACCCCTACAGACACACAGAGTCATGCAGACCCTCTCTCATATGCTTACACATACATTCCCATACACACACATGCACCATTTCACAGACTTATACCCCTTTACACTCACACACAAACACACACTATCTCACAGACACTCATACCTGCCCCCACCCACACACATAAATGTATAAGTTTGTGGGTGAATTTGTACTTGCAGAATTACATTTTACTTTGCTCAAAAACTGCATGAATCCATGTAAGATTTGCTAAATTTATTTTTTAGATTAGAATCAGTCTGACCATTGTGGCACAGACAGCCCACACCTTCAATGAATTATCTGGGCCAACATGACACCAATTGTTAAAGTTCACTTGAGAGTGTAACTTTTAAATGTTCTGCAATTTACATATGAAAGAACTGAAACCAACATGTTCATTCTAAAAGATGACAGACTCAACAAACAATCCAGGTCTTTCACAATATATGATTTCAGATACATCGCACTGTAAACTTTTGCGATAAATTCTGTGTCTTACAATCTTATTCTCCACAACTACCTTAGGAAGGAGCTGTGCTCCGAAAGCTAGTGCTTCCAAATAAACCTGTTGGTCTATAACCTGGTGTTGTGTAACTTTTAATCAATTTTGATGTCTGTCGTTCCCAAACTTACTAACCATGCCTTCTACATTCTCATCCAAATCATTTATACAAACAACAAAATTCAACCCAGAACTGATCCTGTGGAGCATCACTGGTTACAGGCCTCCACCTCCACTCTGTCTCTTGCTGGTGAGAAACAGTCAGCATTAAGTGGTCATGACTTGGAACTGACTGCCTCTGAGGTCAGGGGAAGTAAAGATCAATGATTTCAGAAGGATGGGCATTTGAAGACAATAAATTTATTAGATTATGGGAATAGAGTGAAGAAATGAGACTGACCGCACTGGTCTGTAGACTGTCTATGACTGGAAATATATAACAAGGTCACAGGACATTAGAAATTAGTCAACATTATTCCAGAACTATAACTATAATATCCGATAGGTAACATATTACAACACTTGACATACATTATAGTCATCTTATATGTCAGCTCTCTCCATGAGAAAGCTGCCTCTTTAATTGTAGAGATTAGGAAAGAGGCCATCCTTTTAGTCAGAGAAATTGAAGTGTCTGTATTATAAATAG
This sequence comes from Hemiscyllium ocellatum, assembly GCF_020745735.1. Taxonomy (NCBI): domain Eukaryota; kingdom Metazoa; phylum Chordata; class Chondrichthyes; order Orectolobiformes; family Hemiscylliidae; genus Hemiscyllium; species Hemiscyllium ocellatum. The sequence goes on along the minus strand of NC_083407.1, from coordinate 102,979,905 downwards.
TCAAGTCCGGATGCATGATATGATAATGACCCTGCACATATTTGTCACAGGAAGCAATATAATGTCATAGCCAGCCTCCTGACAAGGTGAACACCAAATAAATTTGACGTCCTCCCCTCTGCTGCAGATTGAATAAATATTCTGCAGAAGCTGAGGGAGCAAAGGAAAACACTGGCTCAGAAAAAGAGAGAAAGAACCGGAGGAGGAGAGGGAGAGATGGGCTGGAAGATGGAGGTTGGCTAAGCTGGGCCAGCCCTTCCAACGTCTATGCTTGCTCTGAATTTACTTATTTTCCCTTTGGTTGCTACACGTCAACACTTTAAATCAAGAACTGGAGAAGATGTGAGAAGGGGAATAAGGTGCTGAACTCTCAGGTATTGGACAGAGAATAAACTCGGGCTACCTGATGTCAGTAGACCTGTCCACTTCTAAGAATATGTATGATAGACAAAGAGAAGCTCTCCTCATTAGGTAGTGATACACATTGAAGGTTTTGGGAAAGAAATGTAGGAGGCTTGCCCCTTTTATTTGATCTCTGGGGTGGTAGGTAAATTGCTGAAGAGTACCAAACCCCCATCCCCTAACCAGCAGTTTCCAGGCAACCACGATGTCCCCTCCCCACCCCTCGTCCACTCATCAGCAGTTTCCAGACCACTGTTCACTCACCAGAAGTTTGCAGAATCCTGTTCACCCCAACTGTTTCCAGTACCCCTCCTCTCTCTCCCCATCAGCAGTTTCCAGGCCCCAATCTCCCTATTCCTCCCCTGATCACTGGCAGTTTCCAGATCCTCCTCCTTCCTCTGCTTACCAGTGGTGGCCAGGCATCCCACTCTGTTCACTAACGGTTTCATGGATACCAGCCGTTCTTCACTCCGTGAAGGATGACCTTGCACCTGCACACATTGACACTGATAGGAAACCTCCTTTAGTGTGAGGTATTCTGGGTACATTGTGCACCATTGATGGCTTGAATGGATCATTGAACATCACATTGTGGAATCCCAATGGAGATCGAGGCCAAATGTTTAATATACAAGCCAATGTACTTAAATTGTAGATAAACATGTTTAGCCTCAACCTGCTTCTCTCTAATGCAATGTTGGAAAACATTCCATGTTGCAAAACAGGTTGCAGCAGTGATCAGAGTGGGAGCATCGACCAGGAGGCTGACGGTAAGATGAATCACTGATTTAAATACTTACCTCATGAATAGACAAAGTACATGCTGACCAAGAGCAGTCACAGGATTGCTGAGTAAATGAAGTCATATATTTGGGTGGTTCTGTCACCCGAAACACTACTTAGGTAGTGACTCCCACCCATTCTCCTTCTCTAACCAAAAATAAAGGTTCTGTGCGCCAGATTGGTAAGGTATCTAGTTTTTGTTTACTCTATATTTTTCTACAGTCTCTTTGGGAATTTAGAATTGTGGGAATGTTGGTTAGGGCAGTTGAATGTTCCTCCTGCAGAATATGGGAGATAAGGGTCACCACTAGTGTGAAGTGCACCCAATCCCAGCTCCTCGAAAACCACGTTAGGGAACTGGAGCTGGAACTGAATGAACTTCGGATCATTTGGGATGCGGAGGGGGTTATTGAGAGGAGTTACAGGGAGGTAGTGACTCCTCAGGTACAAGAAGAAGGGAGATAGGTTACAGTCAGGGGATGGAAAGGGAACTGGCAGGCAGTGCAGGGATCCCCTTTGGCCATTCCCCTCAATAACGAGTATACCGTTTTGGATACTGTTTGAGGGATGACGTACCAAGGGTAAGCCATGGGGCACAGGTCTCTGGCACAGAGTCTGTCCTTGTTGCTCTGAAGGGAAGGAGGAAGAGGAGCACAGCATTAGTCATTAAGGACTCAATAGTTAGGGGGATAGATAGGAAGTTCTGTAAGAACAAGAAAGACTCACGGTTGGTATGTTGCTTCCCAGGTGCCAGGGTTTGTGATGTCTCTTGTGTTTTCAGGATCCCTAAGGGGGAGGGGGAGCAGGCCCAGTTGTGGTCCACAATGGCACCAACGACATAGGTAGGAAAAGGGATGGGGATTTAAGGCGGGAATTCAATGAGTTAGGGTGGAAGCTTAGTGCTAGAACAAACATTGTTGTTACCTCTGGTTTGTTGCTCATGCCACATACTCATGAGATGAGTAATAGATAGAGAAAAGAGTTGAATGTGTGGCTACAAGGATGGTGCAGGAGGGAAGGTTTTGGACTCCTGGATAATTGGGGCTCTTTCTGGGGTAAGTGGGACCTCTCCAAACAAGATGACCTTCACCCAAACCAGAGGGGTACCAACATCCTGGGGGGATATTTGATAATGCTCTGCAGGAGGGTTTAAACTAATTCAGCAGTAGGATGGGAACCTAAATTGTAGTTCCAGTGTCCAGGGGTTGAGAGTAGTGAGGTCAGAAATGAGGTTTTAAAGTCATAAGAGTTCACCAGCAAGCAATAAAATGGTTTGAAATGTGTCTACTTCAATGCCAGAAGCATCCGGAATAAGGTGGATGAATTTGCAGCATGGGCTCGTACCTGGAATTTCAATGTTGTGGCTATTTCAGAGAAATGGATAGAGCTAGGACAGGAATGGTTGTTGCAGGTTCCAGGATTTAGATGTTTCAGTAAGAACAGAGAAGATGGTAAAAGAGGGGGAGGTGTGACATTGTGAATCAAGGACAGTATTACGGTGGCAGAAAGGACATTTGAGGACTCATCTACTGAGGTAGTATGGGCTGAAGTTAGAAACAGGAAAGGAGGATTCACACAGTTGGGGGTTTTCTATAGGTCTCCGTTTGGTGCTAGAGATGTAGAGGAAAGGATAGCAAAGCTGATTCTGGGTAGGAGTGAGAGTAACAGAGTAATTGTTATGGGTGTCTTTACCTTTCCAAATATTGACTGGAAATACAATAGTTCGAGTACTTAATATGGGTCAGGTTTTGTCCAGTGTGTGCAGGATGGTTTCCTGACACAGTATGCAAACAGGCAACAAGGGGCAAGGCCAAATTGAATTTGGTACTGGGAATGAACCTGGCCAGGTGTTAGATTTGGAGATAGGTGACCACAATTTGGATATGTTTACTTTAGCAATGAAAAGGAAAAGGGATATAATGTAGGACAAGAGTTATTGCTGGCGGAATGATAATTATGATGTGACTAGGCAAGATTTAGGATACATAGGATGGGAAAGAAGATTGCAGGGGATGGGCACAATAGAAATGTGGAGCTTATTCAAGGAACAGCTACTGTAGGTCCCTGATAAGTATGTATTTGTCAGGCAAGGAGGAAGATTCGAGCGAGGGAGCTGTGGTTTACTCAAGAAATTAAATTTATTGTCAAGAGGAAGAAGAAGGCTTATGTTAGGATGAGATATGAGAAGGCTCAGTTAGGGCACTTGAGAATTACAAGTTAGTCAGAAAAGACCGAAAGAGAGAACGAGGAAGAGGCCAGGAGGGGACATGAGAAGTTATTGGCAGATAGGATCAAGGAAACCCCTAAAGCTTTCTATTGGTATATCAGGAATGAAAGAATGACCAGAAAAATATTAGGGGCAATCAGGGACAGTAGTGGGAAAATTGTGTGTGGAGTCTGAGGAGATGGGGAAGAACTAAATGAATATTTTTCATCAGTATTCACATTGAACAAACACAATGTTGTTGAGGAGAATACAGAGATACAAGCTACTAGACTGAATGGGATTGAGGTTCACAAGGAGGAGGTGTTAGCAATTCTGGAAAGTGTGAAAATAGGTAAGACCACTAGGCCAGATGGGATTTATCCTAGGATATTCTGGGAAGCCAGGGAGGAGAATGCAGAGCCTTTGGCTTTGATCTTTATGTTGTCATTGTCTACAGAAATAGTGCCAGAAGACTGGAGGATAGCAAATGTTATCCCCTTGTTCAAGAAGGGGAATAGAGACAGCCCTGGTAATAATAGACCAATGAACCTTACTTCGGTTGTGGGTAAAGTATTGGAAAAGATTATAAGAGATAGGATTTATAATCATTGAGAGAGGAATATTCCTAATTGTTTACAAGGTCATGGTTAGGGATAGTCAACACAGTTTTGTGCGAGGTAGATCATGTCTCACAAACCTTATTCAGTTCTTTGAGAAGGTGACCAAACAGTTGGATGAGGATAAAGCAGTTGATGTGGTGTATCTGGATTCCAGTAAGGTGTTTGATAAGGTTCCCCATGTTAGGCCATTGCACAAAATACGGAGGCATGGGATTGAGGGTGATTTAGCAGTTTGGATCAGAAATTGGCTAGCTGGAAGAAAACAGAGAGCGGTGGTTGATGGGAAATGTTCATCCTCGAATTCAGTTACTTGTGGTATATCGCAAGGATCTGTTTTGGGGCCACTGCTGTTTGTCATTTTTATAAATGACCAAGATGAATGCGTACAAAGATGGGTTAGTAAATTTGTGGATAACACTAAGGTTGGTAGAGTTGTGGATAGTGCTAAAAGCTGTTGCAGGCTACAGAGGGACATAAATAAGCTTCAGAGCAGGGCTGAGAGGTGGTAAATGGAGTTTAATGTAGAAAAGTGTAATTCACTTTGGAAGGAGTAACAGGAATGCAGAGTACTGGGCTAATAGTAAGTTTCTTGGTAGTGTAGATGAGCAGACAGATCTCAGTGTCCGTGGATATAGATTCCTGAAAGTTGCCACCCAGGTTGATAGGGTTGTTAAGAAGGCATACGGTGTGTTAGCTTTTATAGGTTGAGGGATTTAGTTTCGGAGCCACGGGGTCATGCTGCAGCTGTACAGAACTCTGGTGCGCCACACTTGGAGTATTGCATACAGTTCTGGTCACCGCATTATAGGAAGGATGTGAAGCTTTGGAAAGGGTTCAGAGGAGATTTACTAGGATGTTGCCTGATGTGGAGGGAAGGTCTTACGAGGAAACATTGAGGGACTTGAGGCTGTTTTCATTAGAGAGAAGAAGGTTGAGAGGTGACTTAAATGAGAGATATAAGATAATCAGTGGGTTAGATAGGGTGGACAGTGAGAACCTTTTTCCTCAGATGGTGACGGCTAGCACAAGGGGACATAGCTATAAATTGAGGGGTGATAGATGTAGGACAGATGTCAGAGGTAATTTTACTCAGAGAGTAGTAGGGGCGTGGAATGCATTGTTTGCAACAGTAGTAGACTTGCCAAATTTTAGGGCATTTAAATGGTTATTGGATAAACATATGAATGAAAATGGAATACTGTAGGACAGATAGGCTTCAAATTGGTTTCACAGGTCGGTGAAACATCAAGGGCTTAAGGGCCTGTCCCGCGCTGTACTCATCTGTGTTCTATGTTCTATGTCAGTGCAAGTGTCAGTTGTATTTAGAATTCGCATTCAATCAAATACAGTTTGTTCGAACATTGTGAGCTCGTAGAGTTTTGTGTGTAATCACATGGGAAGAGAGAACAATAGAGAAAACAGAAGAGATGTACACTTCCAGTTACGACCTTGGGAATGGCATTCCATTCTCAATGTTCTAATCTCTCCGACTGTACATCTCTCTCTAGATCTGTGTGCAGTGACAGCATGCATCGAAGTGTTTTATTTGTGTGTACATCTGGATGTTTGCAGTTATGTGCCTGTGCATGTGTCTCTGTATATTTAACAGTATGAACACCTGCAGGTTTGTATGTGTTGTATGTGACTAAATGTCATGTATGAATGCATGCCTTGTCAGTGTGTATGTGTGCACGTGTCTGTAATTTTGTCTCTGCAGGCAACTGAGGAGTGGCAATCTATTAACACAATAGTCCAATGTGAAATTTAAGTTGGGGAAAGGGATTGAGACATTGGGTTTTACTCATCATGTGCTGCACAGGAGCTGAGGGTGACATTGCTTTTCTCTCTCTTGTGCACTTCATTCTTTTAATCTCAATCCTGGTTTTTAACTGATTTGTCTGGATCATACTGTTTAGTCTCACTGTTAAAACGACTGGCCACATTTTTTGTGACAGTATTTTATCTTAAAAAATCAATTTTGAATTCAGAATCTGTCAAGAAACTGCGAGATTTTCTGGAGTCAATTGTTAACAATGGTGTAAAATTGGTGCAGATGTTTCCATTCAGACACATGTTGAATGGTTTGTAGGAAAGCTGTTAATTTCTACATTGGTATGATGATAATGTTGAAGAGAATCTTTTTCTGCTCCACAGGTCACAGCAGAAACTGGATTGTTTTATACAGTTCTTGATAGGGCCAAATTTCAGCTTTCTCTATATTAGACTTAAAATAAAAAGACTCATTAACCAGGTTTCTTAAATGCACAAAAAGTTGATTTATTTTAAAGTTCATATATATTTTTAGCAAAATATTAAACTTGTTAACAACACACAGAGGCCAATAATGGTTAATCATTGATGGAAGAGAAAGTGATAATGCATGGAATTTTCAGCTCGCTGTCAAGCTAGTACTCTGGCACACATAAAGTAAGGTCAGTGGACACATAAAACTATCTCTGCGGTCTTGGTAGATACAGCTTACTCAGAAAATAAAGGATCATACAGACTTCCAAATGCTCTTGAAGAGGTCAAGCATGCTTTACATTGAACTTACAATAAAAGCTTTTCAGAAAGATAGAGCAAAATGTTGAGCAGCCTTTTCCTCAGCAGGCCTTTTTCCCAAATGAAAAGTGAACAATCACCAACTGCATGCAAAACGTTATTCAAACAGAAACATTTTTTTTCAACTCCTAAACTCTGTCATGTGTTTCCCCAGAGGCGAGTCCAAGGAATTAGATGTACTGTTCACATGAATGCTTTATTTTAAAGATGTGAAATGTCTAATGTATAAAGTGACCTTTCAGCAACCCCTTAAAAATGCATCCAATTATCCACAGATCTAAGGTAAATTAGTTTTGCACAATCCCTAATAACTCAAATCTTCAGTAAGAAGAAAATACATAAGCCTGAATATAAAATCAAGCAACAAGAATTACAGTGGTATAAACCTTGAGGAATTTAGGACTATTTTGCTGTTTTAGCAGTTAGTGAGCTGAAATATTTTGAAAACTGATTAACACAAGGAGTGACTAGCAAGCTGAGATCACTGAAATGTGAGTCTTATCAACCTCATTCCTAAAGACAGCACTTGCTTTGATCATTGACACATTTGGAGTGAATATTATGATGTAACGGTCACTACATTCTGTGGTGCCATGGTTACCTGTTTCAAAACAAAACCAATGCCCAGTGCCTGGGAAAACAACGATCAGAGGGTCAGAAACATATGCCAAGTTGGTTTGGTCAGTTAGTGTGCGCTGGATGCAATGTTAATATTAACAAAAGGGCTGTGAGCCAAACATCTATGAATCCAAGGCTGTCAGAATTCAATCATGGATAACCTGCATATTCCACAACCAAGGAGCCATTCTTATGGCAGCATTTTACCAACAACTATGGCAGGCATGAACAGCCATAGTGATGTGAGTACTGACACCCTCGATGTCAGTGTGTCCCAGACGAGTATGCCCAAGAAGTTATTTCAGAACTTAAACTTACCTGGTACGGATAGAAAGCAATCCAGCAGTTCCAGATATGGCAGTCCACGCTCTAAGAGGAGCCAGTCCGAAAGCATGAAGAACCCAGGACTCATTAAGGTAAATTGTCAGCTTCATAGCAGTGTAGAAAGGGCATACAGATGAAATATTGAGAATGTGCCTCTCAGGTCAGGCCCTGCTGATAAGGTTCAGCATGTTCAATGATCCTCTTACACAGAAGTCATCAACTCCACCAGTACTATTTAAGGCTATATAGGAGCGGAGGTATTTAGCCCATCCAGTCGACTCCACCATTTGATCAGATCACAGCTATCTGAAAATCTTAAACTCCACTTGCCTGCCTTTTTCTATTCCCTTACTGATTAAAACCTGTACATCTCAGCCTTGAATATATTTAATGATCCAGCCTCAACTGCTCTTTGAGGTAATGAGTTCCATAGATTCATAACCTTTACTTGCTATGTATTTTCCAGCCTTGTTACATTGGTTGATCTCCCACACCATCATTCCTAGAGACCGAAAGCAAACCTGTGGTATGGTTCAGAGAACATCTCTGGTCCATGTGTACCAACGAACCTCACCTTCCTCTGATCATCGAGTTCAACTCCCATTCCCACTCCCGTGAGGACATATCCATTCTGGGCCTCCTTCACCATTTACACCAGACCACCAGCAAACTGGAGGAGGAACACCTCATCTTCCATTTTAGGAGCCTCCAACCACAAGGCATGAACATTGAATTCACCAGTTTCCAAATCTCCCCTCCCTCCAGCCCAATCCCAGATCCAACTCTCCGACTCATATCCGCCCTCTTGACGTGACCTACCTGTCTATCTTCCTTCCCATCTACCTGCTCCACACTTCCCACTGACCTATCACCATTACTTTCTACCTTCGCTCACCTATTGCTATCTCACCTTGCTTTCCCCTACACCCATCCCCCTACCTTTACTCATCTCTCAGCTCCCTTCTCCCTCCCCAGTCCTGAACAAGGTTCCTGCCTGAAACACCTCCTGTCTTGCTCCTCAGTACTGCCTGACCTGCTGTGCTTTTCCCAATGCCACACCTTTATCAACTCTGACACCCCAGCATCTGCAGTCCTCCCTATCTCCTTGTCTTTTTAAACAGTGATCTTCTGTGTCATTGATTGAATATTTTGACGAGGGAAGTTTGTGCTCATTAAAGGAATACACTAATAATCAGATTGTGTGAACTGTAAATTCACTGCTTCACAATAATTACAGTCTTGATGTGTTTCACATCCAGTTTAATTTTAGCCTTTTTTATTAACGGCCTGTTCAACAGTGAGGGATTTTTCACGATAGCATATCGGTTTTGATAAAGTGGTTTACCCCAATTATTTTGCACTTCTTTCATTGACTCTAGTGCATTGTCCTCCTCAAATTTGAAATGAGTACAACTCTCAAAATCTTGAACATATTTCAGTCTCTATTATTTACAGAAACTAGATAGCATTGCAATCAATCACATGCATAGATAGTAACAAACATTTAAAGATAGCGATTCATACAGAACAAGAAGTTAATCATTAAAAACTTCATTTCAGAGAAAGGAAAAATAAAACTAAAAGGCTCACATTGAATTTCAGACTGGCCGGGAAAGAGACATGGCTTCATCCCACCTAGGTGTGAACATGTAGTATTAGATTAGATTCCCTACAGTGTCGAAGCAGGCCCTTCGGCCCAACAAGTCCACACTGACCCTCCAATGAGTAACCCACACAGACCCATTTCCCTCTGACTAATGCACCTAACACTATGGGCAATTTAGCATGGCCAATTCACCTGGCCTGCACATGTTTGGATAGTGGGAGGAAACCCATACAGACATAGGGAGAATGTGCAAACTCCACAAAGACACCTGCCCAAAGCTGGAATTGAACCTGGGTCCCTGGTGCAGTGAGGCAACAGTGCTAAGCACTGAGCCACTGTGCTGCTCCAAGTATTAATTACAGAAGGAATATTGGAAGCACCCAACTGCTTAAAAAAAGGCAATCAAAGTTCCTTGTCCCATGAAAACCTTTACAAACCAGGATCCAGCAACAAAAACAGATAGAACTGTGGAAATAAACTAAATTAAGAATTTTTTTAAAAATCCATAAATCGTCATGAATACATAAGAAATGAAAGAAGTCTCCCTTTAAGTGTCATTGAACACCACGAGCAAATTGACTTGATAAACACTTACAACTTCATCAGGGAAGCTTGACTGAGCAATGTTAAATGATATAGCACGAGATGAATGTGAGAGGAAATAAATAGAGGGTTAACACAATGCAGGAGGTGATGAACAATGTAAAAATAAGTCACTTCCACTGAAATTTCAGAAGTATTAGAGACTCTCAGATAATATTTCTGGAAATATACTTTCTTCCCATTAGGAGACCATAAATTACTCAGGACCCTGAGATAAAACTTTACTTTAACTGTTGATGAGTTTTCTCTTCTTGGATATTATTAGATATTCTTTGATAGTTATCAAACTTGGCTTTTGGCATAGTAGTTTACTTATCACCTTAATATTCTCGCTTAAATTATCTTATTTAAGTTATTTTCTGTTGCCATTGACTCTTTATTTCATCCTTAAGTAAGGAGTATATATTCTGAAGGGAGAAATTCCACACCCTTAAAATAGCTGGGATGTTTATATCATTGCTAAAGCGTATTAAAATTTAAACAGTCTATTTGGAGAAAGTTAACATTCATGGGCAACTTCTTCCCCTGTAGGAGAGTTATGGGGAATCCACGGACCCAATTCTGAGCCTATCTGAGATTGAAGGGCCTGAACTCGGCAGGCTAAAGTTATCAGGGAAATATTCCTGATCAATATTGGCTCTGAATTAGAGCGAAAAGCTATCAATCACTTGAGTTGATCTGAAACATTAATCTTCGTTTTTTTTCAATCTCCAAAGAGCTTTTCCATTGTTTTTTAATGGACAATAGTTTATGATCTTTAACTTGACTGCTGCCAAGAAGAGGGAGTCAATGGAATATCTCCTCTCTGCTCATCATCACCCTCAGAGGCAAACCTGATCTTTTTCGAGAATCTCTGAGCCATTCCTTTCAATGGGTTTTAGTTACTGGTTAAACATCTCCAAAACTACACGGCACATTATCTTCTTACAGCGTTTCATGGGAATTCCGACTCAAGCAGAAGAAGATGAAATCGGTGCAGCGGCTCGTTCCCAAGCCCATCTAATAGCTGTGGATGACCCGGTGAGTTATTTGCTCCAGTCTCGGTGATCTTTCACACACCAGGCCGTGTGCTCCACTTGAGTTTGCTTCGGCAAAGGGGAAGGAGGGGGTGCGTGTGTTGGGAAGGTTTAAAGTGGCGATCCTACAAAGTTGGAAGAGGGAGGAATCCTCCAGGAGTATGGCACTGTTAAACCAGCCCCAGTAATTGAATACCAGTGAGAGTGACAACACTGTGGGGAATGCAGTCTAGAGCATATTCCCCATACCATGTGGCAGGTGACTATGCGAGGGCTGAGGAGGCAGTACACAACCACAACCAAATGTTTGTTGGAAAGTAGATAGACAGGAGGTAAATTGACTGTGACTTTGTGATTGTGTTGCTTTCGTGGGACCAGGGTAAAGGGCAACGGTGTATCAGACATTAGAACTTGACTGGCTTAACTGAAACAGGAGACAAGCTATGCCCATTAGGACCCAAGTTGGGCACCCGTTATGACTTATGGCAATAAGGGAGATTGGCAGCAGTGAATCCAAAGCATTCTAGGTGGTTCAAGTCAATGCAATCGTGAGAGCATAAGGAGCTGCCAACACTGGGAACCAAACATGGTTGCAGAGGTGGGCCCCACTGTCCCATGTGAGTTGCTGAAAAGCAGTGCTTGTGGGAAGCTCATAAGTTAGTAAGATATAGGAGCAGAATTTGGCTATTCGACCCATCAAGTCTGCTCCAGCCATGAATCCTGGCTGACATGCTCCTTAGCCCCATTTTCCTGCCTCCTCCCCATGACCCTTCAACCCATTACCAACTAAAAATCCATTTAACTCCTCCTTAAATTTACTCACTGTCCCAGCATCCACTACATTTTGGGGTAGTGAATTCCACAGATGCACAACCCTTTGGGAGAAGTAGTTTCTCCTGAACTCTGTTTTAAGTTTGCTATCCCTTATCCTAAGACTATGACCTATCGTCCTAGAATTCCCCAGAGACATTCTATGTCTATTTTGCCCACACCTTTATTCATGTTGAATCCCTCAATTGGATCTCCCTTCATTCTTCTAAATTCCAGAGAGTAAAGGCCTAAACTGTTCAATCTCTCTTCACACGACAAACCCTTCATCGCTGGGATCAATCGAGTGAACCTCCTCTGAACGGCCTCTGATGCCACTACATCTTTCCTCAAATAAGGGACCAAAACTGTGCACAATACTCCAGGTGCAGTCGCACCAATACCTTGTATCGTTGCAGCAATGCTTCCTTACCTTTATATTCTATTCCTTTAGCTATGAAAGCCAACATTCCTTTCACTTTCTTCATTATCTGCTGTACCTGCATGCAAGTTTTCTGTGACTCATGAACAAGGACACCTAGATCCCTCTGCACTGGAGCACCACAAAATATCTCCCCATTTTTTTTCTGACCAAAATGCATGACCTCACCATTATCCACTTATCTAGGATGAGAAGCTGAAGTCATGATATTTAATGAATGACTATGATTTAACTTTATTAGGAATAGTTGCAATTTGTTTTGAGAGAAGAGCACACATAAAGGAATATTTCTCTTTTGTTCTTGTATGGGAAAGAAAAATTGCACCGAAAAATCTGCGAGGGTATCTTTACGTATTCAAAAGCTCAATAAAATATTGAGCCAGTCAGCTGCTGAGCACAAGGCAGCCAGGGGTTAATGGAGCAGCAGCACGAATAACATGAGCAATCCTATCTCAATGAGTTTATACAGCTCGAAAGAAAGAAACAGTGAAAAAGCTTGGAAGGACAACACAGACTCTCACCAAAATTGCAAGGGTCATAATCACATGGGAAACCCAGGAAATAGCAGTTAGCATTGGACACAGGTGTCAGCTAAGTCTGTTAGAGGGAAAGTAACCATTCTCACATTTATGCAAAATGTTTCGGATGAGAAGCTTAAATCATGATATTTAATGAATGACTATCATTTAACTTTATCAGAAATAGCTGCAAAATATTTCTTTAAGGAAAGAGCACACATTAAAGGATTATTTTTCTTTTATTATTGTATGGGATGTGGTCATTGCTGATCCCTAACTACCCTTGACTTTACCACCCCATTACAGAGGGCAGTTAAGAGTCCTTCCCTGATGGACATTAGTGAAATGGATGGGTTTTTGTAAGAATCATCATGCTTGCATTCTAGATTTTACTAAATTCAAAATTTACTATCTGCTACGTAGGGATTTGAGCCCATGTCCCCGTAACAATAGCCTGCGCCTCTATGTAACCAGTCCACTAGCAGTCCCACAATGCCACACTGATTAGAACTCAAACTCATTCTGGTTGTACAACTAAGATATCCTTAAAGATATGATAACAGCATAATACCATTTTCTCATTTAATGAAGATACATATCGAATCATAGAGTCATAGAGCTGTACAACATAGCAACAGGCTCGTCAGTTCATCTCATTCATGCCAACCAGATATCCTAAATTAATCTAGTCCCATTTGTCAGAATTTAGCCCATATCCCTCTAAACCCTTTCTATTCATATACCCATCCAGATGCCTTTAAAATGTTGTAATTGTCCCAGTCTCCACTACTTGCTCTAACAGCTGATTCCATACATAGGCCACCCTCTGTCTGAAAAGGTTGCCCTTTAAATCCCTTTTAAATCATCCCTTCTCACTTAAAACTTCTACTTTTGGACTCTCTCATCCCAGAAAAAGACTTTGTCTATTTACCCAATCCATGCACCTCATGATTTTATAAGCCTCTGACACTCCAGAGAAAACAGCCCCAGCCTATTCAGGCTCTCCTGGCAATATTCTTGTAAAGCTTTTCTGAACCCTTTCAAGTTTCACAACATCCTTCCTATAGGAGGGAGAACAGAATTTAATGCAGTATTCCAAAAGTCATTTTGGCTTAAGTTTTCATTCTTTTACCATCCACTTTCTTTCCCGATCATCCTCTATTCTTGTTCATCTCATCTGCTCCTGACCCTCTCTGTCTGTTTCAAAGAACACTTTGTCCTCTGTCATTGCCTCTCTCTTTCCCAATTGCTAATATTGAATTCACCATCACATTGTACAAGACCCTTGTTAGATCTCAGCTGGAGTATGGTGTACAGTTGTGGGCGCCATATTGTAGAAAAGAAGGAAACACATTGGGGTAAAGATATAGGAACTGACCGGCTCAGAAATGCTGTTGCCACCTTTTTGGAAACCTACAACTGCATCATGAGATTGGAGAATCTTGCATTTCCTAGGTTACATCACTGAAAGAGGACTTTAATGATTTTTTAATATATTAGTTTCCCTACAGTGTGGAAACAGGCCCTTCAGCCCAATAACTCCACATGACCCTCCAAAGAGCAACCCACCCAGACCCATTCCCCCATGACTAATCCACCTAACACTACAGGCAATTTAGCAAGGCCAATTTATCTAACCTAACACCTTTGGAAAGGAACCCACACAGACACAGGGAGAATGTGCAATCTCCACACAGACAGTTGCCTGAGGTAGGAATTGAACCAGGATCCCTAGCACTATAAAGCAGCACTGCTAGCCACTGAGCCACCATGACACCCCAATGAGCAGAGCTCAATCAATTAACATTAAAATTCAACTGCAGGATGTTAATTATCACAAAAATGTAAGTTATTAATTTCTTTATGAAAATAACTTCAAGCAGCCATTGAACAAAGAGTTTACCCAGCTTCAACAAACCTCAGTGAATAGGCAGAAACAACCTGAATAGTACTACACACCATTAAAGTTGTACTCACAAGGTGGATAGAATATCATGCTTTTCATTACCCCCCACCTTTGCTCTCACCCTAAGACTGGGCTGGAAGATGAGGTAGTCCATATGGCTATGTGGGAAGTTATGGGGTAAGAAGAACCCCTCCTCACCCTGATTAAATCTGGAGAAGACTGAGGTTCTCATTCAGCCCCTCAGCTCCTTGAGAATTGCAGCAGGAATGGAGTGACCCCTTGTGCCATGTGGAAAGGCCTAATATAAATTGATGGCCTTCCTGTGGAAGAGCCACTCTAGGCTCTCAGCTACAGTCTTATTTGCCAGGATCTTGCTGACCAGCTCAGGCCAGCCCACCCCATTTAGCTTCTTTCGGGACCTCCATCTCCTTCTGCAGCTCCAGAAACCCTTGCAATCCCAGCAATGGCCACTGCTCCCAGTGGTGCTGTTGGGACTGAAGAGTGCTTGCCCTCTCTCTGACAGCAGGTAGGTAACTGCCTGATGGCTGCGTAACATCATCGGGACTCTTAGATATGGCCACAGTGGGGTTTCCACTGGCTGTCCGTTGGAATGGAACCATAACCATGGCCCCTCATTCAGCACTGTCTTTTTCCTGGTAGCACTGGATTAAGCAGGGGACGAGAGCAGCTCTGTGTGCATCGGATTCTTGTCAGTGGCACATTCATTCATTCATTCACCAATTGTAGGCATAACTGGCTCAGTCAGCACTTATTCCTCATACCAAATTGGTTCTCCCATTGAGTGGCTTGCTTTGTCTCATTGACCCATTGGTCTGGAGACACACACAGAGAGGACCAGATAAGATTAACAGATTTTCTTCCCAAAAGGGCGTTAGTGAGGCAAAACAGGCTCGACACCCAACAAGGGGCAATAGACTCCTCATTCCAAATTTTAAGAAGCTCAAATTCAATCAAGGTGGGATTTGAACTTATGTCCCCAGAATATTACCAGAGTATTCTAGACTAAGAGTCTAATGATAATGCCATTAGGCTATTGCCCTCTTTATCTTTATGCTGTTGCCATTCCCTTCTGCAGGTTCTGACTAACCATGAGACTCACTGGTCTTACTGACCACCATAGAAATGATGGGTCAGGAATCATCTTGTTTGGACATGTCATGTCCTGAATTGGTACTTGAACCCAGACCACTGGGCCTAGAGGGAAGGATATGACCAACATGTGCTACAAGACTGAACCTTTAACATTGCTTCAACTTAATAACTTTCCATTTTTCATTGCAGGTTGGTTGTGTGGTGTTTCATATTAGACATTGTAAAGACTTTTCCAATACTTGTATCCTTTTTATCAGCTGAAGGCTTGACGGTTCTGAGATATTTGATAGAGCTTTTCTCTTTGACAATATCCTGGTGAGTTATACCAATGTCCTTTTGCCTTTTGAAACCTTAGTTTCAATCCACTGTGTTCAGGAGTTGGCAAACAACACTAGCAAGAACGATGAAGTCAAAAATTAGATTCATGCAGAGTCGGGCTAGGAGGACCATTGGGGAGATAGTGGAGGTGATATTTCAGAAAGCTGGGATGAAATAAGCCTTCTCCATGGAGATTGGTCTCCTGAAGTTGCAAATTGTAAGGATATCAGGTGTTTTGTGTACTCAGATGGGTTAAGGACATTCCAGGATGCATTGGTATAGTGGTTACCAAAGCAACAGGGATCTTGGACAACTTAAAATGTTGGTAAATCTGAAGCTGTTGAAACCACAAACAACTGAGCCATGTGCTGCCACCTGCTGGTGAGATGAGTGAGGAGTGAACCAAATATGCCAGGTGTACCTTGGGGGAAATGTTAGGCTGATCATCCGAATGGAGGTTGGTTTGGGGTATTAACTGACTGACTCCTGCCCACCCTCTCTCAGAAACTGAATTGTTCTCTTTAAGTGATCCAACTTTCAGTGGTTCTAAAGAAGAGAATGTTTCTGGTTATCCGGATCACTGTGGGTGAAGTCATAAAGTGTACCATGCCACACCACCTGAGGGAACTCCTGAAAATGAAAAAGTCAAAACTGGTCATTCCCTTTGAAGAAGTCAAATACTTCTGTGTCCAGGTATTGTATAAAAACATCTAATTGATGAGCAGATACTTTTGGAGGGAAACCAACTAAATATTTTGATTTGTCACTCTAACTCTCGCTCTCTGCTAGATTCCTAGAGGGAAGAACGATGTAAGGAACAAGGTCATTGTTGAGCTACTGGGGATTGAGCGACGGAGTGACAGCCAAAAACTCCTCGGGCGAACAAATCTCCAGCTTATTGACATTGTCCAAGTAAGTCTCTTCATGTAACAACCATCATGACCATATCTGAGGCTGAAAGGCAGCCTGTGAAGAAGCTTCTAGAAGTTTCATTCACTCCACTATCAATGGCCATGTTCAGCTGTTGAGGTCATCAGCCCCAGAATTCTCTTCCTCAATCTTCCTGTTCTCTTCTCCTGAATTCCTACCTCATTGACTACATTTTTGGTCAGCTGTCCAAAATGAGTCCGTGGTACATTGACCCAAATAAGATATTTGGACAGTGTGTTAAGTTGCTAATAGTACTCCATAAATGCATGTTGTTGTTGTTGTATGAGGCATCATGTTTCTGTAACAGGTCACACACTTGAGTAACTAATCCATACAAAGCGGAAAGTCCATTCTATTTGTTGTCCTCCGTCAAGTTAGCCAAGTGATCTTAAGGTCATGGAGGTAGTTTCTTAATGCCTGGGATTGGGGGGTATGCTGGTGGCAGGGGGTGAGGGGATGGGTGTAGGTGTGTTGGGGGTGAGGTTGCAGGTTGTTAGGTAGTGGAATTGTGAGAACCAAACTCCTGTTCTGAGTCACTATTCTACCCAAAGTCTGTGTGTTGTGGGGGGCAGACAAGAACATTCCCATCAACACTCAAACACAGATAATGGCCGACAGAGCACGTTTCAAGGAGACAGTGCACTCAAAGGAGTGGAGATGGCTAGGAAGAAAATTGCACATCATAGTTCTCTTGTCTTGCCCTTGATTGGCTCTCCCAAACTGGCCTGGTCTGACTGAGCTGGCAGGGAAGGGGCAGGAGGAATGGAACAAAGAATAGCCTCTTCCATTAGACCACTGACAGTCCTCAGAGTCCTCGCAATTTATGACTAGTTAGAAGGGTATAGGGGAGGGGATGAGTGGGGAGCAGGAACTCTCATTGTTGTTCTTATTGTGTGTCAAGACACATAACTTCTCCACAGAGATCAAGCCCTCTGCCATGTGGAAACTCTAGGATACAGAATGCCAAATGACCTGCTTCTGTTCTTACCTTCCTTCTCACTGTTCCATCTGTGATGATGCTGTCCTGGTTTTTTTTAAAGAAAGATTGTAAGACTGAGTTGATGAACCGGATACTAACGATGGTGAAGTAAACATCTTTGGAGACTTTCTATTTTTTTGCAGCCTGAAGAGCTGGCTCTCACAGACCAGGCCTTCTAGTGTTTTTTTAGCTTCAGTAGTCAGAAGCTGTTTGGGTCTCAGAAGAGTTGGGAGCTTCAGTGAATGATTCCTAACTGCTACTTTCTCTGGAATTTCTCTGAATTTCTTTTTTCCCACCGGTTTGGAGAACTGAATGTAAGAATCTGTGTCTGAATTTACTTTTTTATCAAGGTGTGTGTTTATGAGTTGTTACTGTATTGGGACAGTTAATTAGTAATAGTTACTGTATGTATTATGTGGTTATGTTTTCCAATATTGTTTTCCAATATTTCCAGGATTGTAAATTCCTCCTTCTTTGGTTTGTATTTTAACTATAGCATTTAAATAAATTGTGTTTTGCTTAATGTCTAGTTGTTTGACCAGTCACATCACATCTGGAATGTGCACTTCATGTGTACCTTTAAAATAAGGAAAAGTTAGGGTGTGGGCTACCTTTTAATACATTTTGAGGCAGTCTGGTCTGGTCCATAACAAATTGTCGGGATCAAAATCTATAATTCCAAAATGGGCTTAGGATTGTTGGATTCAAAGACGGCAAGTTAGTGTCTTTTGGTTTGGGAGTTGGATTCAGTTGGTTTAATCAGGGTGTGCCTTGTGTCGTAATGGCTCTTTCGGTCACTGAGTTTCCTGGGAGGGGAGGAAGTGACTTTGGGAGTTTTCCAGAACATGAACATGTTGGACTTGGCAGACGGACTGGAGTCGGGATTGCCTGGCTCTGTGAGGAAAGGGGAGATACTTGCAGCAGTAACTCAACATTTAACATTGCTGGATCAGTCATCAGCATCTTTGGAAATAACTAAAATTCAATTGCAAATGAACGAGCTTGAATTAGAGGCAAAAGAAGAGGAGAGAACAGCCCTGGCAGAACAAAAAGAAAGAGAAAAGGAAATGAAACGGTTTGAATTACAATTAAAATCAGAGGAAAATGAACAGGAGAGGAAGGCCCTAGCTGGAGAAAGAGAGAAAGAGTGAGAAATTGAACTTCAGAAATTGGTAATCGGAGAGGAAAGCCGACTTAATAGAGTGGAGGTACCCACCATTGATGGTTGTGCCTTCACCTGCCTGGCCCCTTCTCCCAACCCACCTCATTGCTCCTCTTATATTCTCATTTTGGCCTCGCTATCTCTACTTCCACAGTTAAGATACCTTTTAAAACCTTCTCCTATGATCCAAGCTTGTTCACCGATCCTACTTTACTGAGTAACTGATTTGCTTTTGCTCAGGCCAGCCTCTGCCAAATGATTTGTGGCAGTTATTTCTCTGTTAAAGGTGCTCAAAATAATTGCAAGTTACCTCTGTGAGGAGCAGTCATTGTTGGGTCTGTTTGTCTTTCAGCAAGTTTCTGCCTCGGACACGTACGAACTCGGGATCAAGAATCTGGTAAGTACTAAGACCAGGTGGCCAGTATAAAGGAGGCTGAAGGTGCAATGTAGACATACATTCATTTACTGATTGCAGATTGTGTTTCTCTCCCTCACTCTAATATTGGAGAAGTTTAAATGAAGGAACTATGCTTCACATTCAGATTGATTTCACTTCAGATTGTAAGCAGAACCATATGAGTGAACGTATATGTGTATGTATAAATGTGTAAGCGAAAATGTATGTGTGTGCGTGCGTGTGTTTATGTGTGTTTGTGTATGTGTGGTGAGGGTGTGAGTGGATGAGTGTATGTAAGTGAGTGTGTATTGTGTGTGTATGTGTGCATGTGAGTGTATGGTGAATGTGTGTTGTGTGTGTGAGTGTAGGTGAGTGTGTATTGTGTGTGTGAGTGTATGTGGGGGTGTGCATGTGTGTGTGTTTATGTAGGTGAGTGTGTATTTGTGTGTGTGTAAGAGAGAGAGAGAGAGTGTATGTAGGTGTTGTGTGTGAGAGAGAAAGTTTACGTGCATATGTGAAAGAGTGGGAGAGAGTGTATGTGTTACTGAGATTGTGTGTGTGTCTTTGTATCCTTCTAGGACGGTGGTGTGTGTAAGCCAGGAGAATTTCTGTCAGGAAATTAAAAGAAGCTTGTGCATTTTCCCTCCACTTTCTGTCACATATTCATTACAAAAATCTTGGCAATGGGAGTGGGGAGGGACTTGTTTGAAGAATAAGTAGGGGGCATCCTAATCTTGCGATACACAGATGTCACGACTGGTGTAGGAAGCCAGTGTCCAAACAGCAGGCTGGAGCTATGGGAGGTACATGGGGGCAGGAGAGGAGGTTGGGGCAAGTCACATGGTGAAACCTCCAGGACTGTGTTCTCTCCGAGTTGGCAGCCCTTGGCTACTCTGTGATTTGGATCCAGAAACAGAGAGAGGGTTCAGGTAACTGAGGGCCCTCAAAAATCAGAAAGGCAGAGAAGCTGACCCCAGCAATCATGTGCTGGTGGCTCCGAATGAGGGCCCAGAGGTGACAGGAGTTTATTGAAATGTTCTGTTGGAATGTTTCAGTCTGAGAGTCTGACTCCCTGTAAGGAAACAAAATAATTATCTGATGAAGAGTTTGCTCAGTTTTGCAAACTTAGTTATTTAGTCCCAGATCTCAAGTTCTTTGAGGTTGAAACCAGAAGACACTCTTTCATATCACATAAGCTGATAAAGCACAGAGACAGTCTGCCATTTAAAATCTCCCACAATGTCTGGAAATCTCTCTTCATTCTCTCACAGCATTGTCAGGATGTGACCCCATTTATCTCTTAAATCTAGATGATTTCTTGTAGGGCTAACTCTGGCTCAGTGATTGATCTCTGTCTTGGGGTTAGACAATTCTGGGTTCAAACTCCAGTTTTGAGACAAGATTAGAGTGGCGCTGGAAAAGCACAGCCGGTCAGGCAGCATCCGAGGAGCAGGAAAATCAACAGGAATTCCTGATGAAGGGCTTTTGCCCGAAACGTCAATTTTCCTGCTCCTCGGATACTGCCTGACTTTTCCAGCACCACTTTAATCCTGACTCTGATCTCCAGCATCTGCAGTACCCACTTCCATCCCGTTTTGAGAGCTGAGTATGTGATCGGGGATGACATTCCATGAGCAAGTGCTGGAGATGCTTTTTACGGAGTGTGGGGGTGGGGAGGTGCAGACGGGGTCACAACAATCCAGGGGCACATCTGCCCTCACTGGAGGATGTAAAGAATCCCACAGCACTGTGGTAAAGAGGAACAGGCATCTCTCCTAGTTCTTGGCTAACACCTAGCTCTCAACCAACATCACCAAATATCGATTACCTCATGGTTTAAGTCATTGCTTTAAGTGGGAGCTCGCTGTGCACAAATTAAATGCTGAATTGCCCAATAAGACAACAGTGACCACACGTCAAAAGTACTTTGAGTGTCTGTGAATTGCTTTGAGACATGCTGAGGGTGTGAAAGGTGAGCTATGAATGTTGTTTCTTGCTTTAACAATGATTTTCTGTGATGTTCTTGAATAATTATGTGTTGTTAAACTTTTCAGCACGTTTGTAGTCTTGATATGTCGACAGACTTTTCCTATGGCTGTTTCGGATATGGATACTCGAATCAGGTATGGTCACTTCACCCAGAATCGATAGCAAAGGCTGTTCTTTGCTGGTATTTTCAGGTTAATCTTGCTTTCTATCCTTTCTGTTTCCTGTTTAAATAATTCCTGTTAGTCCCTGGGACTGTTCAGCGATTTGGTATTATGTTTAATCTGGCAAGGTGCCTTTTCGACTCTCTGGAATTTATCTTTTGCCAGCCTTGTTCTTGACATTTTCCTCTTCTATTTTTTAAACATTTTGCTTCCTCTCACACCAGCTGAAGAGATTTGACAAAGAGAAACAGAAAATCCAGGAGACCTCCCTTTTCCTCCGGATACCACCCTTGGAGAGCAGGAAGGACCAGGTGTAGTGAGTAGAATGTTCTCTAACTACATTGCACAGAAAGATATCAATCTTCAATGGTTCGAAACAGTAATCACTAGACAATGCAGTGGAAACTGGAAAGGTTTGATAATTATCTCAGGTCCTGCTCAAGGTGAGGGCCATTAGCACAAATCACCATGTACATCGTTCATTCACTTTGGAAGTCGAACATTGACAGGTCCTACATAATGCTCCCTCCAATTTCCCCCAGTGTTCCCTGAACACCATTTCCCCAAATTGTCACCACTGCTTCCTCGAAGGAACAAAAAGCAGCTGAATGGGAACACCGTCAACTTCCAATATCGCCACCCACATCACACACATGATCCCAGCTTGGAGATGTGTTACTATTCCTTCATGGCTGCTGGGTAAATGTCATGGAGATCCCTTATCCAACAGTACAATGGGAGTGCCTTCACCACACTGACTTCAGAGATTCAAAAAGAAGGCCCACTACCAGGCTTTCAGGGAGCAATTCTGAATGAGCCATAAATGCTGGCCTTGCACTGATCCCATATGCCAAGAATGGTTTTGTTTTCATAATAGCAGGTCCTGTACACAATCAGATTTAGAAACGTAGGCAGCACCTCTTTCCTCTTCTATTAGTTCCTCCTCAGCCACAAAATTCAATGCCTTCCTGTCTCTGATCTCTATCACTATCCAGTAAGAGGATTACAGCCACAGGAATTGACTGAACTGAGCTGAATGGAGGCATTGCCTTCTACACATTAGCCATTAACTTACCAACCCTTTCTCATTGACTGATGTCAGCCTAATACGAAAACAGGGAATATAGACCAGTTAGCCTGGCTTCTGTTGTCAGAAAATTCAGGAATGTTTTAACAATACAGTTAAAAATGATCATTCTTCCATTGGAGAAACCCCAACATGGTTTCCCAAGAGAGAAAGAATATTTGAAATACTCGTTGGAAGTGTTTTGAAGTTGTAACCAATATGGCAGACAAGGGAGAACGGGTATTTATAGAATATTAAGGCATTTCAAAAAGTGACACAAAAGGTATTAGGATGAGAACTTGTGGATTTTGAGGTGTATTGGCATGAATAGAGGATTGTTCGCTGGGCAGGTAGCGAGGTGTAGGGATAAACAGGACATTTTCAAGTCAGTAGACTAGAATTGGCGGCACGGTGGCACAGTGGTTAGCACTGCTGCCTCACAGCGCCTGTAGACCCGGGTTCAATTCCCGACTCAGGCGACTGACTGTGTGGAGTTTGCACGTTCTCCCCGTGTCTGCGTGGGTTTCCTCCGGGTGCTCCGGTTTCCTCCCACAGTCCAAAGATGTGCGGGTCAGGTGAATTGGCCAAGCTAAATTGCCCGTAGTGTTAGGTAAGGGGTAATATGTAGGGGTATGGGTGGGTTGCGCTTCGGCGGGTCGGTGTGGACTTGTTGGGCCGAAGGGCCTGTTTCCACACTGTAAGTCTAATCTAAAAAAAACCGGTTGAGTGTCACAAGTCTCAATGTTGGGCCCTTATCTATTCAAAGCTATATTAATTAATTAGATCAACAATAACATATTTAAGTTTTCTGACCACAAAAAACTAAATTTTAGGAGTATTGAAGTGCAAGATTGAAGAGGTTCTACTACAGATTTCCCGTAAATTGTTGAGACCACAGCTGGAATATTGTGTGCAGTTTAACTCTGTTTTTAAGGAAGTTTAATGCCTTGAAGGCAGTACAGTGACGGTTCAAGTGATTCAATTCTTGAATAAGAGGGTGGTCCTTTAACTAGAGGCTGAGGAAGTCAAGCCTAAAAGAGTGTTAAAGAGTGAGAGACTGATAGCTGTCTCATGCCTTCACTAGCCACTGAAGGAGTAAGCTTGGTTCAGAAAATTAGTCTTTGCTCCATTCAAGCCTCATCTTGTTCTTTATTTTTTGCAGCAATGTGATAACCTACCAGCCCATGCCATTCCCAGCATTCCTGCCTGATGATCTCCACGTGTCTCTCAGCAGAGACAGAGACAAAGATAGGGAAACTATGTATAACGAGTCATCGGAGTACCTCACAAAAGTTCCCAGAAAAGTCTTGCAGCACATGAAGTCGAGAAAAAGGCAAGTCGCCTCCTCTTATTCATATGTACAAATCATCTGAGCTCAAGTCCATTTCATTCTCTGGTCAATTTAAAAAGGCGATTAATGATAGGTAAGCCACAGGCAATAATAAAACCAGTACCTTAGTTGCCAATTCCCACATTTGAAGAACTATTCATGTGGGTTATGACTGATTGTGGGGGGTAAGTCTCCTCCTGAGAATTAAAAGTGGGAGCCAATACTTGTGAACCATAATGGTTGTGTCAACCAGATTTCCGGAGGCAATTCCATCATGGAGCATCAAGGCGAACAGGCTGGTAGATGTAGCTTCCTTCACATGGGATGGGCTACCCAGAGAGATTCACTCAGCCCAAAGGTCAAATTTTACTGCTCGGCTGTTTAAGGAGGTTATGGATAGCTTAGGTATACAGCACTTTAAATCCAGTGTATATCATCCTGAATCCCAAGGAGCTTTAGAAAGGTGACAGCAGACCTTACAGACCATGTTGAGAGCATACAGTCAGGACTACCCAAATGATTGGGATAAAGGGATCCCA
The DNA here is from genome assembly GCF_020745735.1 of Hemiscyllium ocellatum. NCBI lineage: Eukaryota > Metazoa > Chordata > Chondrichthyes > Orectolobiformes > Hemiscylliidae > Hemiscyllium > Hemiscyllium ocellatum. Next base: position 102,955,508 of record NC_083407.1, on the reverse strand, counting down.
TTCGTATTGTTTGCTATTAGAGATGCCCCAAATGAATCTACTCAGGTCACTCCCTTTGAGTTAATATTCAGTCATGAAGTGAGAGGCTCTTTGAAATTAATTAAAGAAAAATTGACAGGACCAAAGTCGGAGGTGAGGGAGAGAATAAATCAAGTAGGTGAGTAGCTAAAGAGCACCAAAAGAAGGCACAGTACAGAATGAAGCAGGTGGCAGATAAAAGCTCTAAGACTCAGACATTTTCCCAAGGGGATGACGTATTAGTACTGTTACCAGTGATGGGAGATCCTTCAAAGCCAGGTTTAGTGGTCCCTATCAAATTGAGAAAAAGTTGAGTTGGGTGACCTTTCTAGTAAAGATGCCAAATAGAGAAAGAATGTATCGGGTCTGTAATGTGAACATGTTGAAACCATATTATACTTGAGTGAAAGAACTGGAGAAACAGCTGTTACTGCTCCACAGAGTGAGAACTCAAATCCAGATGATATGGATTTTGATATGCCTCAAAATATATTAAAAATGAAGAAGTCCTTGAGGAGTGGGACCAGTCAGTAAGCTCTCTGTTTCAGGGGCATTGAATGCAGTTGAACGATTTGTTCCTGCAGTATAAAGACATATGAGGGCTAAGGCTTTTGTACATAAAGTATTCATAGGGAATACTGCTCCGATAAAACAGCAGCCCTATTGGCTTAATCCTTTCAAAGCCAGACAGGTCCAGAAGGAGGTGGAGGCCATGCTCAAGAAGGACATCATTGAACCAAGCCAGGGTGACTGGAGTTCCCTGATCGTCTTATTTCCCAAGCTGGATGGGACTCAACGATTCTGCGTGAATTATTGGAAGGACAACATTGTTACAAAATCAGACTCATATCAAATTCCTAGAGTGGAGGATTGTATCGAGAAAGTCAGACAAGCCAGTTACATCACCAAGATGTACTTAATGCGTGATTACTGGCTGGTACCTTTATCAGAGTCAGCAAAATAAAGTTTTGCGTTTGTAACCCCAAATGGGCTCCATCAATTTAAAGTGATGTCCTTTGGAATGAAGAACATACCCACTACATTACAAAGTCTCATGGACAGAGTTGTGGCTGGGTTAACAAACTCTAGAGTCTATTTGGATGATGTCGTGATCTTTAGCATGTCCTGGACAGATCAAATGGCACAGTTGGCAACAACTACAAGAAGCAAAACCAGTAATAAACTTAAACAAAACTGAATTCATGAAAGCAAAGATGATGTTCTTGGGACATAACATTTTCCTGATGAGGGGATTTCGCCCAAAATGTCAATTTTCCTGCTCCTCAGATGCTGCCTGACCTTGTGTGCTTTTCCAGCACCACACTCTTGACTTTCATCTACAGCATCTGCAGTCCTCACTTTCACCTTGGTTATGGAAGGTTAACCACATGGAACGCAAAGACGAAGGCCATTGAGGAATTTCCCATGACCAACTTCGAGAAAAGCAGTACTTCGATTCTTAGGACTCAACAGATTCTATTGGAAGTTAGTTCCAAATGTCAGCAGTGCAGTGGCACCGTTTACGAATTTGCTAAAAAACAACACAACGTTTCGGTGGATAGAACAATGCCAGGAAGCAGCCAACCATTTGAAAGCAATATTAACCACCAAACCAGTTTTAGCTACACCAAATGTTTCAAAACCTTTTAAAGTCACCATGGATGCCCGTGACATCGGAGTTGGAGCTGTCTTGCTATAGGAAGCTGAGGATGGGATTGAACAGGTTACTTCCACCAGAGGAAATACTCCCTGATAGAAAAAGAACCATTGAGTTTGGCACTGGCCTGACAACATTTTAATGTGCATCTCACAAATAATGTGTCAGAGACGGTTGTGTACACGGATCACAATCCTCTTACATTCTTAGAATGCTTTAAAGACAAGAATATGAGACTATTTTATTGGCGTCTTATGTTACAAACTTTTAATTTAAAAATCGTACATGTTGCGGGTCATAAGAATGTAATTGCAGATGCATTACCGTGGATTTAATTGATAAAGTTGAGATGAGATTTGCATTTATTTTTATTTATCTTCATGTCGATGGGGAACATCAAATTTGCAGCTTGAAATGGAGGAGGAAATGAGAAAATAGGAAAAAGAATTAGAAATGAAAATAGAAATGAGGAAACTTGAACTTGAAAGAGAGTAAACAGGAAAAAAAAGAGCATTTATTAAACTGCAACAAGATTTCAAAGAGATAAGGAAGTGATATAATCAAGAGAAAACAAAAGGCTGAATAAAAGAGGCCTTTAACTCCAGAAATATTCTGATGTGGAAGGATTTCGTCCCAATGGGATGCTGCTGATTTGTTGCAAACCCTCCAAAGATTTGATGAACTGGACTGCTATTTTTATTCCTTTGCAAAGATAGTGAAGCAGATGAGGTGGCTACAATAAAATGTAACTTTGATCATGCAATGCAGGCTGACAGGAACAGCTCCATTAGGTTTCAGCCTTGTTTTCTGAGGAAGTTTCAACTGATTTTGTGGTGTCCAAAAATTCCATACAAGTTGTTCTCTGAGGCTTATAGGCAGAAACCTTGGAGTATCTAGAATCAAGCTGGTTGAACTTACATAGAATTTAAGTGGTTAAAGAAAAATCATTTTAACCATTAGATGTGAGCATTAGAGGTGGAGAATACCCATGAAGCACTTAGGAGAATAATTCTTCAAGAATAGTCTTAAATAATTTTTAACAATTCAGTCCTCGGGGAACGAGCTCATGTGGAAGACCAGAAACTTGCAAAAACAATGCAGGTTGAAATGAGCAACGACTGTAAGGTGTTGCACAGATCCAGGCCCTTTTCCCATCACCACCATCCCCCGCCTCCCACACACACACAGAAATCTGTGAAGGATAAAATGTAGTGAGTGAAAGGAATACAAAATAGTCAGGAACAAGAGGGGACAGCTGGGAATGACCCAGGACCTCCAAAAAGGAAAACGCTGAGGGTGGAAATGATGCCTGAAGGCTTCAGTGTTTCCTTTGTGACAAGCTGGGGCACCAATGTGCAAATTGCTGGTAGTTGCAGTGCAACTTCATGAGATTGACAGGGGCAAGGCAGTGAGGAAGGTTAAATGAAAAAATAGGTCAAACGGCAAAACTAATGGCCCTGTGTTTACAGATCTGTATTATTTAGAATGAAATAAATGAATTTACAGGACGAATTGAGATTAATATGTATGATCCTTGAGCAATTATTAGGTTTATTGTTACAAGGAGATAAAGACTGATTACTATATATTTCGGGATATTGTCACAAAGTTCGTCCCTTTTTTACTAAAAGCTGTTCCTTGGCTCAGGGAGACTCTATCCTTGATTTTTTTTTCAGAGGGGCAATAAACCGTGCCGGGCTCTGATCAGTCTGGTTTGGTACAGAGATGAAAAGGATTTTGAGAGGCCCTTTGTTTATATCTAAACAGATGTGACTTCAGGTCAAAGTGGTGATGCTTTAAAAGTGACCTGTATAAAGAGAGGGGAGTGGTCAGCTCTCTAGCTGAGCTGAGCTGAGCTGGTTTTAGTTCAGTCTTGAACTGGGTAGTTCAACAGGGAGCTGTGTAGAAACTCTGTTTTTCTGCCCTTCATATTCAACCTGTCAGCATGTGTTCCATTTATACTGGTTTTTGAAGAGAGTTTACTTATTGGAACTGTGTTGTGTGTATTTGGAACAGCATAATTAAGTCTAGCTGGGTAGATTGTGTTCTTTAGGGGTTTTTTATATTGTTTTTTATATTTCATTGTGTAATTTTGTGAATAAAGTTTTTGTCTGTCTTAAACTCTAGTAGCCAACGTAGCCATCTTACTCCGGGTAATTTTCACTGTACACTTTCTGAAACAAATTGCAAAGTTAGGTCTCGGGCTGCCTGCCTAAGAATGTTTTGAGTGGTCTGGCCTAGTCCATAACAGGATGGGACTTTTCAAAAGGACAGGCAGGAAGGAAAGGTTTGTGGGAATAAGTTCGGTAGCAACAGCATGAAATAATCTTGAAGCATAAGAATTCATAAAGGTGAAGGTAAGAAATGCTGAGGAGAGAAAACCCTGGTGGGAGCAGTTTACAGGCCACCTCAGAGTAGATGTTCTGGAGGACACAGAATACGTCAGGAGATGCTGAGAGCATATAAAAAGGCACTACATTAGTCATTTAATCTTCATGTAGATGGGGAAAATCAAATTGGTAGAAGTAACCACAAGAAAAAAAATCTAGAGTGCATGACGGATAGTTTCCAAAAACAATGTGTTGTGGATCCCACCACAGACCAGGCTGTCTTGGGTCTGGTGAGGTGGAACAAGGCAAATTTTTAGTAAATGAGGAGAAACATCTGCAAGAAAGCAGTGACCATGACACATGTTAGAATTTAACATTCAGTTGAGAGTGAAACTCTTGGGTTCACAGATTTGAACCCATGTCCCCAGATCTCTATGTTATTGATCTTTTGACATTACATCATGCCACTGCCAGCCCAGAATAGTGAATTGATATCATGCACCAGAATATCAGAGTCATAAGCTTCAGAACACTTTACACTTTATTCCTTTTGTCTTCAAGAATAACCCCTTGATCTGAATGTGTTTTATTTTAAAATGAATCTCTGTCGGGAGAGAAATCCATATTCTTCCATTATTAGGAAGAGTGTGTGTGTTGGTGTTATTTAAAGAGGTAAATTATTAAACTTCCTTCGAAGATTTATTCTTCTGTATTACCAACTGAATGTGTTCATTCATTGTTGGATCTTCACAGGATTTTTTTATATAACAAGTCAAGAGTGATGTTTATTAGACAAATCTGGGTTGATTTTTGTTTACTTAACACCTGGTACAGGTAATGTCTTTAATTGACTTTTGGTAAATGGGAAACATATCTTTTTTTTAAGTTGGACTCATGGAGAATGTGTGCCATAACAGATTTTGTATTCAGTAATCTTGCAACAACTTTGAGCAAACACTTGAAGGAAAGCAGAAATGCCTCTCAAAGCTACTGTCATTTGTAGCCAGATTCTTGGCTGGTGTCAGATGTTTGGCTACAATATAGAAGTATTCCTTTTGGCAACTATCATTGAAGTCCAATTGCAATTTGCCTGTGATGCTGAGGTGGAGGCAAGTACATACATTTACACTCAGCTGTAGCTACAAGTGTAAACACTTATTTCCACCTCCTTCAAGTGCGAGTCCAGTTCCAAAAGGTGTGAGTCTGTCCAATCTTACATTTCAGATTGGATCGCCTGAGGCAGGAGTTAAATGAGAAACAAACTCAGGAACAGCGAATGGAATTCTTGGAACACCTGATCCTGAGGAAAACGGGGAAATCGGGAAAAATGCTGAGGTCAGAGAGGAAGGTAAATTAGTAAACATGTATTTTCAGTGATTTGACTAAAACACATCGAATGCTGCCCTTCAGCCAGATCAAATGCTGCTTTTGTCACATTGAACAGAAGGTGAACCTTGTCTGTTTGTTATGCTCCAGCCCCGACTTTAATCATTTGGGCTGACAGGGGGTGCAAGGAGGTCAGAAAACCTGTGGGTGTTGCCAACAAAAGTAGGTTTGTTCAGGAGTCTCCAGGAGTCAAGATTGAATATTCAGGATCCTGCTATCAGCAACTGACAGGAAAAGCATTGAGATTGTCATCAATAACCTTCTCACTGACACTCAGTTTGGGTTCCAGCAATACTATCAGTTCTAGGCTTCATTCCAGCCTTTGCTGAAGCATGGATAGGTTCCAGAGCTGAGGCGAGATTGGTGATGCTGCCTGTCAAGGGTAACATCTTACCGAATGTGGCATCAAGGAGCCCAAGCAAAGCTGAAGTCAGTAGGAATCAGAGGCAAACTGCCCATTGATGAGAGGGTTGCATAGTATAAAGGAAGATGATTGTGGTTGCTGGGGAATAATCACCTCAGTAAGGACGGCACGGTGGCTCAGCGGTTAAAATTGTTGCTTCCCAGCACCAGGGTTCCAGGTTTGATCCCAGCCTCGGGTGACTGACTATGTGGAATTTGCATGTTTTCTCTGTGTCTGTGTGGGTTTCCTCCCACAGTCCAAAGATATGCAGGTCAGGTGAATTGGCCATGCTAAATTGCCCATATTATTAGGTGCATTAGAGGGAAATGGGTCTGGGTGGGTTACTCTTTGGAGGTTCGGTGTGGACTTGTTGGGCCGAAGGGCCTGTTTCCACACTATAGAGAATCTAATCAGCCCCTGGACACCGTGCAGGAATTCTCAGGGTAGCTATTCTTAATCAACCTGTCTCAGGATGTTATTAAACAGCTCTTGAACAAGTGAAACTTAGATGTACTCACACTAGAGATGTGCAATAAAATCTCTGGACAGGTTCGATATTTTCTGATCATGCAGTGGGACTTGAACCCATCTCCCCTGGCTCAGAGGTAGAGACACTACCAGTGCACAAGGGTGCCTCTCTGGACAAGCTTGTGGTCCAGGCTTGACCATTTTCAGCTGTTTCATTAAGCCATGCTCCCACTAACATAATAAGATTGGATGTGAATGTCCCCTGATTGCCTAATGTTCAGCACCATTCACAGTTCCTCAGAAAAAACAGCAGCCTATGTCCATATGCAGCAAGACTGGGACAACATTCAACATGCACTTATAAGTGAAAAGCAACATTTCTGCCACACAAATGATGGGAAATGACCATTTCCAACAAGTGAGAGTGAAGACATCTCCCCATGCTTGTAATGGCGATATCTGCACTGAATCCCTCATGAACAATACCTTGGAGGTCACTGTCGACCAGAAACTGAACTGGATCAGACAAATAAATACTATGGCTACAAGCGAAATACAGAAGCTGGAAATTCTGTGCTGATTAACTCACCCCTGACTCCCCAAAGTCTGTCCACTATCTACAGGGCAAGAGAAGTGTGGCGGAATACTCACCATTTGCCTGGATAAGTGCAACAACATTGAAGGGACTTGGTGTCAGCCTGCACCAAACAAATCCAATCGACAGGTACAACATCCACCATCTTAAAGCATTAAATTCCTCATTCACCAGTACTCAATAGTAGCCAATGTGGATAAAGATGTGTTGCAACAACACATCAAAACTCTTTTGACTTCCAAACCAGAAAATGTTGGAAGAAACTTAGCAGGTCTGGCAGCATCAGTGGAGCTAGGGACAGAATTAAAGCTTTGAGTCTGATAGGACTCTTCCTCAGAACTGCAAGTCACTGGAAAATGCTGCTTTATCTGCTGTTCACAGAGGGGAAGGAGGAAGGAATGGAACAGATGCTGTGGGGCCCAGAACAGAACGCAAAAAGAGTCTATTGGTGGGAAAGGAAGGATAGAGAGGTAAAATAGATGGAAATGATAAGTGTGAGAGGAGAAAATGAGTCAGCTCTGCTGAGAGCAAAGTCATTAAGGTCCAGACAGGGGAGGGTGAAATAACCAAAATGGAGGACAGAGGTCATGTTCTGAAGATGTTGAAATAGATGTTAAGTCCTAAAGGCTATATAGTTCCTGAGTGAAAAATGAGGCATTGTTCCTCCAGCTTGCATTAAACTTCACTGGAACATTGCAACAGGTTCAGGACAGAAAAATTAGCCTACGAGAAAGATGGCATATTGACATGGCAAATAACTGAAAGGTCTGGGTCATTCCTAAGGACAGAGAGGAGGTGTTCCCCAGAACAGTGAGCCAGTCTGCATTAGGCCTTGCCATTATTAAAGGTGATTGCATTGTGAGCAGTTACTATAGTCGACTGGATTGGAAGAAGCACAAGTAAGATGTTGTTTTACTTGAAAGGTCTGATTTGGGGGCTTGAACAGTGAGGAGAGCAGAGGTGAATGGGCAAGTGTTACACATTCTGTGTTTGCACGGGAAGCTGTCATAGGGGAGTGAGGAATTGTTGGAGGTCAAGGAGAACTGAATCAGTGTCACAGAGGGTATGGTCCCTGTGGAATGCTGATAGTTAAGGGGACAGCAGGACGTGCTTGATGGGGGCAACATGCTGGAGGTCACAGAAATTGTGGAAGGTGATCCTTTGAATGCAGAGACGGGTGGAGTGGTCGATTCGGACAAAAGAAACACTATCTGAATTCGAGGAGGGAGAGGAAGAGGTAAGGGCAGAGAGCAGGAAATAGGTCAGAGACAGCTGAGGGCCTTGTCACCTCTGATGGGGAATAATTCTCAGTTGTTATAGAGGTAGAGTCATACAGCACGGAAACAGACCCTTCAATCCAGCCAGTCCATACCAACCATGTTCCCAACCTAAACTATTCCCACCAGCTTGCACTTGGCCCATCGGCTTCAAAACTTTCCTAATTGTGAAGTTATCCAAATGTCTTTTAAATCTTGTTACTGTACCTGCATCCAGCACTTTCACTGGATTTGTATTTTACACACGAACCACGCTCTTGTTCCTCGTGTCCTTATTAAATCTTACTTCTTTTATTTTAAAAATATGACCCTGATTTTGAACTGGAGAGAAAAGACCCTCACCATTCACATTATCTGTGCTCCTCGTGATGTTATAAATCTCAATAAGGTCACCCCTTAACCTGGCCACACTGCATTGAAAGAAGTCCCAGTCCTTCCAGTCTATTTTGTAACTCAGACCTTAAAGGAGGACACATCAGAGGCTGCCCAGTAGAAAGTGGCATCGACAGAACAAACGTGACAGAGATGGAGAAGCTGGGAGAATGGAAATGAGTGCTCACAGGAAGCAAGCCGTGAGGAAGTGCAGTCAAAATCTGTGACCTCTGCAACTGTAGAAGGACAGAGGCATCAGATGCAGGGAGATACCAAACTCTTCAATTTCCCATCCTATAAATGTCAGAACAATTTAATTTAGAAATCCTTTTCTGCAGCTGAATTGTCACTGAGTCAATGTCCTGAAACCCATCAGCTTCGTGGACCTTCCTCAGACAGACTGCAGCAGGTTAAAGAGGTAGCTCACCACTAATCTACAGTTAGTTCCACAATTAAAATTGTTCTCTGCCTGGACACAAATCTCAGTACCACCAGTTTGTTCCACTGATGTAGCTCACTTCAGATAAATGTAAACAATGTTGTTCATGATTTGAAGGCCATTCTATGATGTGGTGGTATCTTACGTTGCACTATACTTGACTGGCTCAGAATCCTCAGCTACAGACTGCCGAACCTCTCTATCCATGGAATCAATGCTGTGTCTGGGAAATGGGAGACATGCTGGCTCCTGTCCCAGTGACACATTCATTTGAGTCTCTCAGTGTCAGATTCCCATTCTGCTGGAAATGTTGTTGCAGTAGGTTGTAACGTGGGCGTGTCAGGTCCACGTGACTGTTGAGGGTACTGCGTCTTCACAGCTCACCTCGCAGACTCAACGGCATTCATAAAATCCTATCTCAACAACTGTGACTCTATAAGGGATGAAGCAGCAGCCTCCAGCTCACACATCCTCCCAACACTACTCAGTGTGACAAGCCTATAAAGTTGTTAAGGAGGTGGAGACTGCTATTAGAACAGACCATTCCAAAGCTTGGAGGCCTCAGCCTTCATTGTAAATAGTGATTGGTTTCAGAAACCTGGTCCCCAGGGATTCTTAAGCTTGAGTCCTGGCTCTGGGTGATGAATGGTTGGCCAGAATGGAAAATGCAGTCAGTCTCTGGATTGTTCCCCGAGGAATCTGTATCTCTGCTACTGTGACACTGTGATGTTAAGTATAAGGCAGGCATTGGGCTCTGTGTCCCTCTTTGTGCCAGGGCTCCCCTTGGATCTAGTGGGAAAAGCATGGGAATGTTGAACTTGGGTTTTAACAGGCAGGGGCAGGAGAGGGTGGGAGCTCACCATTGCTGACAGCTCATCACTCCCACCAGTTCATCCCAGATTTACATGGTGCCCTTTTGCCCCACACCTTAGTGAGACGCCCAGTGCCAAGGAACCTATTGGCACTGATAGGAAAACAGTTCTCTCCCAGGATTAGCTGCATCAGGTATAAAATATGGAGTGTTACCTTCCCATTTTAACCTTAAAGGCATTGTCACTTAGAATACAAACTCTTAGTGTAACCCCAATACCTACAAAGCTGTGACAAAGGCTTACATTTCAGGTTTATAATCGGAGTCGGCTGCATTCGGCCTCACTGTTCTGGGGAAAGGCTGTGGGTTTGAAATGTTTGTGCCCGCGATGATTTAACAACACCTACCAGGGCACTCAGACTGAGAATGGAAAGGGAACCAGTTTGCCTTGGCAAAGGGTTCTGTGAATGAGTCAAAGTCAATACAATGGGTTTCAATTTTCTTCAGGAGAACTCTGAAGATCAAGTCTCTTTGAAGATTCTTTACACTGTCTTTCATTTCACAGGGAACTCTCTGGAGTAGTTTAACAGAAAGAAAAGCATCTATTTCTATTCTACAAAAACCAGCCGATCCAACAGGTAGTGGAGGCATCTCTTCGGAAGAACAAGTGAACGGTACAGTGTCAGCGGCTCTCTGATCATGAGAACATAGTTATAATGGAGAAGGTTGAAAAAGAGCTCCATTCCCTCTCAACCATTTCCTCCCTTCCCCATTTTTATCTCTCTCCAACTCTCTCTCTCTCTCCTCTCCCTTATAATCTTCTTCCTTTCTCCATCCTCATTCTTGTTCCTCTATCCCCTCTTCTTCTCTCCTCCCTTCCTTGTCCCTTCCTTGTCCCTTTCCCTCCCTCTATACCTTCCTCACCAATTCTTCTTCCTGCGTCACTATCTCTTGGTCTATCTGCCTCTCAGCTTCCCCTCTCCCTCTCTACCTTTCTTCCACAGCTTCCTCTTTCTCTTCCTTTTCCTCCTATCCAAAGCATTTCCCTCTCTCTTTGTCATACTATTCCTTTCTCTTCTATTCCTCTCCTTCCTCCTCCCTCCTTTTCTCTTTACACAATCTGTAGACACAATGTCACTTCTTTATGAAGGATTTTTGTTTTCCTTTTTGTTGAAGCCTGTCCTTATCTGGAACTGGATTAAGAATGGCCACCTGTAGAAAGACGCCACACTCCCTTTGAGAGGTCCAAAAGGTTTTAGTCATATCATTCACACCCACAAGCTATTCAGCTACCTAGGAACCAACCACAAATTTTAATGCAGGAAGAAGGCCCTTGTCACTGATAACTGGTGACAGGATCAATCAGCGACTTGTTGCCACCCGAATCTCACTTTATACACACAACCTGGGTCCAGTTAGCCTGCAACTCACCTTCCCCACTGGCTAACCAGGTTTAGAATAAACGCTGGTAACTTACTTTTGAAAAGTACAGTAATCTATCTATTATCCTTGTTTTTTTTTTAAATAATGCTCTTTCATAATTTTATTCTACTTTCAAAAGTAGAGAAAAAGAAAAAGATACAGTCTTTACAATACCACCTAATTTTCAACTAAAACCTTTCATCTTCCCATTTCTGCAACCCAACTGCTCACATTTTTAAAGTTAAGAAGGGAGAAATTTGAAAGTAGACACAGGCTGTTCAGAACTGATGTTAAGAAGTATTTTTTTTCAAATTTGGAACCTTGTTCTCCTAAACCACTATTGAGGTTAGGGGTCAATTGAAAATTTCAGAGTTTGGAGTTCTGTTCAGTCTGGGTATGAAGGCTTACAGAACTGAGATGGGTGGAAGGAGCAGATTATCCATGACTGAACTGAATAAGGGGATAAGCTTGAGGAACTGAAGGACTAACTTCAGCTGTATATTTCAGCAGCACATCTAAAGTTGGGAAAAGTACAAGGTGGGTTTTCTACTGAGCCAACAGTAAGGAAGGAATTTCAAATGGTGTTGGAAGGTCTGTCCAGCAAGGTCAGAAGGGAAAGATGTGGTGAGGAATTGAGTGAGACTGATTCCTCATGTCACCTTCCAGTTCAGATACTCCTGGTCGGCTGATGGTCATCACAGAGCCTTGTCATGGTCATTCTCAGTAGACAGTGATTATTCAGCTTTTTATTTCCATTGATTCTGATGACGAATAATATTGTTCCAGTTACACTCTATTACTCTGTTCTTTCCCACAGAAGGTCCTTCTACTGAACTTGAAGAACAGAAGGTGCAAGTTGAGGTATTGAAAACAAGTCACACATGTCTCAGAGTGAGGTTTTTATCAAAACAGGACACACTCACCCCACTGGCAACAGTCTGACCTGTTCTGCTCAGAACAAAAATCACAGATAATTACACACTGCAAAAGACTCATAAAATCTAAGTTGGACACCCTTTACCCTCCACTCCCCTCTTCTGACTGTCACTGTCCCCTCCCAAGAATGAATCCCACAGACAATACCTGCCCTCCTGAGATCACACTCAAAGGGGTCATTGTGAACCTAGACCTGAATATTGTCAGCAGGCTCTTCAGCTGTGTAGCCTATCATAACCCAAGTGCAAATTAACAACATGTGCTCAGTATGGGGCGTGCTTTTTATGAGATTAGGGTTATAGACCAGAGACAGCAAGCACAGCCTTTCTTTACTGGGTTTGGCTTACACATTGATAAAGAATCAAACAGGTGCTCTATCTGGCTAAGGACTCTGATCTAACCCCATGCTATTCTGTTCAGGAAGGTCCTAGTGCCTTGTCTGTAATTTGTTCCAATGCTGTAAAACAGGGATGGTGTGGGGATGCTAGAACTCCCATCAGTCTGGAGCCAGTGGTAACAAATCAGCCAAGACTCCTATGAGATGGCCTGTGAGTGTGTGTTTGTATATTTAGAAAGTACACCTCTTGAATACTCCTCCTGTTGAGCAATCTGTACAAGCACCATTCCAGATTCAAAATCGAGGCTGACACCCCTGTGCACTGTTGTGGGGATGCTGCATTGTCAGGGGGTCTTGGAAAGGACCCATTTGTCCTCATGTAGACAGATGTGGATCTTTGTTGAAGAATAGCAGGGAGTTTTCTCTCGTGTCTTGGCCAATATTTATTCTTCACCAAACATTATTGGAATAAATCTCCTGGTGATTTTTACATTAATTGTGTGGGGCTTTGCTGGGATTTTATTGTTGTGTTTGGAACAGTGGCTACACTTCAAAGTTATTTAATTGAGTGTAAAGCATTTTTGGACATTCTGAATTTACCGAAGGTGCTGTATAAAATTAAGTGTTTCTTTACACATAGGCACGATGCCAGTGCCACTTCAGTGATTGGGATTTCCAGTTCAGTTCAGCGAAAGGTTTTCTCGTATCATTCCTCATGTGAATGAACTTCACAATCCTCATTTCAGGGCTGTCCATTATCTCATGCCCACATTCTCCATCCACATGGCTTCATCCACACCATTATACATAGTGCACAGGAGATGGGGAAATATTTGTTCAGTTTGAAAACTTGGGATCATTCTATTATCTCCACTTCCCATATAGCTACTTCTGAACAGCAAACAAATAATTTTGTTTCTACATCCACCTTCCAGGTTTGAAAGCAAAACTCATGATGTAACCTGAGATCTAGTTTAGTTTGTGTATCTTCCTGGTCATATGTCTTCAGGAAGAGTTTTACTCAATGCATTAAAAATGTCTGCTCCCATGCTTCCAGCAGCTCACCTACAGTTTGATTTCCCTTTCTAATTAACGACACCCAGGTTTAATTAATCGCACACGCACAATAAATACCAGACATACATCATCAAAAATTGAACAGTTGAATCACTGTAACTGGTGCTCCTCATGAGTGAGTGCGTGCAAACTCTGAGAATGTAAGATGGCTGTAAAACGTCTCTCCAATGAGACAGGCGGCTGTTGGAGCTACAGAAAGACTGAGGTAATGCTTGCTGGATAGTTTCTCCTGCCTCTGTAGTATCTTCTCGTGGACAAGGAGTATGCAACCACTCTCCAGAAATGCTCTGAAGGTGAATGTAATGTGTGCAGGAGGATTCTCCTCGATTTCTGACTGACATTTTTGCTCCTGCTCTTGCAGCAAACAGTCAGCCCAGTCGCCGGCCCCTTAAAAGTGCCAAGCTCTCCAGACCAGATGACAGCCAGGCTAAGCACCCACAGAGGCTCACTATTCACAATTGTAAGTTTGCAGCCAATTCTCCATGTGGAGGCAATGAGAGCAGAAGAACTTGTAATGTGCAAAATGGGCTGGATGTAATATTCACTGACTGATTAGATAGCTTTTTTTAGATGTTTATAACTAGTGCGGATCCAGCTGCACCTTATCGTGTGCGAGCGGGACAAGAGAAAGGCGATGCATTTCACTGCACCCAAAGAGGAAATGGCAGCTAGAAATATGTGCATCATGCCAGGTAGCCCCCAGTGCCTTCCATCCATTAGTTGGTCAACTGTGCCTCACTCCAATCTGATGCAGTTGGTGGCAATGCCTCACCTCCCATTCTCTGAAATTCTTATCCAGCAGCCACGTTGTCTAATTACCGACAAAACTCAATATAATTCTGTTCAGCATCCACCGGGAGTCAGAAAGTGAAGATATCTAGCCTGGGGCTTGAGGAAAGGGGGTGAGATTAGGATGGGAACTCATAAATCATGGAGGTGGACACAGGTATGCTAGTTGGGAATGGATTAAAACTGACAAAGGGGGAAAGGTGTTGGAGCAGTGAATACTTCCTTTTCCTCCTGACCCACAAACACATTATGTGATTTTCTTTTTACTTTACACATACCGCACCCGAGCTGATGAGTGAAAGTGGATGGGAGAAATCAAATCTTGACGTTGGGAAATTATGGAGTAAAGTTGTGCTAGTTTATTTTGCAGGGAGGAGGGTGAGTAGGGTGGTGGGTCAGGGAGTTAGAGCAGGTTTTAATCCTCAAACATCTCCTGGGTAACCATCCAGCTATATGAGTTAGAAACCCCTCTCTCAAGTCTCTGGTAATGACTCAGAGCTGGAGGCTTGTCTTGGAGGGATTTGCACACTGGGTAATAAAGTTATACGATCATAGAACTGTACAGTATGGAAACAGATCCTTCATGGTCCGTGCTGACCAGATATGCTAAATTAATCTCATCCCACTTGCCAGCACTTGCCCCATATCCCTCTAAACCCTTCCTATTCATATACCCATCCAGATGCCTTTTAAATGTTGTCATTGTACCAGCCTCTACCACTTCCACTGGCAGCTCATTCCACGCACATACTCCCCACTGCATAAAAATGCTGCTTCTAAGGTCCCTTTTAAATCTTTCCCCTCTCACCCTAAACCTATGCTCTCTAGTTTTGGACAGCCCTTCCCCAGGGAAAAGACGTTGTCTGTTTACCCTATCCATGCCCCTCATGATTTTAGAAACCTCTACAAGGTCACCCCTCACCCTCCGATGCTCTAGGGAAATCAGCACCAGCCTATTCAACTTCTCCCTGTAGCTCATACCCTCCAACCTTGCAGCATCCTCATAAATCTTTTCTGAACCCTTTCAAGTTTCACAACATCCTTCCTGTAGCAGAGAAACCAGAATTGCATGCAGAATTCCAACAGTGGTCTAAACAATGTCTTGTGCAGCCACAAGATGACCTCCCAACTCCTATATTCAATGTACTGACCAATAAATGAAAGCATACTAAACTATCTACCTGCACCTCTACTTTTAAGGAACTATGAACCTGCACGCCAAGGTCTCTTTGCTCAACAACATTCCCCAGGACATTACCATTAAGTGTATAAGTTCTCCCCTGATTTGCCTTTCCAAAATGCAGCATCTCATATTCATCTGAATCAAACTCCATCTGCTACTTCTCAGCCCATTGGTCCATCTGATCAAGGTCTGAGGTAACTTTCTTTGCTGTCCACTACACCTCCAATTTTGGTATCATCTGCAAACTTACCAACTGTACCTCCTCTGTTCACATCCAAATCATTCATATAAATGACGAAAAGCAGTGGACCCAACACCAGGTCTTGTGGCACACCACAGGTCACAGGCCTCCAGTCTGAAAAGCAACCCCCTACACCACCATCCTCTGTCTTCTACCTTCGAACCAGTTCAGTGACCAAATGGCCAGTTTTCCCTCTATTCCATGTGATCTAACTTTGCTACCCAGTGTCCCATGAGGTACCTTGTCCAATGCCTTACTGAAGTCCAAATAGATCATGTGCAGCACTCTGCCCTCATCAATCTCCTTCATTACTTCTTCAAAAAACTCAATCATTTAGAGTGCGAGACACAATTAGATTAGATTACATGGAATCCAGGGGGAGCTGTCAAATTGGAGACACAGTTGGCTTCATCGTAAGAAGCAGAGGGTAATAGTGGAAGGATGTTTGTTGGACTGGAGGCCTGTGACTAGTGGAGTGCCTCAGGGATTGGTGCTGGGCCCATTGCTGTTTGTTATCTATACCAATGATTTGGATGAGAATGTACAAGGCATGATTAGGAAGTTTGCTAATGACACTAAAATAGGCGGCATTGTGGACAGTGAGGAAGATTATCGGAAATTGCAGAAAGACCTTGACCAGCTGGGGAAGTGGGTCAAGAAATGGCAAATGGAGTTTAATATAGATAACTGTGAGGTCTTGCATTTTGGAGAGTCAAATCAAGGTAAGAGTTTCATGGTGAATGGTAGGGCCTTAAGTCGTGTAGTGGAACAGAGAGACCTTGGAGTTCAGGTTCACAGTTCTCTGAAAGTGGAGTCACAGGTAGGCAGGGCAGTGAAGAAGGCTTTTGGCACACTGGCCTTCATCAATCAGGGCATTGAGTGTAGAAGTTAGGAAGTTATATTGCAGTTGTACAGGATGTTGGTGAGGCTGCACTTGGAGTATTGTGTTCAGTTTTGGTCACCTTGCTCTCAGAAGGATGTTATTAAACTGGAAAGAGTGCAGAAGAAATTGACAAAGACATTGCCAAGACTCAACAATCTGAGATATAGGGAGTGGTTGGACAAGTGAGGACTTTTTTTTTCTACAGCATAGGAGACCAAGGGGTGACCTTATGGAAGAGTATGATATCATGAGAGGCATGGATGGGGTGAATGCACTCAGTCTTTTTCCCAGGGTTGGGGAATCGAGGACTAGAGGGCATCAGTTTAAGGTGAGAGGAGAAAGAATAAAAGGGAACCTGAGGGGCAACATTTTTTACACAGAGGGTGGTACGCATATGGAATGAGCTGTCAGCGGAATTGGATATTGCATTAATCACATTAACAACATTTAAAAGACATTTGGACAAATACATGGATAGGAAAAGATTAGAAAGATACGGGCCAAGTGCAGGGAAGTGTGGTTAGTGTGGACAGACATTTTGGTCGGTATGGACCAGTTTGGGTCAAAGGGCCTGTCTCCGTGCTGTCGGACTATGCCTATGACTCTTATGATCTGATCAGGTCCTGGGGATTTATCCACCTTTATGCATTCTAAGACTTCCAGCACCACCTCCTCTGTGGTATGGACATTTTTCAAGACATCGCTATTTATTTCCCCATATTCTCTATCTTCTGTATCCTTCTCCACAGTAAACACTGATGCAAAATATTTGTTTGATATTTTCCCCAAATCCTGTGCTTCCACATATAGGTGGCCTTGCAGATCTTTAAGGAACCTTATTCTCTCCCCACTTACCCTTTTCTTCTTAATGTATTTGTAGAATCCCTATGGATTCTCCTTAATCCTGTTTGCCAAAGCTATCTCATGTCCCTTCCTGATTGCTTTCTTAAGTAGTTGTGCATTATTAGCTGTTAGCTGGAAACAACATGCGTTTATTCTCATTTTTTATTGAAGAACATTATAAAGGGTAAAACCTAGGAATACTGGAAGTGCTGCATTATTTGAACTCACATTACTTTCTGAATCAGTTGACTTTGTGAGTCTGGCTATTTCGAATCATATTCGTGCCTGGGATTGAGATCCCTCGGCTGATTAAGGCACTGATCTGGATAGGTCAATGTGAATGTTCATCTGTACCTGTGACTAATGTTGACTTTTTCTCTTCCAGATTTCACCCTTCTCTGCCCCGGCTGCTACACTTTCAGAGGAACCTCAGGAAAGCAAATACTTCAAGTCGATGAATTTTGCCTCAAATGTCACTTTGTACAAGCCATTTCTAAGATTCCTGGTATGAAGAATTCTGTTGGGATGTATTGCACACGCTGATAAATGATCATTTTGTAGCTAAATTATTGTAGAGATATTGTCAGCTGAAGCACATACCTCGTGTTTTGCTTTTGTCAACACAGAATCAAGTTTGCAAGATTTGGGTAAATGGCTTTGCATTCCACATTCCCCTCAGTAAGATGTCTGACTGTGTGGATTTCTCAGCTTGATTGTGGATGTCTCCTGCCTGGTTGTCAGACTAATCCAACCGAATAAAAGAATTTCAAGAAATTGGAAATCTATAGGCAATTCATCGACAAGTGGGAGTGCAAAATGGATGGCTGGTCCGATGGATTTAATTACAAAGAAGCAAGGAAGTGGATGTGTTGGGAGGGGTAGGGGACAGAGAAAGATGAACTTGATACACGAGGCCAGGGAGATGAGAAGTTGAGAACAGAAATCAACCCTTCAGCTGGTCAAGACTGTTTTATCATGAACGTGGAACATGATTGACCTGATCCTTAACTCCATCCAGCCATCTTTGTTCCATAATCCACTCCATGCCATTGCATAGCACATGTCTGTTCAACTCAGTTTTGAAGTATTCAACATTACTTTATTCATTCATTGGATCTGGGCTTTGTTGGCAAGGCTGGTGAGTTCATTGACTCTTGACCTGAGCAGCTTTTTCTTGTGGGTGTGAGAGTTTCAGATTTCCACTTACTTTTGTGTGGAGAAATGCTACCTGAGATCACCCTCATTTTAAGATAATGCACCTTGACTAGTCTTCACCAGCAGTGAAAATAGCTTTGTTCTACCGAGCCTATCAAAAGCTTTAGTCAACTGGGACACCTCAGTAAGAGCTCCGTCCACTTCGGCATTGAAGGAAATGCAAACCTGCAGCCTGAAAACATCCTTTCTCTGGGTCCAAGGGTCCTGGCCCAGATATCAAAGGCACACAACAACTTGGATACAATCCCACTTAATGTGAGACAACTTCACTACGTTACGAAGAAAGAGTACAAACTCAGAATGGCTTTGGTTACTTAAAAGTCCGACAAACCAAGGTCTCCCTGAGGTAGTCAATCCATCAAAAGACCTCAGTGCAATTTCAAAGCAAGCGATGAAGCTGCTCTACCCAGCTGCCGGAGCGAATCCTTTTCTTCTTCCTACAGGGTTTTCATTCCTCTTTCTCTCATTCTGTCCATGCCATGTTACCTGCTTTTGGTACACATGATTGGATTTTGGTGACATCCATGCCCCATTTGCAGCCATCTCCAGATGTGTTCATTGCAGGTCTCTCTTCAAGCTTATACTTGAAGAAACACAAGTGGCTTTATAGGCTTTTATCTCCAACTCCCTTGTCTTTCTGGTCACAGAAACAGCAGGAGACAATTCCCCAACACAGAGCCAACAGAGTTATTTTAAAACTACTTTGTGAACTTTGGCAAAAATGTTCACCTCAACCAATATCTTCCCATTCTGCCTTCCTGTTGTCAGACCCATGGCCCATTCTTATGTCAGGACTAGCAGCTTCTTTATTGTCCACCAATGAGACCAACTCCTGACTCATGGAGCTTCAGCACAACTAGTTTGCATTTAGTATTAGGAAAGGAATAAATACTTGTTATAGAATTCAAAGTGATTCACAAAATACAAGAGTAGACAGTGAATTGGCTTGCAAAGTGCATCCATGTGTACATGTATTGGCTAACGTTGGTCTCAGCAATCTGACTCCAAATCTGATTTTAGTTCCTATTTCATCACTAACCACTACCACCCCTCCCCCCAGGCATTATGAAGGCCCTAAATAATATTAAGGTCTTTTGACTAATTTGATGCAGGTCAGCAAATGGAATGGATCTTCCACTTGGTGTGACTCAGTCACGTGTGTGTGCAATCTATCACAAGATCATGGTGCCCCCTGTAACAACAACTTGCATTTATGTGGCACCTTTGACAACTTAATGAACTTTATAAGAACCTAATCAGGGTAAATGTCACTGAATCATCACAAGGTTCTTTGGCCATGATCTTGGTCAGCTGTCCAATGAGCTAAGCATCAAAAAGCATTATTTAGGAGAAGAGATTGGGATGATTGAGGTCCGGTGAATGATACTTCTGGAAGCCTCCTCACCAGATTCCTTCCCATCTCAGATATAGTAATCTATGCTAAGCAGGTGAAGAGATTTAACTGAACAATGTCTATAAGATTGTGATATGAAATAACTGCACAGAGGCTGTTTCATGGTCACCAAGCAACCCTTTATTTGCATGTGCCCATTACATAGGCTGTGACCAGCCAGTTCAAATCCAGTCCCTAGACTGAGGACACCTTCTGACTTCCCTGTATATGTCTGTCAGCCAAGGCTCCTTGATTGGGCCAGGTTAACAACCCCAATCAAGGACCTCATTATCAATTTGATCCATCTGGCCATGACTCTCATCACTACATCCTCGGAGTCTCTTTGTTCTCAGTTCAGGACTGTCTCAATTTCAAAAGTGATCTAATCTATCTTCCCTCAATCCAAATTGGATGGCCTCACATTCTCCTTCAGTTTTACCCACTCACTTGAGACTCTCACGGTCTCTCTGCACACACGTACACTATTTTCAGTGCCATTTATCTGGATTTCTTAGCTGTTCTCAGACATAGCTGCTTTTGAGCTTTTCTTCAGACGCCAAACACATTTCCTCACTTTCTGGCAACAGTTAGTTCATGGCCACAGACAAGACTCCATCGGATGAAAGTCTGTGCTGACAGCCCACAGAAAGCAGAGGGAATCAATGTGTAGATATGGCATTGGGTCATGGAATGCCATCAAATATCAAGGTGCGATGGTTGGATTCTGTCCTGTTGGAAATGGACATTGCCTGGCTTTGTTGAATGAATGTTACTTGCCACACTTCACTCAAACCTGGATATTATCCAGCACTTGTTGCATTAGAGGAGTCATAAATAGTGCTGAAAGTTGTGCAAACATCGGCGAACATCCCCACTTCAGACCTTTTGATGGAGGAAAAGTCATTGATGAAGCAGCTGAAGATGGTTGGGCCGAAGACACCACCCTGAGGTACTCCTGCCAAGATGTCCCACAAGCCTGATCAACTTCCTGTGTGTCAGGTATGACCCCAACCAGCAAAGAGTTTTCCTCCTTGATTCCCTTTGACTCCAGTTTTCCTGGGGCACCTTAATGCCACATTCAGTTAAATGCTTCCTTAGTGTCAAGAGCAAATACTCTCCCCTCACCTCTGGAAATGGCTGCAACCACACATGGAGTAGTCAGGATGTTTCCAGCCTAACAATACACTGAGAAAGATTAACACAATCCAAAATAACATTAATGAATCTGCAGAATGGATGTACAATTGAGAAATCAATTTTAATAAAGGTAACTGAGGTTTGATGCATTGTTGTCAGTTGAATAAGGAAGCAACATGCTCCCCAGATAAGGACATAAATGTGGTGGAGGTGTACAAATACAGATACATCTTGAAAGGTACTGATAGATAAGACAAATTTCTTTGCAGAGTGAATTTTCATCATCTGGAATGCAGTACTTGAAATGAATAAATTCAACAGTAACTTTCAAAATGGAATTGACTGTACATTGAAAGGGAAACTTATACTTGACTGTGGGGCAGGAGCAGACTGTGGGGCTGATCAGCGAGATTGATCAAAATGATTGTGCAGGAATGATAGGCTGAATGGCCTCATGTGCTACATGATTCTATGAAATCCGAACTGATCCAATCCAGTGCTCTGGACCATTTCCTGCAGCCTCCTGCCTGTGTGTGATTTTTAATTGTTGTGTAAAAGGCCAAGATTGTCAATTAAACAGGAACAGCAGCAAGCTGTTTTTTACTGACAAACCTGCAGCATCACCAGCTGTATTCCCAATTTCTTTTTCTCTTCAGAATTCAATTCAAAGATTTTCTCAGAGAATGCGGAAGTTGGAGGTGCCATCGTCTGAGACGTCAGAAATAGATACCTCTCAAGTGGAATCTCTTAACATTACACCACAACCAACAAGAATGCCTTCACTGAGCCAAGAACTGGGGCGGGAAAGCGCAGACTTTTCAAGATACCTTAAAAACATAGTAAGTCCACTGCCAGCTGCAAACCTATAGTGATATTCAAGCAATTTGTGTTGAAATGATTTGGTGGTTTTTGCTGAACAAACAATGATGGAAGTAAACATTTTCTCTCTAATGATATCTACCCAAGCTCGCT
This sequence comes from Hemiscyllium ocellatum, assembly GCF_020745735.1. Lineage (NCBI taxonomy): Eukaryota > Metazoa > Chordata > Chondrichthyes > Orectolobiformes > Hemiscylliidae > Hemiscyllium > Hemiscyllium ocellatum. The sequence continues at coordinate 102,933,324 of NC_083407.1, read as the reverse complement.
AGGATATACATCAGTGAGACATCCTGAGTCACCAAGACCTCTCCATCTGTTTGCAGAGGTTTGAACGAATCAGGATGCCTTATCCAGCAACATCAGCCTAAAATATTGATGCCCTTATACAGATTGTATCGGAGATGAAGCACGTTCCTGACTCCCCAGCATAAAGGTCATTCACAAACTCTGCGTGAACTCATAATGATGGGAGCTGGTTAGCTCAGTTGGCTGGCTGGCTGACTGGTTTGGAGATGCAGAGTGAAGTTAATGTCCTGCATTGGCTTGGGGTACTGTGAGGGTAAACCACCACCAGTCATTCCTCATGAAAGTAATGGTTGATTTACCTTTACCCTTCAAAGTTTCCATGTCAGTAATCTCTCATTTGGAAATGGAATAGGAGGTGAAAGTCTTGCAATGTGTGTACATCTATTATACAATACTCATTGAGAAGAGCATTTACCAAACCTGTTGGTGATGGGGCCAACAGGGTCATGGCAGTAGAGGAATCTCTTTAGAAACTGTCTCCCCAGGAGACATGAGGCAAATAAAGCACATGTTGCTGGCCTGAAGGCAGAGACTATAACTTGATGAGCACCACTTGCATTAAGCATTGCTCTTTGGAGTGACTCCCATGATAACTATTTGCCATTGCCATGTATTGGAAGGATTTATAGGTTAATAACAACCTCCTTGACCACATTATGGGTACACCTTCCATAGCCATCAAATTGAAATGTGGAACTCAAGCCCACAGTTGGCAGAGTTGCTACCCATTTCACCACAAGACCTCCTCAGTGGAATGTCCTGAATATCTTTAAACAAGCCAAGAGCAGGCAGCAGAGCACGCATGAATCAAAACATCATTCAGGGACAATGTGTATGGTGGGCTCAAAGATTCTTAAAGTTGGAGCATTCCGTTCGGCAATTACTGTGGACTCTGCAACACAGGCAGCTTATGATCAGCAGTGGTTTGTCAGTGAGCAGTCTAAGATAACTGTTAATGGATTGATCTCACCAGATTTACCTTGTGGTCATGGGCACTGCCGAGAAAGGGGGTGAGGGGTTAGTGATTGGCCAAGAAACCCAGATTTAGTCAGCAGCATTTCACCCTCTCTTTAACTTCTACCGAAACGGAGTGAGAGTTCCAGAGACAGTGCCAGAGGAACGTGTGAAGATTTTTATCTGTAATTGTGCCTCATTCTTTGACCCTTCCTGTTGCAGCCTCCCCTTCCGGAGATAGTGAAGCCAGAAGAGGACAAGCTGATGAAGGATGTACAGACAGACAGATTAGCACCAGCATTTAAGTCCAAGAGCTTAACAGGTTTGGTAAGTCTGCAGCCAACTCGTAAACTGTGCTGAAGAAATTCAAGTTCAAGTCCTGATGGTAGAATTTCTTTAGAAATGATACATATGTGATTATTCATAAGACCAACATCTCACTGTGTGGCCATCTGGTTAGGGACGGTTAATATTTAGAAAGAAATCTGAATACCTCATTCTAATCAATAGAACTACACGACAGGATTTCAGTTTCATTTAAAACAAAATACAAACTTGATTAAATAAGTTAAAAAAAAACAACCTGGCTTGCATTTCTTATTTACCATCAGAATTCCCTCATAGGACATTTTAGTCTTAAAGTTAAAACAGAAATTGCAGAGAAGCTCAGCAGATCTGGCAGCATCTGTGCAGAGAAAGCACTCTCCAGCATCCACTATTCTTTGGGTAATTGTAGTCTTAACGTGATTTACTTGTGCAGGGTCAGCGCAGGTATGCCACAGTCAGCTGGAAAATTCTCCCTGGTACTAGCTGTTCTCAGAGGGAAAACTTTTGTTTTCCATCTACTGACTCAGGACATGGTAGTCTCATGTTCTGGTCACTTTTTAATACTTCCAAGCGAACCTGTTGGTTATTTTCTGTCCCCAAGTCTCTGTAGGGGTCACTGTAGGTTTTCCCATGAGTTTCAAACAAGATAGTCTTCTAACATCTGTTCCTTCCCGAATTACAAACTGAGATTGAGCTTCACCGACATTGGCAATACTGATGTCAGGGTTTGACTTTGGCTAATGGTCTTTTATGTTCTTCCCGTCGGGTGCACACCACACAAGGCCTATAGACTACATCTACTGCAGAGTCTTTCAGCAAACATGCTGGTAAATTCAAACCAGAAAATCTTTCTGAACTCCACCCATCTCTAAAGTGACATTGCGTGCTGTGGAGCTTTCTCAAACTGACCTTTCGAACAATTATCTCTCACTTACAACTTTGCATCTGATCTAATGAACGAAGTGGGTTTTACAACCTTCCTGAGCTCACCAAATGTTTTTCAAACTAACTTAGCTCCAACTTTCAAAACAAACACATCTCTCTGCAATGTGCTGCTTGAGATTTTGTAGGCGTCGTGTTTCTAGCTCTTTAACCCTTTGCTATTTCAACATTCTACCAGCAAGCATGAGTCACCTTGTGCACTGCCATTTGTCTCTCTCCTCGTGACCTCTAGCGTCCAGTATTTTACTCACCTTGCTTTTGCAATCTTAATTGGTCAGAACTAAAAATGACTTCATGAACCAAGACCAACTGGGAAAATTCAGGGTGTTGCATCCCAATGCATCTGTGTCACTTTTCATTACCAAGGGTGAGATCTGCCAAGTCCTTTTCCTTCAGAACCTTTCCTGTTTCCCACTAACAAGAGAGTTATTTTGGTTGAAGTGCATTGTGAACAGAACATCATCAAAACATTATGAAAAGTATTTTTAAGATTTATTTTCATCAATTCTGAAACAAGAGCTTAATTTTCCAAAATGTGGACTTGAGAATCTGCCTTCCCTTAACTTAATCAATTATTGGACTAGAAACTCTCTTGAACTTCTATTACTCCTTGATAATTCTGTGTGCAATGATTTAGTTCAGAATTGGAAAGAGACTGGGAATCTGACAATGAGCACTAATGTGTTGTCCCGTGGTGCTCTGTACAATATACAAAGGGTTGTGTGGGGTGGGGTGGGAGAGGGAGGAGATGCAGTTGGGTGATGTATAGTGTGTGCTTCAGCTTTCCAAAGGAATCTGCTTCTGAAGGCTGAGATTTAATGTGGCGACATGGCCTCATCCACTGGTTGGAAACTGGAGGAGGTGTGGGCGCAAGCTTTACATTTCCTGCGGTTGCAGGGGAAGGTGCCGGGAGTGGAGGTTGGGTTGGTGGGGGTTGTGGACCTGATGAGGGAGTCACGAAGGGAGTGGTAGCAACCGCAGGAAATGTAAAACTTGCGCCCACACCTCCTCCCTCACTTCCCTCCAAGGCCCCAAGGGATCATTCCATATCTGCCACAAGTTCACCTGTACCTCCACACACATCATCTATTGCATCCGCTGCACCCGATGTGGCTTCCTCTATATTGGGGAGACGGGCCGCTTACTCGCGGAACGCTTCAGAGAACATCTCAGGGACGCCCAGACCAACCAACCCAACCACCCCGTGGCTCAACACTTTAACTCTCCCTCCCACTCCACCGAGGACATGCAGGTCCTTGGACTCCTCCACCGGCAGAACATAACAACACGACGGCTGGAGGAGGAGCGCCTCATCTTCCGCCTGGGAATCCTCCAACCACAAGGAATGAACTCAGATTTCTCCAGTTTCCTCATTTCCCCTTCCCCCACCTTGTCTCAGTCGGTTCCCTCAACTCAGCACCACCCTCCTAACCTGCAATCCTCTTCCTGACCTCTCCGCCCCCACCCCACTCCAGCCTATCACCCTCACCTTGACCTCCTTCCACCTATCACATCTCCATCGCCCCTCCGCCAAGTCCCTCCTCCCTACCTTTTATCTTAGCCTGCTTGGCACACTCTCCTCATTCCTGATGAAGGGCTTATGCCTGAAACATCGAATTTCCTATTCCTTGGATGCTGCCTAACCTGCTGTGCTTTAACCAGCAACACATTTTCAGCTGTGATCTCCAGCATCTGCAGACCTCATTTTTTACTCCAATTTGTACAGCTCAAGTACCATGCTGAGGCAGCATGTCCTATCCTGAACAGCTGCTCTTCAGTTAGCTGGCTCCTCAGTCCTCACAGCTCCATTGGGACATCAGTGGGGTTGGTTTTTACAATGGCTTATCAGGCAGACCCAGAGGACAGTTTGGGGTCGATCACTAGAACACTCTCTGTGGCCTCCATGGGCCTTAATCAAATGGGACATTATCCTCAGCAAGGCTGCAAATGCCAGCAGAGCTGGATGATGGTTCTTAAAGGGCCATGAACAGCAAAATGGGTGTCCCCGCATCATCAAGGACAGTCACTGTTCAAGAAGGTGACATAACACCACTTCCAAATGGTAAGTAGGAACGGACAAAAAGTACTGACTCCACCAGCAATTCCCAATTCTAATGTAGGATTAAAAATTTTAATGGACTTTTTAAACATAATATCACCGCAGTTGGATAGACAGCAGGATGCCTGTGAGTGCAATGAGCTGGAAGGTTTGTAATCTTGCTCAGTTTAAGAGTTCTCCCAACGGACAGCGATGCCTCTCCTACACTGTCAGCTGCTCCAGATCCAACTCAGGTGGCAAAACAGGAAAAGGTCTTTTAGAATTTTAGAAAGATGGAGTCTCAGCCAAATTATCCCTATGTTTGTTGGGGATCACTATCCATCTTGGAGAGAAAGGGTCAGTGTAACAGCACAAAAAGAGTTCCTTTCTAATAGTTGCCTTGACAACCCTGATTCAGCAACTGAGAGATGCCCCTGTGTTGGATGGAGGAGGATGACTGACTGGGAGACCTAGAGACATTAGAAGACCGTTGTATATCCAGATTTATCTTTTGATGTTTCATGTCACAGTCTAACTATCCTACACAGGGTATTTCTGAAACAACCTCCATGTATTCAATAATCGAAACTCGGGAAGATGCAAGTTCTATCAAAGTTCCAGGAAGCAGTGAGCTTCAGGAAATGACCATCGGCTTCCTAACATCCAGCCACCCAGTGCCTGTAAGTCTACATCACAGTAACACAATAGAGAATGGTGGCTATGGTTAAATAATTTCAGATAGAAAAAAGGGCAGTAATACCGTAAGCAATCGGAATTTGTTAAACCTTTGTATATGAATCCTTCTGTTTATAAGGGGAATATCGAATATTTTCGGGGAATTGCAGGTGGTAAGAAAGACATTGGAAAGTTTATTTCAAAGTGTAATAGGCCATCTCAGAGTTACGAATTTAAGAGAATAGTCAGCACAAGTTTCTGAAGGGGCCAAGTTGAATCCACCTTTCTAAATGGTTTGAAGTGGGAACAGAATGGAAGGAGTAATACACCAGGTGTAATTTATGGACTTTCAAGTTGGTGTTTGATACGATAACACACAGAATACTCATGACTAAGTTCAGAGCATGTTCATTAAGGGGGATGATTCTGTATGAGGCACACTGGCTATAGAACAGAAGACACAGTAAAAGTAGCTAACTCACAGGAGGTAAAAACAAACATGTTGTTGTATAATTTGCGAGTTTCTGACATTCACCGTTTATATGAAGGATCTGGGTTCTTGAACTGGAAGTACAAAATTAAAATGTGTGGATGACACCATTCTCGAAGTGATAGTTAACACTGAGGAACACAGCAACTTTTTTTAATCATTCATGTGATGTGGGTGTGGCTGGCTGGCCCAGCATTTATTGCCAATCCTGAGTTGCCCTTGAGAAGGTGGTGGTGAGCTACCTTCTGAAATCGCTGCAGCCACATTTGTAGGTTGACCCACAATGTCTTCAATTTCTGCAGCACATCTTGCAGATAGTACACACTGCTGCTACTGAGCGTTGGTAGTGGAGGGAATGGATACTTGTGGATGTGGTGCGAATCAAGTGAGCTGCTTTGTACTGGATCGCATTGCACTTCTTGAGTGTTGTTGGAGCTACACCCATCCAGGCAAGTAGGGAGTGTTCCTTCACACTCCTGACTTGTGCCTTGTGGACTGGCTTTGGGGAGTCAGGAGGTGAGTTAATCACCACAGTATTCCAAGTTTCTGACCTGCTCTTGCAGCCACTGTATTAACATGATGAGTACGATTGAATTTCGGGTCAATGCTAACCCCAAATATAGTGAGGATTCGGTAATGGTAACACCATTAAATGTCAAGGAGTGGTGGTGAGATTGTCTCTTGTGGGTGATGGTCATTGCCTTGCATTTGTGTGGTGCAAATGTTACTTGTTACTTGTCAGTCCATACCAGGACGTTGTCCAGATCTTGTTGAATTTGAACATGGACTACTTCAGTACCTGAGGAGTCATGAATGGTGCTGAACATTATGCAGTCATTGGCGAACATCCCCACTTCTGACCTTATGAAGGAGGGAAGGTCATTGATGAAGAAGCTTGGTCTGGGACTCAACCGTGAGGAACTCCTGCAGAGATGCTCTGGAGCTGAGATGACTGATGACCAACAACCGCAACCAACAAGATGGCAACGGCAGAATAGGCAGCCTTCAGGCTCTGATGCCTGGGCTTGTCCTCCTCATCTGCATTTTTATTTTTATCTTTCCTTCTTCCCTTTCTTTTTCTCTCAAGCTTATCTGATGAAGAGAACTGTTTTGCAGGAGGTGGCTTGAATGGACTCTGGAGTGGGGGTGGTGTTTTCAGAGGCAGCGTGGCTGAAAGGACAGTCAGTTGGCCTCTGAATGGACTCTCCATCCCATGTCGAGTGGGCTGCTGATGGTGGCATGGTGTGGGCTGGAAAGCCCAAAGCAAGACACTTACTGATGCATGGCCTGGACTGAGAAACCCCGAATGGGACTCAGGCCGTCGACGGTTTGCTGTAGCAGTGAAGAATGAAAAGTTGGACTCTCTTTAAGTTATCTTTTTCATTTTATTCTGTGAATGGTGCTGATGTGTTAGTGACAGGACACACTTTTCACTGTATTTTATATTGAATTCAGGTGACAATAAAGGAAAAAGGGTAGTCAAAGGAGATTCATCTTCCTATGTGCCAACGACCAGAGAGTGTACCCCTTGATGTCCTTCGATTCCAGTTCTGTTCGGGCTCCTTGATACCGCACTTGGTCAAATGCAGTCTTGATATCAGCAGCTGTCACACTCATCTTACCTCAGGACTTTAGCTCTTTTTACCATGTTTGAACCAAGCCTGTAATGAGATCAGGAGCTGAATGGCCCTAGCAGAGCCCAAACTGGACATTGCTGAGCGTTTTATGGCTGAGCAGATGCTGCTTGATAGCATTGTTGATGAGACCTTCCATCGCTGATGTTGAGAGTAGATTGCTGAGATGGTAAATGACCAGGTTGGATTTGTTCTGCTTTTTGTGTACAGGACATTCCTAGACAAGTTTCCACATTGTTGGATAAATGTCCATGTTGTAGCTGTATAGAAAGTGCTTGGCCAGGGGAATGGCAAGTTCTGGAGAACAAGCCTTCAGTGTTATTGTTATTTATGATGTCTAACATATAGAAGAGGAGCAAAGGGGGCGATGTAATTATTGGAGATAACAGCATCAGTGAAAAAAATGACACAGCTACCAATTTGTCAGAAATAGGATTCATGTTTGTAATAATGAGATTTTAAAAAGACTGCAAGTGGGAGTACTGACTACCTCATAGTTGGAGGGAGGCAGGGGAAGGAGGAGATGCTGAGAGATTCTTCGCTGTTCTCGAGAGTCAAGAATTAGAAAGTACAGTCTCAGGATAAGGGATTGGTCATTCAGGACAGAGATAGGGAGCAATTTCCTCACTCAGAGGATTTGGATGTCTCCAGCTCAGAGGGTTGCTCGGTTACTGAGTACATTCAAGGCTAAGGCTGATAGGATTCTGAGCTCAGGGAGAATCAATGGACATGGGGATTGGGCGGGAAGGTTGAGGTCCAAGATCAGTTTGATTTTACAGAGCAGGCCGGAGGGACATATGTTCCAGCCCTGTTGTTTTATTTATGTTATTATGTGGTGATATAATGGAAATGAGCAAGGAACATGAGATGAATTGGGTTATAATATGGAAGTAGAATGAGAATATTCAACCCCTGAACCTATTCTACCATTCAATAACTACTATACATATTCTGTTGTACCCATTTGTAGGTAAAAATCCTAGTCATTGTTCAACCACACTTTACGTAAATGAATGTTTCCTGTTGGCTCTCCAGTGTGATCTGGCTCTGATTTTAAGTTTATGTTCCCTTGGACTTCAGTCTCCCACCAACCAAAAGAGTTGTTTGCTATCTATCTCCATCAATTCAATATCCTAAAACCTGAAATACAATAACTCCTTGACCTTTTATGTTCCATGGAGTTCAAGCCTCGTTTATGTAATCTTTCCCCATAATCTAACCCTTGTGGCACAGGTAACACATTCTGTATTTCTTCCCAAGGCCTGTCTAAGGTGTAGTGCCCTGAACTGCACACAACACTCAATGCCATCTAACTTTGGCATGGTATGGCTGTCTCCAACATTCCTCTGCTTCGTGTTCTAGTCCCTATTTAAAAAGACTGACCTCCCATTGACCTGGTGTTTTTTTTATCCTAGACTGATACATATGGTTTTTTCACAAGTTGTTCAAGGAATATGGGTGTCGCAGATAACACATGAAAGAAACACTAAAAAGAGGAACCTGACTGTGGGTCTGGGTGGGAGGAGATATTAATAAGAGCAGAAGGGTTGTCATGGCACAAACATATTCTAAAGCCTTGTCTGTCATTCATTATGGGGCTGTGACCACGCCCAAGGTAAATGGAAGAAATCAGAAATACATTGATTATATTATGCCATGGGCAGACTTGGAGATAGTAGCAGCGTGGATGGGTGTTTATAAAATGTTAGCTGTGTTTACCCGACTTTCTACTGATTGTTTGATTGTTCCTGTTGTTATTATTCTGATCTTTCTCTCACTGACAAGCTTCAAGTCCTCCCACTATCTGAAGATACCTTGAGAAGGGAGGGTGATGAGCAGAAAAATATTCCAGAAACCGTACCTTCATCCGAAGTGAGTATTGCCCCTTAGGAAGAGCTCTGTAAGTGGGAAGTCAGCCCTCAAATGGAGAACCACATTGATGGGTCAACAAGCAAAGGGAGCGTGTGTGGAATGTACACAATGTGTTTAAACATACCTCTGCACTTCATGGGTGAGCAACTAAATTCCTAATCACACTCTGTATACTATGGGTGGTCCCCTTATTGGCAAGTGGCAACCTGTGCAGTACCTCTCTCTGTCATCCCCTCCCCTCACCTCACCAACACTCCCACTTGCCATGGCCTGCCTAATTGGTACCATCCACCCCGACTCAACTCTCATTGCAAGATGGAATACTCAGTCTGTCAGCTGGCTGCAACCCCACCTTTAGCCACTGACCCTGGTGGTGCTGCTTAGTCCAATACGCATTGGCACTCAGAGGCAACCTTCCTTCTTTGAAAGGGAAGTTGGCAGTTTAGTAGGTGCTGTAATATTTGTATTGAGGTCAGTCAGTGGACCTCATAGAGTCTGGTCCAATCAGGGAACCCTGGCTGACAGACATAAACAGGAGTGTCAGAGGTTCTGTTCACTCTGAGAGCTGGCTCTGAGGGAGCTGGATCAGCGTCAAGGACTCTCCACATGTAAATAAAGGGTGACTTGATGATGGGATACCAGCCAGTATGAAGATTTCCAGATGCCAGATGAGCCAAATATTCAGTTGCATGTCCCACAAGATGGGTTTGCCTCGTGCATTCAGCCCAGCTGCTCTATCGAGCACACTGCAGCAGTTTCTGATCCCCTGTACATGGTCTAACAGTGAGCAGTCTGAAGTAATTGTCCTAAGACAGAATCCCATCAAATTAGCCTCATGATTCCTGGCTCCAAACAGAAAGTCTTGGAGAAAGAATATGAGGGTAATGGTCAGCAACAAAACTTTTTGATTTCTACCATTTGCAGCCCCTCTCCCTGTTGGTTAAGGCATTTGGTACCTGAAAGGGTTAAGCCCACTCACCAGGATATAAAGGACTGTTTCTGTGAGGAACTAACCATTGTTCAGTTCTAGCGCTAGCTCTGATCAACCATCATTTTGTCTATTTACTCTTAAATCCAGTCAGATCTTTTACAACAGATTTCTTTAACTCTGATGCAATGTAACTAGCTATTCATTGTGATGTATAGAATCCCTACAGTGTAGAAGCGGGCGTTCTGGCCCATCGAGTCCACACCAACAATCCCCCAAAGAGCATCTCACCTCGACCCATCCCCTATCCCTGTAATCCTGTATTTCCCATGGTTAATCCACCTAACCTGCATTACCCTGGACTATGGGAGAAAACCCACGGGAAGAATGTGCAAACTCCACACAGACAGTCTCCCGAGGCTGGAATCGAACCTGCGTCCATGGTGCTTTGAGGCAGCAATGCTAACCACTGAGCCACCATGCCACATACTGAGCCTATTCCATTTATCAAGACTGAACCTGCCTTCTGTCAAAGACTGTGTGTGAGCATTCTTCCCCAGTTGGTGTCAGTAACTTAGACTAAACCCCAACAAGATAGATTGGTGGTAATGCATCTCCCCAAGATCTCTCCAATGCTTCACACAAACATTCCCACAACATATACCTTGCTTCCAGCGATACAAATTTCAGCAAAGCTTTGTGCCCTCATTTCCCTGTCAGTCTCTCTGCCCTCACATCCTTGTATGCCATGGACTGGCCTCACATCCTAGCCTCGTACTCTGGCTTCCCTGCTGGCTGTTACCAGCCTTGTTTCCTGGTTTTGGGTATGGATTGATGCACCAACATCCCACACCCATATGTTTTAACCATTGACCATACACTAACCTGGGGTCTGGAGGAAGAGACCATGCGTCTGTTTACAAAAAGGAATGGAATAATAAAAGACTACATTCAGAGGAGGAATGTCATGTAACAGAAAGAAATGAGCAGTGAAAGAAGAAGTTTAATATCTTTTAAAGTGGCAAGTCCCCAGGCTGGAAATAAATGTATTCTAGGCCAATAAAGGGAGTTAGGGAAGAAATGGCATAGCCTCTGTATGTTGTTTTCCAATCATTTCTCACTATAGATGTGGTGCCAGGGGTCTAAAGGATAACTAGCAGAGGACCACAGGTTAAAACATGAGGCAGCAAAAGACTAAGTGATTACAGACTAAAAAAACCCTTTCCACAAACCTATCTTCTGGTTAAACCAGAAACACTTGATTGCATTACCATCCTTGGCAGTTCTGAGCGAAACTACCTCACTCAGAATTAGAAAGGAATTGCAAGTCGCAGAATGAATCTGACAGATCTATTCCCCAGTTCTCCTGAATACAGTATGAAGAGACTTATAGCAATGGTAGAATGTTTAGAACATGCTTCAAGTTTCCAATGAAAAGCTGCACTCCAAATGTAAATCAAAGCACCTTCTGGGTAAAATCTTGTCACAGGATCCATTGACAATGCAGTGAGCTGGAGGGTTTGTAAATCTTGCTGAGTTTGAGAGTTCTCCCAGCAGACAGTGATGCCTCTCCGACAATATCAATTGTTCCGGGTCCACCTCGGGTGACAAAAACAGGAAAAGGTCTGCATTAATTTTCGAAAGATGGAGTCTCATCCACATTATCCCCGTGTTTTTTGGGGATCACTTTTGGAGAGAGGGTATCAGTGTCACAGCACTTACAAATTTTCCATTTAAGAGTTGCCTTAACAACCCGAGCTCAGTCAGTGAGAGTCACCTCTGTGTTGAATGGAGGAGGGTGGCAATGACCAGGAGACTGAGAGTCATTGGGAGATGGGTGTGTATCCAGAGTTATCTTTTGATGTTTCATGTCACAGTATAACTATCCTACACAGGGTATTTCTGAAACAAGCTCCCTGCTTTCAACAATCCCAACACAGGAAGACAATGAGGTTCCAGAAAGGGGTGGGCTTCATTGGAGTTGGCTTGAGGAGCCAAATGGCCGCCTTCTTCATATTTCTCATAACCTTAAAACCATCTGCAGGGGGAATGAGGATTCTCATACCTAGTTGCTGCATTAAGCTGGGCTTCAGGAAGTGCCTACCAGCTTCCTCACAACAAGATTCCCAACTCTCCCTGCATTGTAATGTTAAGCAGTAGTTTAAATTATTAAACAATAGTTCAATAACAAGGTAGAAAATAGGTATGAGAATCCTTAGAAACTCCCAAATATGGTTTTAACACCATAAGGAATAGGAACAGGAGGAGGCCATTTGGCCCCTCAAGCCTGCTCAACCATTCAATAGGATCATGGCCAATCCGACGACATTCTTCATTTCCAATTTCCTGCATTTCCCCATAACCCTATTGATCAAGAGTCTAACTCATAGGATCATAGAGCTGTACAGCATGGAATCAGCCCCTTTGGTCCAACTCATCCATGCCAATCAAATATCCTAAAAAAAATCTGAACTCATTTGCCAGCACTTGGCCCATATCCCTCTAAACCCTTCCTATTCACATGGCCATCAAAATGTCTTTTAAATGGGTGGCACAGTGGCTCAGTGGTTAGCACTGCTGCTGCACAGTGCCAGGTACCCCGTTCAATTCCAACCTCGGGCGACTGTGTGGAGTTTGCATATTCTCCCCGTGTCCACATGGGTTTCCTCCGGGTACTCCAGTTTCTTCCCACAGTCTAAATATGTGCAGGTTAGGTGAACTGGCCATGCTAAATTGCCTATAGTGTTCAGGGAAGTGCAGGTTAGGTGCATTAGTCAAGGGAAATGTCATGTAATATGGTAGGGGAATGGATCTGGGTGGGTTACTCTTCAGAGGGTCAGCATGGACTTGGGCCAAATGGCCTGTTTCTACACTGTAGGGATTCTATGAATTCTATTCTATGAAATGTTGTAATTGTACCAGCCTCCAACACTTCCGCTGGCAATTCATTCCATACATGCACCACCCCGTGTCAAAAAAAGTTGCCCCTTAGTTCCCATTTAAATCTTTCCCCTCTCACCTTAAATCTTTCCCCTCTATTTTGAGACTTTTCCATTCCAGGGAAAGACGTTGTCTGTTCATTCTATTCGTGCCCCTCATGGGTTTATGAACTTTGAACTTTCCCCTCAACCTCTGACACTCCTGGGAAAACAGCCCCAGCCTATTCAGCCTCTCCGCATAGCTCAAATTCTCCAACCCTGGCAACATCCTTGTAAATCTTTTCTGAGCCTTTTCAAGTTTCACAACATCCTTCCTCCAGCAGAGAGATCAGAACTGAACGCAGTATTCCAAAAGTGGCCGAAACAATGTCCCGTACAGCCGCAATGTGACCTCCCCACTCCATACTCAACGCACTGACCAATAAAGACAGTATACCAAATGCCGCCTTTACTATCCCATCTACTTGTGACTCCACTTTCAAGGAACTATGAACCTGCGCTCTAAGGTCTCTTTGTTCAGTGACACTCGCCAGGACCTTACATTAAGTGTGCAAGTCCTGCCCTTTTTTGCCTTTCCAAAATGCAGCACCTCACATTTATCTAAATTAAATTCCATCGGCCAACGCTCGGCCCATTGGCCCAAATTTAAATATAGACAAGGTCTCTCCCCCGATAGCTCTCTGTGGCAAAACATTCCAAAGACTCACAATCCTCTGAGAGGAAATTCCCTCTCAACCTAGTTTTACATTTGCATCACCTTATTCTGAGGCTATGCCCTCTGCTCCTAGACTCTCCCACGAGGGGCAATATCCTCTCAGCATTTACCCTGCCAAGTCCCTGAAGAATCCAATATATCTCAATGAGATCACCTCTCATTCTTTTCAAGTCCGGTGAGGTCTGTCCCAACCTGTTTAGCCTTTGCTCATTATTTCAGGGACCACAATTTCCCCTGGTCAACAATGCCCTGCAGCACACCTCCTCCACTTCCTGCACCTCCGGCCTTGAACCCCACCCCTCCAACTGCAACAAAAATAGAAGCCCCCCCCACCCCCAAGACTTCACCTTCCATTCCACCAGTCTCCAGATAGAGCATGTTATCCATTTCCACCACTTACAGTCAGACCCCACCACCAAAGATATATTTCCATCCCCATCCCTATCTGCGTTCTGCAGAGACCATTCCCTCCGTGACTCCATTGTTGGGCCGCCTTCACCTCCAAATCAAAACCACACACCAGCGGGAGGAAGGATGCCTCATCTACCGCCTCGAGGTCCTCCAACCACACAGCATCAACATTGACTTCACCAGTTTCCAAATCTCCCCTCCCCCGACCTCATCCCAGATCCAACCCTCCAACTTGGCACTGTCCTCTTAACCTGTCCTACCTGTTCGTCTTCCTTCCCACCTATCTGCTCCACCCTCCTCTCCGACCAATCAGAATTACCTCTCACTTACATCCATCTATCACCTTCCCAGCTACCATCCCCCTAACCCCACACCATCCTCCTATTTATCTCTCAACCCCCTTCTCTCTCCACATTCCTGATGAAGGGCGTCTGTTGACTAACCTGCTCCTCAGATGCTGCATGACCTGCTGTGCTTTTCCAGCACTACACCTTTTGACTCTAAATGTTTCTTTAGTCTCATTGTTACACTCAATCTTTTGCTGAACTATTTTAGTCCTGCCTGTGGGAAGCATTGAGTAAGAGAGACTGGGAGTCGAGATGTCGGAAATTGTGATTTGGTCCTTTGTTGACTAAATGGTGAAAAGGTGTGCTAAGGGGTGAAAACAGATGCACTTCTTTGTGAGCAATTAATGATGAAGACACATTGGCAGAATTCCAGAGGGCCAGAGTGAAGCAAAGACAGCTATGGGGCTTTGAGTCCAAGATAAGAAATCAGGATGCTGAGGCTGCCACGTTTTGACTCTGAGCTTTGGAAAGCCAGAAATCAGCCTTGGTGGGGTAGGTGACTAAATGAAACAGAGTGAGGTGTATGTCAGCGTGCATTGACCTATGACAGCTTCTAAGCCCTTGACAGTAAGTGATTAATAATCACACTGTCCTGGAGCTGGTTCACCATTAGGTGGCTGCCACTCACACAGTTCCTCTGTTCTCTCAGTTACCAAGGGTTAAACACAGCTTAAAAATGTGTTGCTGGAAAAGCGCAGCAGGTCAGGCAGCAGCAAAGGAACAGGAGAATTGACGTTTCGGGCATAAGCCCTTCTCCTGTTCCTTTGATGCTGCCTGACCTGCTGCGCTTTTCCAGCGGCACATTTTTAAGCTCTGATCTCCAGCATCTGCAGTCCTCACTTTCTCCTGAGGGTTAAACACAATCTGCTATTTAACATGCCTGTACAATCACAGTTACACTGCCTGCTACCTTATTTAGAACATAGAACATCGATCTGTTCAGCACAGTACAGGCCCTTCGGCCCAAGATGTTATGCCAAGCATTTATCTTAATCTAAGATCAACCTAACCGACACACCCGTCAATTTACTGCCATCCATGTGCTTGTCCAGCAGTTGCTTAAATGTCCCTTAATGTCTCTGCCTCTACTTCCACTGCTGGCAGGGCATTCCACGTACCCACCACTCTCTGGGTAAAGAACCTACCTCTGACATCTCTCCTATACCTTTCTCCAATCACATTAAAATTATGACCCCTCAGAACAACCATTTCTGCCCTGAGTAAAAGTCTCTGGCTCTCTCCTGTATCTATGTTTCTCATTACCTTATACATCTCTATCAGTCACCACTCTTCCTACGTCTCTCCAGTGTGAAAAGCTCGAGTTCACGCAACCTTTCTTCATAAGACATGTCCTCCAGTCCAGGCAGCATCCTGGTAAATATCCTCTGCACCCTCTTGAAAGCATCTACATCCTTCCTATAATGAGGTGACCAGAACTGGACACAATATTCCAAGTGTGGTCTAACCAAGAATTATTTTGAGCTGCAGTAAAACCTCTCGGCTCTTAAACTCAATACCCCTGTTAATGAAAGCCAAAACACTGTACGCCTTCTAAACAACCCATCAGGAGTGTCACTTTGCAGAGACGAGGTCGTGTCATTTACCCTTGCTCACAGCAACTAATCTTTTCTCATCTTCCTGCACTGGAGCCAGGTTCTGCAGCTGCCAGCCTGGGCACTATCCCTCACTTCTTCTGGCCAGGCCATCTTGATCCGATGGAACACTGTCCTCCTGCTACCATCCCTGTGAAACAGGATGCCTCTCCTTTCCAGATAAGCGGGAGGTGAATCTGCAGCCAGCATGTGCAGCCACACTATGTTTGCTCTGAGATATCCTGGACAAGGGTGTTAACAGTTGAATTGATTCATGGGGAGGTTGCAGCAGGGTGGAAGGACCAGAGTGGGTCGCTTTGTGTGTCCACTCTGTAGCCCAAGTGAGGCTTCTAGTTGCAGGGATTGAATGCCCATCTGGATGCCCAATAAATATGGAACCAGGAACTTTGACCCAATTAGGAATGGGGAGGTGGGTGGAAGCTGATAGCTCTGTCATCACATGCAAGCAGCCAACCTGCCCCCAACTAACAATTGTTACAGCCAACAAAATAGACACTACAGTGTCAGTGCCAGGTTTCCACATGCACGTCTCACCTAGAGCCATTCTCTTGCCTTCTCCCCATAACCTGCACATTCTTCTTTTTCACATAAACATATAAATACCTTGAACCTGCCTTCACCACAGTCTCAAGCAGAGCATTCAAGACCATTACAATTTTTTGTATGAAGAAATTTTGTCTCAAATTGCTTTTTTCTTCTTTCAATACATAGTTTGAATCTTTGCCCACTTGTCTTAATCCCTTCATGAATGGGAACATTTTCTCACAAATTTTTCATTCCAGACCTTTCGGGATTGTGAATAGTTCAAATCAGCTCTCCTCTTAGCGTTTTTATTTCCACAAACAGTCGCAGCTGCTCCAATGTATCTTTAGAACTGAAATTCCCCCAGAAATATCTCCACAGAGGCTTGTATCCTGTCATCAAGTCACCCTTTATTTACATGTGGAGAGTCCTTGACACTGATCCAGCTCCCTCAGAGCCAGCTCTCAGAGTGAACAGAACCTCTGACACTCCTGTCTTGTCTGTCACCAGGGCTCCCTGATTGGACCAGATTAACAGCCCCAATCTGGGGAACGTATTTTCCATGATGTCCATCTGGCTGACCTCATTACAATCACCACACCCGTATTTCTGGAACCATTCCTGACAACTCCTTCTTTACTCTCTCCAATATCTTCACTTTCTTTCTCAATTACAGTATCAGAGCTGGATCTAATACTCCAATGGAGAGTGAATTTGTGTCTTACATACATTCAGCATAGCCTCGTTGCTGTTGTACTCTAATAATAAAGCCTGTAATGGTGTACTCTATATTAGCTGATTTCTCAACCTGTCTTACTACCTTAAATTATTTATGTACCCATACATCCAGGCCTCACTATTCCAGCTCCCCCTTTCGAATTGTACCCCGTGTTATATCTTGTCTCTCCACACTCTTCCTCCAAAAATGGTCCTATCAAAACATTGTAGAATGCTTAAGGGGTTGTTCCTTAGAGCAGTGCATTGCTCAACCTGACTGGTGATGGGCTATTTTCGATCGGATAATGTGTAATGAGATAGGTTTAATTGGAGATCATGTGGTTAAGGAGTCTCGAGGGGATAGTGACCATAACGTGGTAATATTTCAACTTCAGTTTGTGTGAAAGCAACTCAGGTCATCAATGTAAATGAGGGCAGTTACAGAGGTATGAAGAAGGCATTGTCTAACGTGGGCTGGGAAAATAGACCAAGTGTCAGATCAGTGGATGAGCGGTGGCAGACATTTGAGAAGATATTTTGTTACACGAGCAAAGATTTATTCTGGTCAAAAAGGGAATGGTGAGAAGAGTGACCCATCCATGATAAACAAAGATGGTCAAGGAGAATATCCAATCAAGCGTTCCAGCATACAACATGGCAAAAACTAGTCATGGGTCAGAAGGTTGGGATTTTGTTTTAGGAACAGTAGCAGATGATTAAAATGTTAATAAAAAAACAAAAATAGGTTATGAATATTAGTAGGCAAGAAATATAAAAGTAAATGTCAAAACTTTCACAGATATATAAAACTAAAGTGAGTAGCTAATTTATGTGTGGAATTCTTGAAGAATGCAACGGGGGAATTGATAATGGGGAGCAGGAAAATATCAGATAATTTAAACCAATATTTTGCATCAGCCTTCAAGATGGGATGACATCATAAACATCTCAAAGAAAAGAGATAAGCGAGATGCACAGGAGAGAGTCTCAATCTTATAAAAATCTCAATCACAAGAGACAAAAAAATTGACGAACGAATGAGACTGAAGACAGACAAGTCTCTAGGACCTGATGGCCTGCAACCAAGGATTTTAAAGGAAGTGACTACAGAGGTCATGGAGGCATTGGTCAAAATGTTCCAGCACTCACTGGATTCCAGGAGGGTTAGTGTGATGCTCCATTCAGGAAAGGAGAGAGATAGAAAGTAGGAAACCATAAACCAGTTAGTCTAATATGTGTCATTGAGAAAGTGCTACACGTCATTATCGAGAAACAAATACCAGGATGTTTAGAAGAGTTTCACACAATCAGACAGGATCAACTTTGTTTTGTGAAACTGAAATCATGTTAGATTAGATTAGATTCCCTACAGTGCGGAAACAGGCTCTTCGGCCCAACTATTCCGCACCGACCATCTGAAGACTAACCCACCCAGACCCGTTTCCCTCTGTCTAATACACCTCACACTATCGGCAATTGATCATGGCCAAATCACCTGATCTGCACATCTTTGGAATGTGGGAGGAAACCGGAGCACCCGGAGGAAACCCACGCAGACATGGAGACATTGTGCAAACTCCATACAGACAGTTGCCCGAGGCTGGAATTGAACCTGGGACCCTGGTGCTGTGAGCAGGGGGAACTGGTAAATGTGGTGTATTTTGATAAGGGGGAACTGGTAGATGTGGTGTACGTTGCTTCCCAGAAGGCGCTGAATAAGATGCCATGTGAAAGGTTATTGCAGATAATCAGAGTTCAAAATAGAAGTTTTGTGGGAGATGTATTAGCATGGATTGAGGGTTGGTTAACGTACAGAAGTCAAAGAACCTGGATTTGTGAGTAGTTTTCATGATGGAAAGTGTAATGAATGGTACACCACAAGGATCACTCCTTGGACCTGAGTTATTTACAATCTATATTAATCTGACTTGGAGGAGGAGAAGTGTGCAATGTATCCAAATTTGCTGATGATGCAAAAATAGGTGAGAGGGCATGTTATGATGAAGACGTAACGAATCTACAAGGGAATTTCGGTAAGTTGGGTGAATGGGGAAAAACTTGCAGGTGGAGTTTAATGCAGGAAAGTGTGATATTCTGCTCTTTTAGAAGGAGTTAAAAGGCAGATTATTAATTAAATGGAAAGAGACTCCAGAAAGCACAATGCAGAGAGATTTGGGTGTTGTTGTGCACGAAACACAAACTGTTAGCATGTCGGGGCAGCAAATAATTAAGAATGGAATTATGGCCTTTACTGCTCAGGGTGGGTGAGGAAAGAATATTTAAAGTTTTAAAAATAGTGAAATCTTGTTACAAATGTCCAAGATATTGGTGAGACCACACCTGGAGGTACTGGGTACAGTTTTCATACCCCCAATTTAAGGAATGGAGACAAGGTTCACTAAGTTGATTGATTCCTTACTTATCAAGAACAGACAAACAACTTTGGCCTTTATTCAATAGAATGCAGTAGAATGAGGGATGACCTCATTGAAACACACAAGGTTCTGAAAGAGCTTGACAGAGTAAATGCTGAGAAGAGGCTTCCACATGTGGGTCATCTTGAATGAGGTGACATAGTCACAGAATTAGGAGACACTCTCATTTTAAACTGAGATGTGAAAGAATTTCCTCTCCCAGAGTGTGATCAAAAGGCCCAAAGACACTGGGAAAGCTGTGTGGTGTTTGATCTTGTAGGTGCCTATGTGCAGGGTGGATTGTCTGAAATTGTTTAATTCTTTATATTACAGCCTTATTCCCCTTTAGAAACTGACTCATCTGAAGTGGAACCAGTGTGGCCTGACATGAAGCAGAATGAGATTCCAGAGAGCACCATATCTGTGGAAATTATGTCAGACTCAACTACCAGCCTGGCAGACATGGTAAGTCAGGAGCTGACTGGGGAGCTGGAGAACTGTCAGTCTTATCCTGTGAGTCCCCCTTTCCCACCTTTCCCTGGAACCCCATCTGCAGCTCCTTTCCAGTCAGGGGTTTATCCAAACTCCTTCTCAAGCCACGATTCTGTTTCCACGCTCTCACACAGTGTATTCCAATTGTAAGCACTCACTGCAGTGAAGGTTTCTCTCGGGTCACCTCTGCTTCTTTTGCCAATGACCTTAATGTTGTATCGCCTCGGTGTCTCGTGATCTGGAATAACTCCATCAAATCTCCTCTCAACCTTCCCTTCTCTAATCAGAGCAATCTAATACATCCACATAATTGAAGTTCCTCATCCATGGAGCTATCCCCTAAATTTTATTTGACACCCTCTCTCAAGCCTTCACTTCCTTCCTAAAAGGTCATGTCTAGAATTGGACAGAACACTCCAGTTGAGGCTCCACCCTTTCCCATGTTTTATAAAGGCCCATCATAAACCTTTGCTTCTATGTTCATTGCCTGTATTCAGAAAGCCCAGGTTCCTGATGCCTTTACACTGCATTCTCAAGATACCCTGCCACTCTGAGTGGTCTGTGCACATAAGGCTCTCTATTGCTACATTCCCTTTAGAATTACACCCTTCATTCTATATTGTAACTCCTCATTCTATCAGCCAACAATGTATTGCTTTATTCTAATCTTTTAAAATTCATTTGCCATCTCTTCCATTAGCCAGTCTGTTTGCAGTCTTACTATCAATCTCCTTGTAATCCTGGTGCCTCTAGGTCAGGGGTAATCAGTACACTTTGAAATTGTCCCATGTCCATCCAGACTGAGTGTTTAATCCAGGTCAGGAATAGCAGAGGTCCCAATGCTGACCACTGAGAAGCTTCACCGTGTGAGATTCATGACTGCATTGAGAGAATGTGAGGACATGTGGTGATGTGTGTCTAGATTTGAGTGATGATTTTGAGATGCTGGTGTTGGACTGGGGTGTACAAAGTTAAAAATCACACAACACCAGGTTATAATCTAACAGGTTTAATTGGAAGCACACTAGCTTTTGGAGCAATGCTCCTTCATCAGGTGATTGTCAATCATCTGATGAAGGAGCGTCACACCGAAAGTTAGTGTGTTTCCAATTAAACCTGTTGGACTATAACCGGGTGTTGTCTGATTTTAGATTTGAGTGGTGCTGGAAAAGCACAGCAGGTCAGGCAGCATTCGAGGAGCAGGAAAATCGATGTTTCGGGCAAAAGCCCTTCATTGGAATGTGGTGATGTGTTACAGTTCATTGAAGGTATCCAATGTGCAATTTCACTTATAGTCTGGAGTCATAGATAGTGGTGGAAGATGCTTCAACTTTCTTTCTATCACATGGTTGACCAGGAAGCTTGCCAGCTGTGTTTGGTGTGTGTTGAAAGAATTTGCATGTTGGCACCCAGCCCGTTTGACTGTAATATGAACACAGTTTCTTTGGTCATGAGTCCTGAGGCGGTAGCTCCAGCTCAGGGGGCCAGGATGCTCCCCACTACACCATACGTCCTCCATGTGTTGGAGATACAATATCAAAATCTTCAATTCCAGCAGGATAATGCCACCAATAGAATCATAGAATCCCAACATTGTGGAAGTAGGCCATTTGACCTGTGTGGAGTCTACATCACCCCTTAGAAGAGCATCCCACCCAGACCCATCCATCTACCCTATCCTTGTGAGCCTGAATTTCCCATGTAGGGTCAGCTGCAGATCCAGTGCAAACTGGATCATTTATGTTCACACACACACGACAAATCTTTGAGACAATTTGTCTGCTCTATTCAGCTGCTCACTCACAAGAGCAGTGGGAGTGACTTAGTTCGATGCAGTAGTCCATCTGTTTTCCATCCTCCCATTCATCCTCCTGCCTCCTGCTCTCAGGAAGATCTGGGCCAATTTGGCTTGACCCAATATGAAGCTGTTGAATAGAGAATTGCAGGAACAGAAGGGAAACAATGAGTCTTAAGTGCAGCTCCATCTTGCTTGCTGACGGATGTAAAATTAGAAGGTACAGTGGGGGAGGCCATTCAACCACTTGAGCCTGCACCACCAGGTTTCTGAGGAGAGAGTAAGAGTATGGCATTGAGGTCGGGGATCAGCCATGATCATCTTGAATAGTGGAGCAGGCCCTGAAATTCATCCCTGCTGAAATCCTGGACTTGCTGTCAGTCTACTTTGCATTGGCTCCACTAGTTATGGGTCTGCCTGCAGTCCCAGCAGTGGCCACCGCATGAACCTGGCACTGTCAGGACTAAAAGGTTGGATAAAGTCGGAAGATAGGAGCCATGATGTTGGAGGTAGTAAAGTCATCATAGTCTGACCAGACCAGAGGGAATTTCCAGCCTAACATCAGCAAACATCCACTCACTGAGCTGTCAAGAAAATAGTTAAAATGAGAGCATTTTTGAGAAGTTGAATCTCTCTGGAATTGGCTGGTTCAGTGACATTTCACATGGGAAAGGTGATTTCATATTCAGCTGAGAATGATGGGATACAAATGTCCTCAGTGTGCTGACTGTATTTCTGTCTGTTGGCCATCCTGTCCTGTGCCCAGTGGTTTTAAGTTTGGAGAACAAACTGTGATGTACTGCCAGTCTCATTCAGAGAGGCCACAGCAAGGCTTTCTGGTCATTCCTGATGAAGGGCTCCAGCTCGAAACTTTGATTTTCCTGCTTCTCGGATGCTGCCTGACCTGCTGTGTCTTTCCAGCAATACTCTCTCATTTCTGGTCAGAATTTCATGATTGGATAGAGGAGGGGGATCTCCACTGTGCTCTGCTCTGTCCTCGACCTAATCTGGGAGCGCTGGCTATTGGTAACGCTTTTCAAACTGAACCTCCCTCATGCTTGGGACATTTTGTTTAAAAACAATCTTTCAGTAAAATAATTTAAAAGTTTACCATTGATATTCCTTGCTCTGCCAGTGGCAAATCACTGAGACATTATGTTTCAATCTCTGGCACATACAATGTGCACAATGTTCCCAAAACAACTGCTCCAGGTTCAGGCAGAGATATATTGTCCAAAGTAACACCAAATGCATCTGGATCCATCTTAGATTACATTGTATGCACAGAATTACTTGAGAATGGGGATTCATCTCATTGGAAGAACACTTGAGAAGTTTCAGCTGTGGAGAGTGGGTTCCCAGCTGACTCTAGCCAAACTTGCAACATCCTAAAATGTTACATGGGAGCAGAGTTTATTTATGCCCTTGGCATTCTTTCCGTTTTAGTATTTCTGCTGTTCCCACCTAATGGGAATGTGGGTGGGTGCTTTGACCTCTTAATTGTCAAATTATCAAGGCACAGTTTCCCTCAAGCCTGGCATGACCTCACCAAAGCCTTGGCATTCCTAGCAGCTAACTCACTGGAAACTGGATTAGTTTGCCCATTGCCATTTCTGATGCCAGTTGCTACTAATATCTTTGTATCTTACTTCTACCTCCTTTAAGAAAATCCATTACATAGTGTAAGATTTCTGGAATACTGTGGTTCTGGTCTCCAAAGGATATTATTAAGCTGGAGAGGGTTCAGAAGAGATTTCCCAGGAAGTTGCCAGATATGGAAGCTTTGAGTTATAAAGAAAGGCTGGATAGGCTGAGACTTTTTTCCCTGGAGTGTAGGTTAAGAGGTGACCTTATAGAAGTTTATAAAATCATGAGGGGTGTAGATAAAGGTTAATAGTAGGTGTTTTCTTTTTCCCTAGAATGGGGAATTTCAAGACTATAGGGGTATATTTTAAGGTGAGAGGAGAGAGATTTAAGTAAGACATGAGGAGCAATTTTTAACACGGGGGTGGTTCATGTGTAGAACGAACTTCCTGAAGAAGTGGTAGATGTGGGTTCAGTTACAATGTTTAAAAGACATTTGGATAAGTACATGAATAGGAAGGGTTTGGAGGGATATGAGCCAGGAGCAGGCAGGTGGGACTAGTTTGGTTTGGGATTATGGTCAGCGTGGACTGGTTGGACCGAAGGGTCTGTTTCCGTGCTGTATGACTCTATGACTGACAAAGATGCTAAGGTGGCCTCATCATGTACTGGACACACTCATAACATGAACACATTATTAAAAGATTTAAACAGCAAACCATACAACTTTGAAACCAAATCGTCAAATATGCTTTTGCATAAGTACTGCAGTCCTTTCAATAACTGCAGAACTAGGCATTTGAGCTTAGTGACTGCATACTTTGCAGAAACAGATGGATAAAACATCAAAATAAAACAGTGAATCTTAGAAATGATGGTTCTGGTCCAAATTGGAATGCCATATTGCAGGATACAACATGGGGGGAGGACAACAGGTTTGGTTGTAAATGGACTGTATGTGAGATGAAGGAGTGAATGAATGCCTCATTTCAGGGCTGATATGACTACAGCAAGCCAGGAAGCACATGTTGGTACACTATTGCATTTCCATTCCAAATAAGGCATTTGGACCAGTTCTGTCATTTGTAAGATTGTCTGTGTTATTCTTGTCTCCCATTATCAGGAAAATGCTGCCATAAATGGATTCCCTCGATTACTTCTTTTAAATCCAAAATATCAGGGTGTTGAAGTTTAAGGATCATATTAATCTTAATTAAACTGCAGATGTGGATTCATCAACATGCCCCTATCAGCATCAGCAAGTTGAACACCTTTCAGGTCTTTGTATATCCATATTTAGCAAAATAACAGCTGACTCTTAGTTTCCCTTTAAACTTTATCTGTAAATTAAGTCTTTTGACAAGGTCGCACATAAAAAAACCTACTTAAAGAAAAGCGTTGGGAGCCATGAGAATATATCAAACTGGATAGAAATTATTTTTAGATTTGAGTTATTATTGTCACATGTACCTAGGTACAGTGAAAAGTTTTATTTTGTGTGCAGTACAGGCAAGATCATACCATACAAAGTGCGTTAGGGTAACAGAACAGAGTGAGGAGTACAATGTTACAGCTGCAGGGAAGGTGTACAAGGAACGAGATCAAGATTAAGTTTAAAATTTGAGAGGTCCATTCAGCAGTCTAAGAACAACAGGGAAGAAGCTGTTCTTGAATCTGCGTTTGAGCTTGCTTAAATTGGCTTGGTCTCACAAAATAAAGGGTCTACTTCTGCTCCCACTTCATCTTTAATGCATACCGTATACTTTTGTGACTGATAACTTGTTTCCATTGGGTTCTGCAGGACTTTGAACTAGGTCCCACTCTTTTAGTGGTAGATGTTAATAAGGTAGAAGGAAATGTTTGGGGCTTAATCAAGTTGTTTGCCAATCACGCAAAAATTGGTCACATGTTTGGTGGCAAGAAGGGTAGTTGTGGAATGCAGCAAGAAAATCAATGCACTGGTCAGCTGGGCAGAAAAGGGATAAATCATATCATGAAGGGATGCATTTATGGAGCACAAGGTAAAGGAATAAAAGTAATAATAGATTAATACGGAGCAGCGTAGACAAAGTGAGGGACCTTGGAGTGAATCTCTACAGATCCCCAAAGGGAACAGGATGGGCCAATGTAAGGTGATTAAGAAAGCAAATGGAGATGGGGAAAACAGAGTTCACCAGGAGGTAGCAGGCACCTAGAATGACAACCTGAATGGGCAATAGATGCTATTATGATCTCAAACCACATCCACCAATTTCACTCAGACCAGTCAATATTATGTGCTGATCTAGTTAGGGACCAATAACCTTTATTTTAAAGCTACATGAAAGATGAAATCTAGGGGACTTTCTAAGAGAATAAAGTCACAAGGTTCCACGGTGTTCAACAAACAACAATATTTTACAAGGTAGAACATAACACAATCCACAATAAATGCACAACTTATTCCTGACACCCTGAGTT
Source organism: Hemiscyllium ocellatum (assembly GCF_020745735.1). Taxonomy (NCBI): domain Eukaryota; kingdom Metazoa; phylum Chordata; class Chondrichthyes; order Orectolobiformes; family Hemiscylliidae; genus Hemiscyllium; species Hemiscyllium ocellatum. Next base: position 102,907,416 of record NC_083407.1, on the reverse strand, counting down.
CACATGTATTAAATATGGGGAAGGGATTGACAAACGCAATCTAACTAAATCTCATAGATTTCTGAGTACCTCCCCACCCCACTTCCCAGACCTTGATAAGACATTCAGTCATCAAACTTCACAAGGCTTTAACATTCTTCATTTTTGCTGCTCTGGCCATGAAACTCCATTTTCGGCTGTTGCATTATGAGCTGCCTAAATGATTGTTTCTGCTCGGACTGCCGACCCTTCTTTCCTGCTCTACGTTCCCCTTGAATCCAAATCTGCCCTCCAATACTTATGTGCAGTCAAATCTCCAAAGTCTCACCAAATGTCACCATACCAGGCTAAATATTTACCAACGTTGGTGTTATAGGGAGAGGCTGGACAGGCTTGGATTTTTTTTCATTGGAGGGTGGAGTGAAGACCTTACAGATGTTTATTAAATTAGGAGGAACATAGATAAGGTGAATAACAAAGGTCCTTTCTCTAGAGTAAGGGAGTTCAAAACAAGAGGGTATGTTTTTATTGTGAGAGGAGAAAGATTTTAAAAGGACATGAGGGGCAATGTTTTACACAGAGATTGGTTTGTATGTGGAATGGACTGCTAGAGGAAATAGTGGACCTCGATACTATTAACAATGTTTAAAAGACATTGTTTTAAACATGAATAGGAAAGGTTTGGCCGGATGTGGACCAAACATAGGTCAGTGGGACGACTTTGTTTTGGGAACATGGTCGGCATGAACTACTTGGACCGAAAGGTCTGTTTCCATGCTGCATGAGTCTGTGGCAGGGAGTTGGGAGGCCATGTTGCAGCTGTACAAGACATTGGTAAGGCCACTATTGCAATACTGTGTGCAGTTCTGGTCTCCCCGCTATAGGAAGGATGTTGTGAAACCTCAAAGGATTCAGAAAAGAGTCACAAGAATGTTGTCAGGGTTGTAGGGTTTGAGCTAAAGGGATAGGCTGAATAGGCTGGGGCTGCTTTCCCTGAAGTGTCAGAGGCTGAGAGGTGACCTTATGGAGATTTATAAAATCATGAGGGGCAGAGATAGAATAAATGGACAAAGGCTTTTTCTTGAGGTGGGGGGAGTCCAGAACTAGAGGGCATAACTTTAGGGTGAGAGGGGAAAGATTCAAAAGGGAACCAAGGGGCACATTTTTCACACAGAGGGTGTTATGTGTATGGAATGAGGTGGAGGCTGGTACAATTACGACATTTAAAAGGCATCTGGAGGGGTATATGAATAGGAAGGGTTTAGAGGGATGTGGGCCAACTGGTGGCAAATTAGACTAGATTAATTTGGGATATCTGGTCGGCGTGGGTCTGTTTTCATGCTGTACATCTCTATGACACTATATTTCCTTGGATTCTCCCTCAGCTCTTATCTTGCTGAGTTGTATCAAACACATACTCTTTACGAGTTTTCCAACACCCACTTTTACAGCTGTGCTGAGGAATTAGTGCTCTCAGGCGTCTTTTGGGTCACTCACAGCTTCCTCCCACACAGAGAGTGAAACCTTCCCACTATTTCAGGTTCCAAGGATGATTACAGAGTCCTGGCACCAAATCTTTGCTGAGTACAACATCCTAAAAACGTTCCTCAGTTCATTTTATCAGCAAGGGGCCATCTAATTGCTCTTGACAGTTTCCCTGCAACTAAAAACCTTGCCTGAAGTCTGCCTCTGTCTGTTGATCTTCGGTCCTTGTCTGTACTCTTTTATACTGCTCCTCAATGATCCCTCAAAATTCCTGAATGACCCATTAAAAACTGCAGGGCAGAACTCAATGTTACCCACCCAGCAGTTTTTGGAATTTCATATTTGATAAATGTCAAGTTCTCACAGAATGCTGGATATTAACTTCATCACAAACAGAACCCTTGAACTCAATTTTACGAGATTTCTTTGAAATGCATCTCAAATGCCATAACCTGTAGGAAGGCAGACCACCAGCAGGAACGTTGGATAAGGCTGGGTGATCCATTACTTGACTGGTGTAGACATGATGAGCCAAGTGCCTGTCTGTGATGTTTTAGCTTAACAGCAGGTTAATGTGTTTTGTGTCTGATCTGCTGGGATTGTCAGCGTTGTGATTAAATAGGGATGGATTTCTTTGGGTATCTCATTTGTGAGTGAGGAAATGTGTAACATCTGGTTTGATTCCATATGTTACCTTTACGGGTAAATCTTTAATAGTTGCGCCTTGTGCGTTCTCCACAATTTCAGATGTATTCTGTTCTTCAATGAAGGGCACGTTACATCCTGTTACTGCTCCCAAACCAGCGACATCAATTTGATTATCTCCACTGAAGATAAGAGAAATTCAGATCTGAAGGCAGGAGAACTGGATCGCATTTCAACTTAAAAAGTCTAATACTGGCAAATCTTCACTCACTGAGTTCAAGGAAATAATTGCAGTGGAAGACTTTTCATTTTTTTGTTCCCCAAACAAACTCTGACGTTTGCTATTGGAGAGCTGGCTTCATATTCAGCCCATGGTGATGGGAAACACAGCTCCTCAGTATGGATAAAGAGTGGAGCTGGAAAAAGCACAGCAGGTCAAGCAGCATCAGAGGGGCAGGGTTGTCAATAGTTCAGGTCAGAATCTTTCATCATGAGTCCTGATGAAAGCTTCCGCCCTGAAACATGACTCCCCTCCTTCTTTGATGCTGCTTGACGCCCTGTGCTTTTTCCAGGTCCACTCTTTATCTGCTCTGACTATGCAGCATCTGCAGTTCTCACTATCTCGGTCTCCTCTGTGTTCTGACTGTAAGTGTTAATGTCTGTTGGTCAACCTTATTCTGTGCTGAGTGGATTGAAGGCTACATCCCAAACTGTGCCTTACTGCTAGTTTCATTCCGGAAAGCCACAGCAAGGCTTGTGTAGAAAATGTGGATGGTCAGAGGTTCATTATTGAAGCAAAGCATGAAGATCTGTGCTGTACATGCTGTGTCCTCGACTTGATCTGGGAATGCCAGGTGCTGACAATGAATTTCATTCCTAAATTCACTCATGTTGGTGATGTTTCATTCAAAAGCAATCCTAAACCAAAAAATACTATATATTAATGATTTGGATGCGAGCATAAGAGGTACCGTTATTAAGTTTGCAGATGACACCAAAATTGAAGGTGTAGTGGACAGCGAAGAGGGTTATCTCAGATTACAACAGGATCTTGACCAGATGGACCAATGGGCTGAGAGGTGGCAGATGGAGTTTAATTCAGATAAATATGAGGTGCTGCATTTTGGGAAAGCAAATCCTTAGCAGGACTTATACACTTAATGGTAAGTTCCTAGGGAGTATTTCTGAACAAAGAGACCTTGGAGTGTGGGTTCATAGCTCCTTGAAAGTGGATTTGCAAGGAGATAGGATCGTGAAGAAGGCATTTGGTATGCTTTCTATTGTTGGTCAGAGTAAAAAGTGAGGTCTGCAGATGCTGGAGATCAGAGCTGAAAATGTGTTGCTGGTTAAAGCACAGCAGGTTAGGCAGCATCCTAGGAACAGGAAATTCGACGTTTCGGGCCAGAGCCCTTCATCAGGAATGAGGCGAGTATGCCAGGCAGGCTAAGATAAAAGGTAGGGAGGAGGGACTTGGGGGAGGGGCGATGGAGATGTGATAGGTGGAAGGAGGTCAAGGTGAGGGTGATAAGCTGGAGTGGGGTGGGGGCGGAGAGGTCAGGAAGAAGATTACAGGTTAGGAGGGAGGTGCTGAGTTGAGGGAACCGACTGAGACAAGGTGGGGGGAGGGGAAATGAGGAAACTGGAGAAATCTGAGTTCATTCCTTGTGGTTGGAGGGTTCCCAGGCGGAAGATGAGGCGCTCTTCCTCCAACCATCGTGTTGTTATGTTCTGCCGATGGAGGAGTCCAAGGACCTGCATGTCCTCGGTGGAGTGGGAGGGAGAGTTTTGGTCAGAGTATTGAGTACAGGAGTTGGGAGGTCATGTTACGGCTGGACAGGACATTGGTGAGGCCACTGTTGGAATATTGCATGCAATTCTGGTCTCCTTACTACTGGAAAGATGTTGTGAAACATGAAAGGGCTCAGAAATGATTTACAAGGATGTTGACAGGGTTGGAGGATTTGAGCTATAGGAAAGGCTGAACAGGCTGGGGCTGTTTTACCTGGAGCGTCAGATGCTGAGGGGTGAAAGAGGTTTATAAAATCATGAATGGCACCGATAAATAGGCAAGGTCTTCTCCGTGAGGTGGGGGAGTCCAGAATTAGAGGGCATAGGTTTAAGGTGAGAGGGGAAAGATATAAAAGGGACCCAAGGGGCAACAATTTCATGAAGAGGCTGGTGTGTGTATGGAACGAACTGCCAGAGGAATTGGTGGAGGCTGGTATAATTACAACATTTAAAAGGCATCAGGATGGGTATATGAATAGCAAGGATTTCGATGGATATGGACCAAGTGCTGGCAAATGGGACTAGATTAATTAAGGATGAGTTGGACCAAAGGGTCTGTTTTTGTGCTGTCCATCTCTGTGACTCTATGACTGTAAGGCATTTGTGGCCAGACCTTCTGCTCTGCTTCTGTGTGTTTGGAGGAACAAAGTGTTTGACCGATGGTTTCACCTCTCACAGTTCTTACGGATCCAAGAGCATTTTCCTGAAATTCCTCAGATAATGTTCCAGTGTAAAGGATTTGAAAAATCTCACTATTACCACAAGGTGCTGCTACTGTCATTATTAGCATCTGAATAAAAGCTTGAGTGAAGGGGTTATCATATGAGGAAAGATGGGTCCTCTCGGTACTGTATCCAGTGGGGTTTTGAAGAATGAGAGGTGATCATATTGAAACATAAAAGATTGTGAAGGGACTTAACATGGTGTCCCTGAGAGGATATCTTCGCTTGTTGGAGGCACTAGAACTACAGGACAGGGTTTAAATAGAATTTAACATATTTCAGATGGGAATAAAGAGACATATTTTTCCTGAGAGTGTCATTGATCTGTGGAATTTTCTTTCCCAGAGGGCAGTAGTGAGGTGGAGAAGGCAGTGATGAGGCTGGGGGGAGTTGCTTACTTATTGAATATTTTTAACGCTAACTTGGATTTTTTTTTACTGACAAGGGAGTCAGAGCAGGGGGCAAGCTGGAGCTGAGGCCACAGTCAGATCAGCCATGATTTATCAAATGGGGGAGTAAGATCAAGGGGCCGAATGGTCTACTCCTGTTCCCCGTTCACTCTTTATGTACATCTTAGACAATGACATTTCTGAAAAATAATACCACAGCTAAACTACTTCTCTCTCTCTATTTTAACAGACACAGTTGACAGAAGTAAATGACGATCTAGAACAACTTGCCCAGCACCCAGAGAGTCAGACACCAACTGGCCAACGCAAGCGTATCCCCTTTGTTGTGGTAGATACCAATTTCCCTGACGCTTGGTTCACATCAGGAGAAGTGCTTTCTGGGATACCTCATCCCCAAAAGCAGGTGCAGTGTTTTTAGCTTTCCTTCATTCACCAATATAGAGTCAGCCATAACTCAGTATCTCACCTCTGAATGGGGGAGTTGTGCTGTCAAGTCTAACTGCAGAATGTGAGCAAAACAAAAACCCCGGTTGATGTTCCACTGAGGGAGTGCTGCATTATCAGAGATGCCACCTTTCAGAGGAGAAGTTAACGTTGGATGCTGGAAGCTGCCTGCATGCCTTACTAGTGTCCTCACTTGTGCTGGTGATAATCACACAGCAGCACTCACAATGGGATTTACTGAGCTGGGGTTACCATTGTTATCTCCTCATTACCCTGTGAGACATCCAGTTGCTCCCTGGCCGGCTTAACCATCTTCTCCCTCAAAGTGGAGACAAGGTTTGATGTCCAACCCTGTCGGTGCTGGAGGTCTCAGCCCGGTCTTTCCCGAAAGTGGGAAAGGAAAGGATTGTTTTCGGTGGAACTCTACGCAACAGCAGTTGGTGATCCTGAGGGTTGTAAATGCGACCTGCGGTGAGAACTGTATGGGGTGCAGGTTCATAGGTCTGTGAAAGTGGAGTCACAGGGAGACACGGTGGTGAGGAAGGTGTTTGGTATGCTTGCCTTTATCAGTCAGTGCATTAAGTATAAGGGTTGGGACGTCATGTTGAGGCTGTACAGGATATTGGTTACAATTTTGGAAGACTGCATTCAATTCTGCTCTCCTTTCTGTAAGAAAGATGTTGTTAGACTTGAAACAGTTCAGAGAAGATTTATGAAGATGTTTCCAGGGTTGGAAGGTTTGAGCGATAAGGAGAGGTTGAATAGTCTGGGTCTGTTTTCGCCTGGAGCATCAGAGGCTGAGGAGTGATTATAGAGGTGTATAAAATCATGAGGGGCATGGATAAGATGAATAGCTAAGGTCTTTTCCACGTGTTGAGGGAGTCCAAAACTAGAGGCCATAGGTTTAGGGTGAGAGGAGAGAAATTTATAAGGGACATAAGGGGAAACCTTTTCATGTAGAGAGTGGTGCGTATGTGGAATGAGCTGCCAGAGGAAGTGGTGGAGGCTGGTCCAATTACAACATTTAAAAGCCATCTGGATGGGTTGTATGAATAGGAAGGGTTCAGAGGGATATGAGCCAAATGCTAGCAAATGGGACGAGATTAATTTAGGATATTTGGTCAGCATGGATGAGTTGGACCGAAGGGTCTGTTTCTATGCTGTACAACACTATGTTCAGCCATTGTTCAAAATATCAGAACCCACCTCCCCATACTACCAGCCCACTCCACTCTCCCATCCAACTCCATCTTGTGGCCACAGTGACCCCTATACCTTTCAGTCACATGAGGCCCTCGTGATGGTGGATGTCCTGCTGATTGATCCAGCCAGCAAACAACCTGGGGAGTTTAACTGAATGTGGAGAACATATAAGACAGCAGGTAATACTGTGACCTCTGCAAGGTAATGAATGGACGAGGGTCAGTCATCCCTGAAAGTTCACACTCCTGTTTTCTGAGGTTAGTGAGTTCCTCCCAGCACACAGGAGATGGTTCAGACTCTCTCTCTTGTCCAGATTTTACCCAACACCCTTTAACACCTTTC